>NC_092210.1:43393969-43451150 GCF_043381705.1 Parasteatoda tepidariorum | reverse complement strand
AATCTCTTTAGCGATAAATATCCACCAAGATATATATATATATATATATATACAAATTAAAGGGAATAAATGGAGGAAAACGACTGAATATTTATGTATTTTATCGAGAAAGAAAAAGGCAATAAAAATTATGTATTACCGATCATTTGTCTTTTTTCCGTCGTTAAACGAACTATTTCATCATCGTATACATTAAAAATTAACAGTGACTTCGATGAAATACACATAAGCAAGAAACGTACAGACAGATTCAGAGCTAAATATTTGTAGATTTTAAAAAGATAGAGAAAAACGGTAAAAACAACGTATAACCGATCTTTTGTGTGTTTTTTTTCGGCGTTTAAACGAACTATTTTGAATAAACAGATTTTAGGCTAAATATTTATGTATTTTTAAGAGAAAGAAGAAAAAAACGACGTTCAATTAGGACTTTTCTTTCGTTCACACGAAACGACGTGGAATGTTTAAACGGTGCTTTTATATGCTGACATTTTCTTTACGCTATGAAGCTTGTTGTTTAACTCCTCCGGGTAACTAAAAAAAAGCAACAAACTGTAAACTGAGACGTATACATACAAATAAATATTAATAAAATAATAATCGAAATATGTAAAACATTACTTAAAAATATAAGTTGAAAACATAAAGTGATGCGTATAATTATTAATTAAATGCAAAGTATATAAAAATATTAGTAAAATATTTATCGTATTACTTAAAATGATTCAAATTAAACTAGTGGGCTCCATCCCCTGTGCGCTTTGCAGACGATCCCTTACCCCCAAAAATTGCCATGCATTCTTATATGGTTTTCATTACAAACCATGGTTTGCTCACTACTAAGTTCAATGCATTTGAAATGTATTCTAATGTAAATTCTTAGGAATTCACATTAATTATGAAAAATCTTAAAACTAATTCCTCTTTAAAAAAATTTAAAATTTACAGTCAACAATAAGTTATTGAAATAAAAAATTTGAAATTGAAATAAATAAAATGCAATAAAAATTTTTGCAGAAACAAAATAATAATCATACTTTTAAAACAAAACGGCAGGTATCCTTCTCATACTTTCAATGTTATATCACTTTCAAAATTATCATCAACACTTTTTTCTTCTCTTCGAGCACGCTTTCTTCATTATATTTAAAAAGCTTAACAGTGCAACTAATGCTCACTTTTTCAATGAATTACAATAATAATGTATAAAGATTTTATCATTCACGATTGCAATAGGGAGCGTTGTTGTATGAGACGAATACCTGCGAATTCTATATGAACAGTCATTCAGTTACTCTAGAGACGTCGTTAATGTAGCACGTAGCATTGCAACGTTCCTTCTTTATTGTGGCTAATTAAATTTAAGAACGAAAAATTTTTGATTTTCTTTCTTATGCAAACGGAACCAAAATGGTGTCTCTTTTTTTTTTTAGAGAAGGAGCATTCAAAACACATCGGAAAAATATTTGTAATAAAGAGAAAAAAATATGTATCTTCTTATTAGATATAAAACCTAATGCCTGAGAAATAGTTTTACTAAATTTAATGATGTAACATGAAAGACCGATTTAAACTTTACATTCCAAAGTTTTTAGAATCATATTACTTCAAACATTAAAATAAGCAAAAAGTATACATAAGCCTCATAATTGTATAGAATTTAATTTTGTAAAAGAAGTTTTTTGACACCAAATTTCATCAGAAAATTTTAAGTTTCAATAAAAATCATTATTTAGAAACTAAAAAACGTAAAATAAGGAATGCTTACGAAAAAAAAACAATTCCAAAAATTCTCACATTAAAATAAAAACTTTCATGTTTTTTTTGTTGTTTTTATTCATAATTGGAAGTAGAAAACCATTCTATAGTATAAGAAATTATAAATTTTTTTATAAAGACTTATGCGCACCTTTATTTGATCTTTGGAAAAAGATTATTGGCACAGCAACATTTCTGCTTTGTAGGAATAATGATTGCCCTGCATTAGTTATAATGATTATTGTCAATCAAACGAAACCACAAATACAACGATGGCCGTAAGGTTATTTGCTATCTGGGTAAATTCTGAACCCAACAAATGAACTATGAATGAAAGCCAAAAGGAATCTATGCGTTTTTTGGACATTTCACTGGGTCTAATGATGTAAATGTATTATTTCGATTGTTATTCAAAACAATCCTTGTACTTGAGACTTCTCGGTAATATTAAAATGGTACGGTAAATTTACATCCTGAAAAGAAAATAATAATTCTTTATATTCTGCATATATTGTAAATTAAGAATGGCAACAGCTGTTATATTTAGTTTGTTTTGGGATCTAAAAACTTGTAGAACGTTGATATGAAATGTACGTGAATGAAGCATGTTACGAGTGCACTTATATAATCAACAAATAAGCGCATATATATTGTAAATTAAGAAAGGCAACAGCTGTTATATTCAGTTTGTTTTGCGATATAAAAACTAGCAGAACGTTGATATGAAATGTACGTGAATGAAGTATGTTACGAGTGCACTTATATAATCAACGAATAAGCGCATATATATTGTAAATTAAGAATGGCAATAGCGGTTATATTTAGTTTGTTTTGCGATATAAAAACTTGTAGAACGTTGATATGAAATGTACGTGAATGAAGTATGTTACGAGTGCACTTATATAATCAACAAATAAGCGCATATATATTGTAAAATAAGAATGGCAATAGCGGTTATCTTTCGTTTGTTTTGTGATATAAGAACTTACAGAACGTAGATACGAAATGCACGTGTATGTAGTAATTTATGAGTGCACTTATACTATCAATATGTATTCGTTTTTGTTTTCTATAAAGAATTTATTATTATTATATTAACTACATAAGAAGCCAACAATACGAATACAATTTGTATTAATTGAAAATTATAAGAAACTAATGAAAGCTAGAAATGGGGGCATCTTAAATTTGAAGAACATAAACACATAAAAGTTGTCAGTCAGTGGTCAGTTTATGTTAATTTATAAGCACCTGTAACTTCTTCATGTATAATTTCTTCATTTTATAAGGAATCTAAAACATAAAATAAAGTATTTTTGAAAGCAGGAATTAGATTATCTATCCAATAACTAAGGTACACTGTAAAAAATTCTAGATCTAATTATGAAAAAAGTAGTGTGCAGCATCCATAAAATCCATTTTTATCGTAAAATTACGGCATATCATATTTTTTGCTCCGTAAAACATTGTACAAATGAACCTTAAAGTAAAAAATATTGTCAATCAGAGTGCCGGTACTTTTTTACCGTAATTTAAACCGAAATTTTTTATACAAACTGATTTTCAAATATTGATAGTGAAAAACTTATTTTCAAAAAAGTTTTCGGTTAGACTATATCTGAGGGCGCCCCTTGATTCCTGCCAAGTTGTGATTGTGGTTAATCACCAAGCTGGGCGATGTTGTTTTATTTATGGGAACGTCTATAGTTTTTTCTTTTTTGGAAATCCAATCGTGATTCTGATTGGTTTAGATTTTAGCCTTATTTTTTAATGCTCAACGGTATATGTAATTAAGCAATATCTAACTCAGTGATTCTCAACCAATGTGCCGCGGCACCCTTGTGTGCCGCCAAATTCTTAAAATGTGTCGCCAAATATTAGAAATTATACAATAAAAATTATAATGCATTTTTCAATTATGAGTAAAGTTTAAATTAAAGAAAAGTGTATATAATATTATATATACATACTTTTTATAATTTTTACACGCTTTAACCGCGTGAACATCTTTATCCGCGATTGTCTTGTCTCTGACAATTTTAAAATAAGATGGAAGTGTTTAAATTGTATATGACACACAATTTTAAAAAATGTTGTAAGAGCTAATCATTAAAGTAAGCTATGCAATTAATAAACAAATTAACAAAGGATAACTAACAAAAATTAAGCTAACAATTAATAATTAGCAAAAAAACTAGTTAACAAGAAATCACAAAAAAATAACAGTTAATGTAAAAAAACTAACAGTTAATAACTATAGAAAACAAGCTAACAATTAATAACTAGAAAAAAAATAAATAACTGTTACTAACTAATAAAAAATTGATCGAAAAAATAATTAATCCCTTAATAAATGTGCATTTGTAGTACACATTATTTTATATCACATTCAAAATTATTATCACAAACTATTTAACTCAGTGTAAAATAGGTAATTAAACAATTTTTAATCAAGTTTTTTTCACTGTGTCAAATTTCGAAATCGTTAAAAGTGTGCCGCAACAAAAAAAAGGTTGAGAATCACTGATCTAACTGCTATTTGAGAATTCTGTGTACCTAAAAGTGAGGCTATTCAAGCAAAATAAATTGAGTCGATTTTTTTCATTTTTTTTATTTTTATTTTATTTTTTTATTATGTTTACTCCATTAATTTTTGTTTGGATTCAAAATGTATTTTGATGCGTTTATTAATTTTGCTTATGTTGTATTCATTGCAATTTTACCAAGTTTCGGCCGATGTTTTATTTTATAACAGTCGTTGGACAGCCGACCTAAATTTTGGGTCTACGACTACCAATGTTCAACTCCGTAGCCTTGTAATTTTGAACCCAATCCAGAAGACAAGGGAACTCCTGGATCGAGTATTGAGAGAAATTTGCTTTCGTGGAGGACTTTTTGATGGAACTAACCCGCATTCGCGTTTCATGGAGAGGAAGACCACGAGATCCTATCACGGTTAGCCTGACAGCAAGTGGAGTCTAACCCATTATCCGTCTACCACTGAGGATATTTCACGTCAGCTCTGTGGGCGGTGCAAGCCGGATTCGGAATTCGCATCGACCAATCGAACCCCGGTTCACCTCATTGGAAGGCGAGAGCTCTATCCCTTCAGCCATCGCGACTCAAAAGTAAATGGACAATGTCCGCAACAGGACTTTGATGTTTTATTGAAATTTCCTTATGTTTTGGTCACCATTCCTGTTTGCACGGTGTTCTGCGCTAACAGGAATGGCGCCTAACAAAAGTCGCCAATTTCGCTAAGGGGGCACCCTCGAATATATTTTGACCAAGTTTTCTTCTTTAAAAATAATTCAATAATGAAGAAAATTGATTTTAATATAAACGATAAAGAAGTCCAATGCATTATGAATAGTATAAAAATTTTGTGCAGAACAGAAAATTACGGCAATGATGACAAAAACATTGGTGCAATATTTTTGCTAATTGAAAAAAGCTTTAACAATTACGATTTTAAAGAATAATTGAACAAATAAGTTTTCTGTTTAGTTGCAAAAATAAATTAGAGGATATTATTTAACACTTGAATTATGCCAATGAAACCCCTCTGAGTAGTCAATTAATGAGTTGAAAATTATTTTAATTTTTAAATCTTCGTTACTTAGTAGTTATCATTATTATTAGTATATACAATTATTATGATATGGTATATTATTATGGTATTTGCAAGGAATGAAATTGTAAATTTCTTTTAAGTTTCTTTTGATATATTTAATGAAAGCGTTCAATTATTTATTTGAATAATTTTAAAGAGTTTGATACAAACTATATCAGATTATTTAAGGATTTATGTTTAAAAAGTAGTTTTATCGTCATTTATGAGATTATTAAAAAATATTAATGAATTTTCAACTCAACAGGATATTTAAAAAAAAAACTCGATTAAATGTAAGCAAACGTAGGAAACATTTGCTGGTGACACTAATCTTTAGTAATTAATTAAACTGTTTGATCACAATGAAGAACAAACATGGGTGAAAACATAAAAAAATCTAATTAATATTTCGATAAAAAGTATTGTACATTAATTATATTTGATGAAAATAAGATTAATTATAGCCACATATTGTGTTTTTGTTGAAGTTTGTCTAATTTAATTAATAAATTAAATAACGGATTTTGAAGCTTTTTAAATTAGTTCCTAGCTTTGCATAGTGATAAAAAGCATTTTTATTACAAAATGCAAGCATTGATTAAAAAAAATTGTATTAAAAAGTTTATAGATGAAGTATTAAAATAATATTTAAACGAATCTTACTCTGAAATATTTTATTAAATGTAATGACTTATTAATAAGTAATTAGAATAATAAATGATATAATTGAAGCATTACATAATAAAACATTTTAGCAAATAAATGTACAAACATTTCATTTTAATTCCAAAACCCTCTGTTTTTTTTCTTGGTATTCAGAGGAATACTCTGCGTTGTTTATTAGGAATTAAAGGGAGAAATTAAAAAATACATTGTTCAAACGAAATTGAATCAAATTCCCCACATTTGTGATGAATTTGCAATTTCTTTAGCTTTTTCTGTTTATACATTAATGGCACGTTTAAAAACGTTTTAAATTTGAAGAAATAGCAAATAAAAAATTTGATAAATGCTCTAATCAATTAATATAAAAAAATTAATTTTCAAAACAGCATAATTGAAAACAGCATAGTTGAAACATATTGTAATAAACTAAATATACTTACAGTTTTAATTATTTTCAGTTGAATCGTTACTGATTAAGCGTTATTTAGATTATTTATTGCATTTCAAATTGTTTACAAAATTGAATCTAATTATTTATTTTCACTTAATAGTACAGTATTTCTCATAAGAATTGCTTAATTCGTTTTATTGGTCACCTATCCTAAACTGCGACTAATTTCAAAAACAAATAAGCAAAAATTAATTTATTTTACTATTTCAAGTTCTAAAAGTGTTAACATTATCGTAACGTAACGTATTGTAACGTAATCATCGTAACAATAGCAACGTAATCGCAAAGTTAATCAATCGTAACGTTATCGTAATGTAAACGTTAATGTAAAAACGTTAACGATAAAAAAGTTAATTTTAAGTTATTTACATTATTGCTCACTTTAGCATATCAGCAAATATTTTTCATAAAAAAAGCTTTAACTTTCTCCAAATAAATTTTCTCGTCCACAGTTTAACCATATATCTTTACTTAAGAAAAACAACAGAACTGAAATAAATAGTTTAATAGCTATAAAACGTAAATTTTTTACAAAATTGAATCTAATTATTTATTTTCACTTAATAGTGCAATATTTCTCATAAGAATTGCTTAATTGGTTTTATTTGTTACCTATCCTAAACTACGAGTAATTTCGAAAAACAAATAAGTAAAAATCAATTTATTTTATGTTTTCATGTTCTAAAACTGTTAACGTTATCGTAACGTAGCGTATTGTAACGTAATCATCGTAACAATAGTAACGAAGTCGCAGCGTTAATCAATCGTAACGCTATCGTAACGTAAACGTTAATGTAAAAACGCTAACGTTAAAAACGCTAATTTTAAGTTTTTAAGTTCGTTAAATTATTGCTCACTTTAGCATATCAGCAAATATTTTTCATAAAAAAAACTTTAACTTTTTCCAAATAAATTTTCTCGTCCACAGTTCAACCATATATCTTTATTTAAGAAATAAAAAACCAGAACTGAAATAAATAGTTTAATAGCTATAAAACGTAAATTGCTTACAAAATTGAATCTAATTATTTATTTTCACTTAACAGTACAATATTGCTCATTAGAATTGCTTAATTGGTTTTATTGGTTACCTATCCTAAACTACGACTAATTTCCAAAAACAAATAAGCAAAAATTAATTTGTTTTACTATTTTAAGTTCTAAAAGCGTTAACATTATCGTAACGTAGCGTATTGTAACGTAATCATCGTAACAATAGTAATGCAATCGCAACGTTAATCAATCGTAACGTTATCGTAACGTAAACGTTAATGTAAAAACGTTAACGTTAAAAACGTTAACGTTAAAAACGTTAATTTTAAATTTTTGACATTATTGCTCACTTTAGCATATCAGCAAATATTTTTCATAAAAAAAACTTTAACTTTTTCCAAATAAATTTTCTCGTCCACAGTTCAACCATATATCTTTATTTAAGAAATAAAAAACCAGAACTGAAATAAATAGTTTAATAGCTATAAAAAAGATTATCTAAATAATTTTCGACTCTTCCCGAATCTACAAATACAAAGTGATCTTCGGGGAACTGTTTTCATTCCGGTGGTGCTTCACATAATTTGATTACGATGTTGTGTTTCTTGAAGAGTCCAAGAATATTCATGAAGAATACTAATTTTCCGAACAAAGTCTTCCATTCAGGCTCCTACTTCTCAGGCTCCTACAACATGATAGTTAGCCGAGAGCAGAGATGCATTTCATTTTATTCCCCCTAAGCAAATTAAAATCCTTTTATCTAATCCAGTTCAGTTTTATTGGTCGGTTTAATCTTTTGTTCGAAATGTATAAATGAAATCCGCAACTTTAAAGGGGAAGTCAATTAACCAATTGAATTGTTGCACTCAAAGCATTTTATTACACGATTGCTTCATTTATTCTACTCTTATTGAAGTTTCGGTTTCTGTAAGTTGCAGCGTTTAAAGTATTTGTGTGTTTTTCTATGGTACCATAATATGTTTTAAATTCTTAATGCTTATTTTGCTAGAAATTCTTATTAAGTTTCGAATAAATTGAAATGCTTGTTAATGCTTAAAAATGTATAAGGTTTCTGAAATATTTTAATAAAGCATGTGGTAGCAAACAAAGCAAATCATTTAAAATTTCGAATGATTTTAATAAACTCAATCTAAGCGAAAGATTTTTCTCAAAAGTATTTTCAATTTTATTTTTACGATTTGAATGAATATTCCAAGAACGTTCTTATGAACAAAATAATCATATTTGATGGAAAAAACAAGACTGCGTTGAAAACGGGTTTTTGAAAGCTTAAAAGTCAGATAAAATTCTAAATAGGAAAAATACAAACAATTCTTACTACTATAAATATATACCATTAGTAAAAAAACAAAAAAAATCCACTAAAATTTAGAAAACTGTTAAAACGAGAATAGCAACCAAAAATTCCATGAAAATACTACACTCTGAACACCCTTTTTAATTGCAACAAATCTTTAAAATTCAAGCTTATAAAAACTTAAAAATGAATAAATATCAATACTATAAATTAAAAGACATCAAATAATTCAACCAAAATTACATACACTGAAGAGCCAAAAAAACTGGTATACCTGCCTAATATCGTGTAGGGCCCCCGCGAGCACGCAGAAGTGCCTCAATACGACATGGCATGGATTCGATCAATGTGTGAAGTAGTGCTTGAGATAATTGAAACCATGAATCCTACAGGGCTGTCCATAAACCAGTGGGAGTAAGAGGGGGAGGGGATATCTTCTGAACATCACGTTGCAAGGCATCCCAAATATGTTCAATAATATTCATGTCTGGGAGTGGATCCAAGAGCACTCTTCTGGATTTAGACACTTCCGCTGGCCACCAAAATCCCCAGACATGAACATTATTGAACATNCAGACATGAACTTTATTGAATATATTTGGGATGCCTTGCAACGTGATGTTCAGAAGATATCCCCGCCCCCTCTTTCTCCCACTTATGGACAGCCCTGCAGGATTCATGGTGTCAATTATCTCCAGCACTACTTCACACATTGATCGAATCCATGCCACGTCGTGTTGCGGCACTTCCGCGTGCTCGCGGGTACCGTACACGATATTAGGCAGGTATACCAGTTTTTTTGGCTCTTCAGTGTATAGGGTAAAAATATAACGTAAAGGGGGTTGACATATACACTGTTAATTAAGTCAGACATCTATTGATCATGAAATATCGATGCATTACAAGCAAAAAGATTGTTATGAATAACTCTATATCATTTACATCTTTCAAAAAATATTTTAATGTGTTGTATAAGGTTAATTTTGCATTTTATCTCATCCTATGTTCTTTACGTACAAAGATTTTCTTAGAAACTTTTTAAATTCATTCAGAAAAAGTTTAAGAATAATAAAAGTTATTAAAATTTATTCAAGAGTATTTCAAAGTATATAACACAATGAAAATTTTTAAAACCTACCATAGATCTGGAAATTTAAAGATTTCAAAGCATCATCTGTTCCGGATTGAATAACGTACTACATCTTTATAATATTACATATAATGCATTTACTTCAACTTATTACATTGAATAACATCTTTATTTGATGGTAAATATGTCATATCTAGAAAGATAAACGTGAAATACTTTTAAGTTGAAGAATTTTTTGGAATTTTGTATTTTTTTTTTAATTTTAAGATTTAAAATTTTTTTTTAATTTAAAATTTTAAATTTTTTTCAGCAGTCGGCTTATACACGGAGATAACCGATATTTGAAATTAAAAATTTGAAAAATGTAACGAAAAATAACAAAAATCAGCATTAAGAATTCCATTCATCAAAAGCAAATAAAAAATAGCTGGAATTAGGAACACAAAATGGAGAATCAACAATGCTGTTCCATGTTGCATGCTTCCCCAATGTGAAATATGTATTTAAGAATTAGTATTTGGAATTATTCTTCAATTTTCATCAATTAATCTTTGAATGTAAAAGAATTGAGAAACAAAACAACTGATTAACTCTGGATCTAATAATTGTATTTTCAGGAACTTAAGGACAATTCAAATGGTTCAAATGATGAAATTGAACGCGTTAATTAAACGCAAATAATTTTTTAAATTACAGTGCACATATTCGTTGTATTAAATTACAAATTTTTTTTAATAATTTTTAGCTTTATTTAATGAAAACAGGTACCTTAATAGTAGTTTTGAACACTTTAATAATTCCACTCTTTACATACTTATCTCTCGAAATGCAGGTTCATAACAGACGAATAATCACTTATTTTGTCTTTTTGTCAAACATTTTTTCTTAAAATTACAAGTTATTAGTTTCATGAAAGAACTGTAGTGTTGAAAAACTCTAAAAATTGTGTAAATGATTATTTTATTTCAAATTAATATCGAATAGAGCGTTCTTACTTACTTCAAAAGAGTGTAGTTGTAGTTGAATCTTAACACCAATAACTAATAAAGCTTACAGCAGTCTGCAGCTCGTTGATCAAGAAGGTGATGTTTTTCAAAGCTCTGTAAACTCGGCGAATAATAAAATGTTTAACTAAATTCTTACGTGAACGTGTAGGACATGCTTTAAACGTATAACAAATGACTTTTGACAATTATTATAAATTTAAAGTTAAATTATTATGCAATTTCGAGATTGTGCCAATATGGCAGCCAAGGTGGTGGTTTGCTTGCATGAAGTAAGTGTACTGGTAAAATATGAGTTCTTGTCGGATTTAGTTAACTAATCATAGCCTATTTAATACCAAATAAATTTCAATCCCCTTTACTGATTGATAAAAGATATTGACTTATTTGCCAAGTAGTTTCAACCTTCTTGTCAAATTGAAGTAACAAACTACTCTTACAAACTGTTATTAAATGCAACCATATTATCAGTTAATTTATGTTATAAGATTTACTTAACTCTGTCAATTACATAAAATATTTTTATCATATTTAACTTCTATTCACTTCGGTTTCGTTCGCAATCATTTTAATGTTTTGTCTGTGCAGTGAGTATATTTGATTAACAAACTAATTTCATTTCAAGAAAGATTGTATGTATGCACTCATAATTTACGATTCTTGATTAAGATTGCATTGTGAGAGTAACTTTACTGATGCTTATGTGTATCATATCTTATTCTAATTATATATTTTAGCGCTACTGAATAACAAATAAGGTGGAGGCTACTTTATCCCAAGTAGTGTAAAAGAACATTCTATAGTTTGTCTACTGTAAGAACTCTCTCCCCGCCGCAAAGTTTGAGGCAGTCTGCTGCTATGGAAACAAGAATAGCTCATTTCAGGGAGGGTAGCTTCTCTTCACTCTAGGGTTAACACAATAGATCGAAGAAAAAGATTCTCTTTCTCTCGCCGACCCGCGCCGAAACCTGTCCTAAACAGTGACTCTAGTTGAAATAGTTATACATCGTTACCACGAGTCCAGACGAATGGCTAGGGGAGTTCTTACTTTCGACAAACTATAGGTGTTTCACTACATCAGGAACTATCTTTGGCTCTTGATGTTGTGGAAAACTTAATGAAACATCACTTCGGTGTCAAGCATTTGTCACAATTTTGGTGCCCAAATACTCCAAAATTTTTTACTTGTATCAATTGTGTGCTTTACTGTTAAGTTTATTGCTTTTTTTTTTAATTTTTCTAATTTTATTTAATTTTCTTATATTTATTTAATTTTTTATATATTTATTTAATTTTTTAACTGAATTTTTCTTAATTAATTTTTTTATACCTCATGTTTTACTTTGTGGTGTTCATTCAGTAATCATATCTGTTAAAAAGGCAGGCCAGATGGCAAAAGATTTTCCAATTATCCCAGCTTTATTTAAATAAATTTCTGCAATGTAAAAAATTTTAGTGTATACTTAGCCACATTTTGATCTTAAGGAAAACTTGTACATTCTTAAGCACAGAATTGTAGTTATCGTGCAAAAAAGGTTATAAAAATGACGAAATAACAATTGTTTAAAAGAATTTGTGCGATTATAGTACAAAAAAAGTGTTTGTTTTTTAAACGAAATGTTTTAACAATGAAGTCATTAAATTGCATGATAATATGTGTTGTCAGTAAACAGACAAAAAATTAATAAATAAATAAATCTATAACAGTGAAAAAAACAAATAAAAAATGCAATGCATGCATAGTAAAAAATTTTAGTTTATCTCAACGCCAAAAATTGTGGCAACTATACACCAAAATTTATTACAGAGTGTAACCATAAAGCAACTTCCATTTTAATTGCAATACCTCACTTTTTAAATTTTTTATATTTTAAAATTAACAGTAATTTTTGTATCGGAATATTTCTTATAGCATTACTTTTAATTTAAAAATATTAATTAGATGAAATTTTAGTTTTATTAGAAAACATAAATAATCATAATTTCAAAGAAAAAATTTAAAAATTTCAAACAGGTAGGTTCGTAATGTAACCTACTATATTTTAAAAAAATAACATTAAGATGAATGCAAAAATACGCTATATTTTACTGTCTAGATAGTTTAAATAATCAAAATATAAGGGAATCTATTATATATATATTCGTAATATATATTGTATAGAATATATATATTCGTAATTACAAACCTTTATTCTCTTTATTATTGTTCCTTACTTTTCGAAAAAATTTTTTTTATTTATTTTCTTTGAAGATAAGCATTTTAAAGATAAATTAATTTCAGTCAAGAAATTCGTATATTTATATTTGCATAAAACCCTTAGTTTCTCTGTTCTTCTTTTATTCGCTTATCTTATAAACTGTTTCATTATCAGCTCTTCGTAACGAGTGAGTTTTGACATGACATCTACTAATGTAAGGTTTTAGAAATTCTCTCCTTTTCTCCCCTACTTTCTGTTTTTTTTCTAATACTTTAATATTGCAAATATATGTAGTGTAGTCGAAATATCTGCTATTTTATTCTGTAATTTAATAATCATTTCAGTATCACTGTGCTGTAAATATTGCTGTTTTGGTTATATTTGAGTTTCTTATCAAGTTGAAATTAATTGTCTTGATTAATCTCAAACTAGTTACAATCTAATATATATAATTCTCTTGCGTGGCTCCCAAATTTTGGCTGTATTTCTTTTCCGCCGGTGGCAACGTTTGCTTTGTTTTGTTTACGTTACTATTTCTCTTACACGGCGAATCGACCAGTGATTGTCGCTAAAAATGTCACATGCCAAATCTAGCTGAGGTGGCTCAACATATAGCACTTTTAAAAACGGAAACGGAAATATCCAGAGAGCATCAGCTGTGGCAATCTCATACTATTAAGCTAGGCAGAAGTGAGTAGTCTTTGTCGATAGATCTCTATTTTAGTATTTTGTCGAAAGCGCTTTTTTTCACGAATTTATATATTACGAATTTATTAGACGATTTTTGATTTATATCACGAATTATACTATAGCACATTTCTAATAGGTTTAATGAATTACATGTCATTTATTTGAATTCAAATTTATTTAAATGACTCAGTATTTACTGAAAAGATGTAATTTTTTTTAAAAAAAAAGTTTTTATATGGATTTTAATGATTGTTTTGAATTCTTAGAATTTTGTGCATTTGCAATGTACCTAAGTTAGTAGCGAGCGAATCAAACCATATAAGATTGCGTAGCAATTTTCGGGGGTTGGCAAGCGTTAACAAGCAGGGGGCGCAGCCCACTAATATGATTATAATATTTGAACTCTTAATATTCCATTCTTTATAATATCGTATTTAAAGATTACGCATAACATCTTATGGTGATATAGAGGATGCATAAGGGGTTGGTAGCAAAAGTATATCTGCTGTAAGTTTCTTTTTAACTTATTAGTGTAGCACTTATTTAACTTACCAAGTTCTTTTATTATTCAGTTAAATTTATTAAAAATCAAATCTTTTTATCGAATAATAGAAGGTGCTACACCTTTTTTTTCAGTTCTAAAATGTATTAATGTGTCAATACACTACAAGAGAAGATTAGAGTTAATGGCTAACGTTACGTCAAAAACACGAAGAGAAAATTAGACAAGACAGGAGTTAGAAACTAATAATATATTGAGAACTTTAAGAGAAGTTAGGATAGGCGTGGTGTGAGTTAAAACCTAAAAATATGCCAAAAACTTGAAGAGAGGATGGCATATGACAAGAGTTGACAACAAAAAGTACATCAAAACTTGAAGAGAAGATAGGTAACAGCAGTAGTTGAAAACTTACAATGCGACAAAAACTCGAAGCGAAGGTAAGATGGGGGAGGATTATTAATGTGTCAGAAACATAAAGAGAAGATGGATTCCGTCAAAATCTTGATGAGAAGATGAAGTAATGCAAGTGTTAAAAATGAAAAAATTAGTCAAAAAATGGGGCAAGAGTTAAAAATAAAAAAAAAGCGCCTAAAACTTAGAATAAGAGATTAGAGCGAAGCGAAGAAACTTTAATTTGCGTAAAAATTTGTCATAAACTATAAAAAAATACAAACTTAATCAAAAAAATCATCCTATAAAGATTAAGCTAATCAATCAGTATTTTGCTTATTCCTAAAAAATAATGCCTGGAAAAATATCCAATATTTTAAATGATAAGAAAACATATTTCCATAAATAACTATTCTTTCAACCAATAAATAATTTGGTTCAATAAAAAGTTTCTTTCGTTATGCAGCTTTTCCCGACAGCTAGAATATTTGATTCATTTAAGAAAATAAAGACTTGTCTAAACAAGCTTTCAGACTTTCAATAAATATTCCGATTCAAATAATATCACTAAAGCAAACATAAAGAAGGGAAAAAATTGTTTCTCTTTAATCTCGCCAAAGATGAGTATTATCAATTTAAGAAAAATCTCGAAAGAAAAATGATATTTTGTCGAATCAAAGTGCTACAAAATGGATGTTACCTGCAAGTTTTTCTACTTTTATATTCGTTCTTTGCATATATTTCACTTGCTTCTTTCCCCTTCGTTCTTGGTCCCTGACGGTCCGTGAAATTGGAAGACACACTTTTAGTCATCTACAGCTGAGTGATTCAAGATTTGAAGTATCTTACACGAACTCCGTGCAGCTTTTGAAAGCAATTTTTTTTTCTAATTTATATTTAATAGAATTTTTCGCTTGTGCATTACTATTATATTCGATTTAAGAGAACAGACGCTTATGTTTTGGAAAATTCCTTATTATCTGAATCTGTTTCATTTAAGATGCATTCATAAAGAGTTTTCATTTGTTTTAGCTAGTTAAGGAATTAATTCGTTACACCACGCAACACAAATAGTCCTAACTATATGCGATAAACAGTTTTAGACAAAAATGCATAGTCACATTATCGTAGTTATTTACGTCTTTTTCTAAACTTAGCATTAATAGAAGTAAAGACTGTAGGCCATGTTGGCCGGACCCGACACTATTTACTGAAAAAAAAGAGCATACTATGAGCTCATATTACACACAAATACAATCCAGATCGTCGAAAACATATACTACACCATCAAACGTCATCCCTTACTACTATGATATTCGGCAGCTACTGCATAAGTGCGTATGCTAATCAAAGTCAAAGTGCTTTAAATATATATTTATATATATATATATANATTTTTTACATTTGTCATTCCCGAATTAGTCACCAAGTGATTAAATTACGATTAAAAATCTAGTACTGAACAAATTCAACTGCAATTTTTGAAAATATATATTCGAAAACATATAATTAAGATGAAATTACGATAATTTAGAGTCACCTTTTATCCATGATAAAGTTATGCTACCAAATCCTAAAATAATAATAGATTTACATCTGATATAGCATATTTTGTTATTAAATCTCAGAAACAGTTCGTTTCATGTTAAATGTACATTTTTCTAAGATGACATTAATAACGGCGATAGATGAAATTCGATACAATAAGCGATCGTTTGCTATGACTGTCTTACAGTTCTGTGAAAATTAACATCCCGAATTTTCCACAATAGAATTAATATTATAATAGAATTATTAAAGAAAATGTTTTATTGGCTTGTTTTGGGACTTTATTTTGTATTCCTAATATTCTAAATAAGAAATAACACCCAAATATTGTTTTTTATCTAAGCAAATCCCTTAATGCCAATATTTTATTCCAATGTAGAAGAGTAATTTTATCTTGATAATGCATTATACCACACTTCTGATTACTGTTATGGAATAGTTTGAGACTTCATTTCTCTACCCCCCCCCCACAAGCGCTTCGACTTCTAAATCTACACATCCATCCAGTCTCATACGTACTATTGATAAGGGATAAAAAAGACAGATGGCATGCCCTGTTAACCATTCATAATGTCCGTATCAAGAATAAAGACTATATTAAAACAGGGTTGGCCTGGTTGGTAGGGCGTTGGACTCGTGTTCATGAGAGCGGAAGTTCAAATCAAGCCTACCAAAGAATTCCAATGTTTCAAATGGTGACTGATCTCCCCGAAGGAATTACCGGTCGAAGAATCCCCGAGTATTAACTGGTCGCACAATCCTTCAAGTTTCTTTGACAACAAAATACCTCGGAGTACTGATTGAGGAGCAACCTTGTCTTCTGAATTTGGTTCAAAATTACGAGGCCATGGAGTTGAACATTGGTAGTTGCGAACTCAAATTTGGATCGGCTGTTCAACGACGGTTATAAAATAACATAAAAAATATTGAAATTGGAACCCATAATGAAGTAGCCACTCAGTCAATTTAAATCATGCTATGCATTTTTTATTATGACCTGTGCTAATGATTTTAACCAACACAAGGAATGTTAAAGTGTAGAATTTGCAGTAGTAAAAACTTTTGAAGGATTTTTACAAGTACAGAATCTTGACAGTATCAACAAAATATTTACGATCTGTGATGAGTCTTTACAATCTGTACGGAATCTTTGCAATCTATGCAGAATCCTTACAATCTGTACAGAATCTTTACAATCTGTTAAGAATTTTTATAATCTGTACAGAATCTTTGCAATCTATGCAGAATCCTTACAATATGTACAGAATCTTTACAATCTGTTAAGAATTTTTATAATCTGTACAAAATCTTTACAATCTGTACAGAATCTTTACAATTAATCAAATTTTAAATCTTAAAAACAACTTTGATTTTTCAGAGCAAATTTAAGCGCATTTCTGCAGTAATTTACTAGCAAATATAGAAAAATGATTCTATCTTGCCCAAAAAAGACTAAGTTGCATCTTAATAATGGCAATTTATGATAATGAGAATTGATCTAAAAATATGAATTTATAAAAGTACCGAGTCATCTGAACCATAACTAATTTAAATTAATCAGTATTGGGAAAAATTACAATTCAGCAATTCCGCCTGTGATATTTCTGAGATTAAAACTAATTTTCTATGCAATCCACTGTAGGAAAGTGTAATAACAGCTATAAGTTATAGATTTAAAGAATTCATATGAATACTATGGTTCTTTGCACTTCTTTTAAATACAAACCTATTTTTTGAATATTAGTTTCTCCACATTAAAAGACCCTTAAGTGTCGATAGATTCGAAACTTAAGTGTCATTTAAAAAATGAAAATGCATATAGCAAGATATAATAAAAACGAGAGCAACCATTAAATAAAAATTTTTACATCCATAATTACTTTGAAAAGAAAAAAAATTAAAAAAATCACATTATTTAAGCAAGATCTTAATCATTTGTTCTTTTTTATCAGAAAAAAATCCATTCATTTTTCTAATTGTCAATAATTAAGAAAATAATTATTTTTTACGTCAAATATGCCATGGCAAATATGTTGAATGCAGATACGTAACAAATAATTTCTAAGAAGTGCAAACAATGTTGATAAATACTTTTTTCACTATTTTTGTAATAATTGAACCAAAGAATGGCATAATTAAGGGAAATGATTTATTGACATATCCTACGTAATTATTCACGCCCACTTAAGTAGTTTTTCATTTGAATACATTTAATGAGATCGTGTCAGCATCTCAGACATTTAATATTTTCTTAGAGAAAAACAATGCGCCATCCCTTACGACAATCGAAAGTACTTTGATTACTTCCAATTTAAACAATGAAAAATAATATTTGCAAAAATATTCACTTTATGAAAACAAAACAAAAATGATGAAAATGCAATTTATTTAATATAATATATATATATATATATATATGAATATCGTCAGTGTAGTTTTGAGTATATTGGGCAAATAAAACATACCCTTAAAAATCAGTTTAAAAAAAATGAAAGATGCATCCGAAATCAATCATAAATTGCCCATATAAGTGAAAANAACAGGGGTGTCATAAACCAGTGTTTTCATATGACTCCAGAAATCAAGACATGATAGGTCGGGTGACCGAGGAGGCCATATAATTTTTTCAATGTATTATTATAGCGATTTTTCACTTACGGTCTCTTTTCTTTATGGTGCTTCTGTGTACGTCACCGCTTCAGGAAAGCATTTCCAACCCCACATTGCTATATGATTTCGAGTCGTCAGGATGCCCCCTACCCCTCTTAGAAGTTCTGAAACGCTTAACTGATACACCCTGTATAGTAACCAGTGGTGATGCAAAATATCCACAGTGGTAGACGGATCATGATTAGAGTCCCCTTGCCGTCAGACTAACCATGGGAGGTTTTCGTGGTTTTCCTCTCTATGTAAAGCAAATGCTAGTTAGTTCCACCATAAAGTCCTCCACGAAGATAAATTTCTCCCAATGATTGATCCATGAATTTCATTGTCATCTGGATTGGGTTCGATACGGAGTTGAATATTGGTAGTCGCAAACTGAAAATTCGGAAGGCTGTTCAACGACGGCTATAAAATAAAATAAAAAATATGTATATCCTCCATCAGCGTGATGAAAACGTAATCATCCAAAAAGGGGCATAAGCTTGCCTGTTTTTCATTGAACTTCTGCCGAATCCTGCCAAATCTTCCCATTAACATCTGTTGATTTCTTTTCGAAAACTGATGAAATTTAAGGTGCGAGCTATGATCAACTTGTCCATTCCTTGATCTTTCCTGCTTATAGTATGAGGATACCTTCCCTTCTTGGCACCTGTTTTTGACTGCATGGTGTGGAAAATGTAAAAATGTCTTCTCAAAAGAATCATGGTTTCCTCAATCAAAATGATGAGAATCAATAAAAATCAATTTTTTTTTTTTGACTTTCCTTGAGAACAGTTTTCCTGGACTTGCAGTGATAAACTTGTAAGGTACTTTCAGCAAACTTCAATCAGTTTGTATATTTTTATGTTATATTTACAACATAGATTTACCAGCAAAAATAAATAGTTTTGCGGAACAATGTAATTGTTTTCATAGTCATGGTAAAATTCATTTAGTCTGTATCAGCAAACTAAAAAAAGGCTCCTACTATAATTAAGGAAAAAAATCTAATAATCCCTTTTCTAAATGTTTTAATAATATGCTTTTAACTAATTTAATAAATTGTAAACTATTTTTTTAAATGCTGAGTTTCCATATAAATTCATATAGATTTATCTATAAAGTACAGGGAGAAAAAAGTATGGTCAAAACTACCACAATGTGATATTATTTACCGTATTTCTGGCTCTTGTAACACCAAAAAGTTACTTCTACCGAGGCGTTTTGGTTATGATTTTGGTAAAATTAACAATAAAATATATTGCATAATATGTGATAAAATTTGGTTAATGTGGTATAATTTGGTGACTTAATCATGATATCTTAGAGCAATAATTATTCGTTAATAAATCATTTATTCCGTTAAATTTACTTTTCAGATTTGTATTCTTTACTAAATGTGAGGTAAAGAGAATTATAATTTTGAAAATAAGAATTTCCGGTAAACCGTTTCCATATGAATAGAAAAACCCCAAATAAACGGTTAAATTATCATACGTTTTTATTTTTATTACCAGAATTATGGAATTTTTACCAGAAATTTCATTAACATACGGCATTTTAATTTTACCAGAAATTTTTTCTCCGTGCAATGTTGGAAATTTCTCGGAAAAATGGTTATATAACAATTTATCGAATGGTTATTTTACCATATTTATTCAAAACAGTCAAATAACCGTAAATGAAATGGTAATCAAACTGTTAAGTTTTAGAAAAACTGTTTACTAACTGCTTTCACCTAATATGGTTAAACAACCAGGATTTCATCACATCAACTAGAACCACCTAATGAAGCTACTTATAGTTCTTTGCAACTGCGTGCATATCCTAGCCGAGCGGGCTTATCTGTCAATGTCATGACCGGCAGATCTGAAGTTCGAGTCCTAGTGTTGACACCACTATGTTTTCTCCATTCCATTTAACATATGAAGAATTACCAACATCCGGAACTTTCCAATGCCCATTACCTTACGAAAAGTAGAGCTCCTATGTCTAGTTAAATAAGTATTTTTTTTACGTTCTTGAAAAATGCTAGTTGTAAATGGTTAAAAAACCGTATAGTATTCATAGTATTCATGGTTTTATAATCATACTTTTATAAATGGTTTCAAATCCATAAAGAAAAAATATGTTCTTTACCGTAAACTTTAGGGTTAATCGGATGGACAGACAGCTGCCAGTTATTTTACCATAATTTTAGATTGAACCTTTTAACAGTGTGCAGGAGTATCACTTCATGAAATCTAAGAATCTCTATATAAAAGAGAAACATTGCGTAATTTATTAGTAACTTAAACAAGTTTAATTTTACAGTATTTAAATCAAATGAATTTTTTTAAAGAAAGCAGTTATTCCAACATTCTTTGAAAAAAAAATTACTTTTATTAGGAAACATAATTAGTGCATTTGCGATAAACAATATTTTTCAAAGTTAAAACGTTTACTTTAAAATCAACCATAACTATTTTTTACATTAATGTTAGTTGACTGTTATTATTTACATTTCTGTGTTATAACTTCCATTGAAAAAAATCACAAATTATTTAAAAACCAGTCTAGTTCTGCAACAACAAAAAAAATCGGTCCCTAATAGAATAATATATTATTCATATGAAATAGATAAGCAATTACTTTTGAATTACTCTTACTTTTGAAATATATTTCTTCTCAAATATATTTTTTTTAAAAAAGGTTTGCGAGATAAATTAATCTTTTATTTAAGCAATATTTATCCCCTTTGAGACAAAACGGAAAATACTTTTGAAAGTTAAAATACATTATTTTTTAAATACTTTTTTGTGCGTAATTTATCATTAATTACAAATTATTTATTTATACTACAATGTTCATCGGCTTATACTCTCTTTTTGACGTAAATGTTTTTTTTATGTACTGTAACGAGATATTATATTTCTTTGAGAAATAGTATTTTAAGCTTAGTAAGATTTAATACCTAACTTTCTAAGAGTAAACAACTGCAATGAAAAAGACAAATTTGAAAATGAAAAAAAGGATAGGGAAAAGGTAAG
Organism: Parasteatoda tepidariorum; assembly: GCF_043381705.1. Classification (NCBI taxonomy): domain Eukaryota; kingdom Metazoa; phylum Arthropoda; class Arachnida; order Araneae; family Theridiidae; genus Parasteatoda; species Parasteatoda tepidariorum. Next base: position 43,429,257 of record NC_092210.1, on the reverse strand, counting down.
CAAATAAATATTTAGAGAAAAAAAAGGAAATAAATATTCAAAGACTTTAAAACTGATTTAGTAAATCTAGGTAACAAATATAAAATAGAAAAGGATTAAACGATGTAAACTTCTTAGACTACGTTATAAAACATCTTATCTTATGAGAAAGTAATAAAAATAAGAAAGTAGTAAACTCTTTAAACAAAGAATAAAAAAGGACAAAATCCTTTATAGAATTGTTGAAAAAGATTTAAACGGCTTATCTTCTTTCCTTTTTTTTCAATTTTTGACCACCTATCACATTACCTGTATTAAAAAGCGTTTCTTCAATACTTTCTTAAATATTTCAATATTCATGTATATATATATATATATATATATATACTATGCACCCATAAAAATAATTTTANATACAAATCTATATATATATATATATATATAACTTTTTTAATATCCATACGATTCTACCTTCTCCATATGCTTTTGCATGTACCTATTTGTTTTGCATTTTTGTGATTTTACTTTACTGTTTGGTGCTTCTCACTCTATTGCACTGATATATTTTAATTTGTCTGTATTATTACAGTATTAGAATACACTTTTTTTGCTGATATAACTGTGTGAACTGTTGAGACGATTATATCTATTGGCTGATATTTTTTTTTTTTTTACTTTTGATAAATTTTTTAATTTAAGTTGCATGTATTCAAAATTTTTATTATTTGTGGAATTTTATTAGCATTTGTAAAATGCGGTCTTTCGAAATTCATTTAATGCCACTGTCTCTCAGCTGACACTAAATAATGATTTGTCAAATTGCATTATAAAAGAAAATCAAATAATCTTTAGTAAGTGAAATAATAATTATTTAAAAAATTTATATTGTAGAATGGTCAGCTGCTTTCGAAACATTTTTTACAAATTTGGATTCCATTTGAGTCATAAATAAAAAAGTTACTTAGGAGATACAGCTTTCCAGCCCCGAAATGCTTTTATATTTCTATTCCGATGGTTTCGATTTCTCACCAGTTATTAACAAATAGCAGAGAAATCTCCCCATAGTTGATCGTAATTGAAAATCGTTTCGTTGGGAACTTAATATACTCATTTTCAACAGTTTTTAGAAATATGCAGTAAATGTTTTCAAGCGTGTAAATAATAATTTTTGTTGTTGTTGTTTCCAATGACACTCGGACAATCCAAGCTTGCCAGTCATTGGTTTTTGTAAATTAAGTAAGAAAAAGGGTTTTATTCGTTTCACAAGAGAGCACCTCCAAGGGTGAAAGTACGTCTCGGCTGAGAGCCCTACGGATAGATGGCGGCACCACTCATTTTTTAGGCTACTTCTCTTATTTGGGCATAGATTTGAAGAAAAAGTACATTTTCTCCAGAACCCTGTACTCATGGTATAGTCGCTAACACGAGACAGTCAAGATTTACTACAACCAAACAATTTTCCTGATGAATTCGCCCTTAACTGACATGTTTCATTTATTTATTTCGTATTTTTATTGCCCTTAATTCTAAACTATTTATATTTTTGAAACAAGCATCAAAAGAGTAAAGCTCACGACTAGTTCATGACATAAATGAATTACTAATTCATTAATTTCATTCTTCTTTGACATAATTATAAAAGATACATAATTATTAAAGAACGTGACAGAAACTCCTTGTAAAACTCGTTGTTTATTCGATAGTTTGCAAACATCTCATATTTTATCTTTTAAACAATTAAAAGTAGATTTTTTTGTAGTTTAATTTTTAATAATGGCTAATGCTAAATCTATGAAAAAAATTCATTTTCCGAACGAATTAATTGAAATTTATGAACGATCTTAAGATCAGAGTAAAAACTACACCTTGCAACCGCCGTTCCAATTTTTGAAACCTAACACAAACGGTTATGGTACTATAAGAGAGTAATACGCAAACTATTTTTGTTGTTAATTAGTAATTATAAATTGTTATTAATTTAAATATTAATAGAAATTTCTAGTTCCGTACAAAAACGTTAATTACATTTTTGTTTCTTTGGTAAAAGAAAAATATAAAAGAAGAAAAAAGGAACAGAAATATATATCATGCCTTGTAAAAATGGATTAGAAAAATCAAAAATTGATTGAGTTTTTGAAAAGGTATTAAAAATAATTTTTAGAAGAATAGCGGTAATAAAGATATATCAGAAGGGCTCGGCGATTCTCTGAAAGTTCAGTAATCTTTTGGCGCGCGTAAGTTGGCGAAGCCATCGAGCTTGGCAACCTTATGTGAAGAATTTTGTCCTGTAGATATTTGGGAAGCGCGCGAAGTTTTCAGATGCCCGAAATCGGCAGTGAAATTCAGTTTGGGGAGGCAATGAGGTTCTCCAGCTATAGCTGGCAATGTGACGTGCTTGGCTTCGCGTGCTAAAATTTTGCAGAATATTTACCTGTAGTAATTTGTACTATAGAATTGAGTATGAATAGCGATAAAAATAGTTATTTTGAGACTACTAAATTTTTGTCCAGATGTTTATTTACAATTTTACTTTTGATGTCCACATTTCATACAGGGATATCCACTGTTAAGGGTGAGTTTCTTTTTTTTCTGTAATTAAAAAAAGAATTAAAGTCGAAATTTTATATTTTTAGCAGTATAGCATGTTATTGCTAATATAAAACAGGACTGATATAGAAGTGACTCTCCAGTGTCTTTAAGTATTTTGATTTTTAAAAATATTAGACTCATTATTTTGCTCGTTATTAGACTTAGATTGGTCGTTAGACTTCCTGAAAATTCATTTTAAACTACAGTTTTTATTGGACAGGAGACCAATTTAATAAATGACAGTACATCAATACATTTAACAAAAAGATGTGATAAAATTTATTTGCCATTCCAAGTGTTAGCCTGTTACAAGAAAAAAATTCTCGTTATTTAATTTAAATTGTAGAATTAGTAATTGTAATTTATTTAATTCCGAATAAAACTCATTGAAATATAATATTTTTTTAATTTCCATTAAAAAAAATTCATTATTTTTACCCTAAAATAAGCATTATATTGTAAATTAATCTGCTTAAATAAAGAAGTATATAAAAACAAGGTAATTTTTATTTGTCAACAGAAATTTTTAATAATAATTATTTAAAAAGATTTTTTTGATATTTATGAATACTTAAGTATGGCTTTTAAGGTCGAATACTAAAAAGTAATATACAGAAACAAAAGANTCTTTAAGTATTTTGATTTTTAAAAATATTAGACTCATTATTTTGCTCGTTATTAGACTTAAATTGGTCGTTAGACTTCCTGAAAATTCATTTTAAACTACAGTTTTTATTGGACAGGAGACCAATTTAATAAATGACAGTACATCAATATATTTAACAAAAAGATGTGATGAAATTTATTTGTCATTTCAAGTGTTAGCCTGTTACAAGAAAAAAATTCTCGTTATTTAATTTAAATTGTAGAATTAGTAATTGTAATTTATTTAATTCCGAATAAAACTCATTAAAATATAATATTTTTTTAATTTCCATTTAAAAAAAAATCATTATTTTTACCTTAAAATAAGCATTATATTGTAAATTAATCTGCTTAAATAAAGAAGTATCTAAAAACAAGGTAATTTTTATTTGTCAACAGAAATTTTTAATAATAATTATTTAAAAAGATTTTTTTGATATTTATTCAATACTTAAGTATGGCTTTTAAGGTCGAATACTAAAAAGCAATATAAAGAAACAAAAGATTTTGAAATTGCTGATATTCTTTTCAAAAAAAATTGGCTGACTGAATTTTTTTAACATAATATTTATCATAAAAATATCTTGCTTTCTATATATATTTTTTTATTTAGCTAATTTCAATGTTAATAAATGATTTTCTTTTATTTTCATAATTTTTTTATATTTTCTTTTAAGAAAATCACTACTGTTAATCTTTTTTTATTTTATAATTGCACTAAATGTTAAGAAGTAGTGGATGGTTTTTTTTCTTTTAAAAAAAACCCCAATTTGTTTAAAAACCAGTGATATACAATATCAGACGGTATTTTAAGTTACGAAATTTACCACAGGAACATTCACCAAATAAAAGAACATTTTATCTTCTTTCATCTACGAAATTCCGGAGGAAGCCAATATGTGGTGAAAATGGTCTCACTAATTTAAGCAAGAGAGTGATTGAGAATTTGGGCACCTTAATGTTTATTTCACTTTTCGTGTATTTTTTTATATCTCTAAAATCAATGAAGCAAATTAAAGTAGTTTTACACAGAATCATTAAATTTGTTTCTACAAAAATAACTGCAAGTAAAAAATTACTTTATACTGTTATTTATTATTTTTAGTCATTTAATTTATAAATGGTCCAAAATACTTAGATATGAATGTATACAAATTTTTGCACTAATCTGCATGATTTTAAAAGATAAATTTCGAAACTTTAAGAGAATCCGTGAAATAATTATTATAAAACAAATAGTTAAAAATACGACTTACGTGAGTTGGTGACATATGCAATAAGTAAAAATAAAAATAAGGGAAACAAATTTTTGACTGCTCTTCTACCTATATCATCCAGACTATGTTTTTCAGTTTGTCCCATTAAATTTTGAGGATTAACAATCCATCGAAATCAGGTATATCATAAGAAGTTCCGGAACAAATTACGGTAAAAAGTACCGACCCACAGGTTCCGGTACTCTTTATCGTAAACTCCATTTTTACTTGAATATGTTACAGAACAAAATATTTGATATACCGTAATTTTCACAGTATAATTACAGTAAAATCACTGAATTATCCTAATGGAATAAATATGCCTGTAAAAATTTCGACATAAAATTTCACAGTAAAAAGGGATTTTATGGATGATGTGTCGGTACTTATTCCGTAATTTATACCGTACCGTACCGGAAAATATTTAGTGTTTGCTTTTTTAGTGAAGGCACTTTTTTTAGTAGAATGTAGAAATGCCGTGAGCACTAAATTAGCATGTTTATTGAGTTTGTATCTTTTTTGATCTAAATTGCATGTTTTTTGCCCGGTATTATCTTTGAGTAAACGAATTATATAATTGAGAAAATTTTTTTTTCAATTCGTTTAAAAAGTTCTCGAGATGTGGTGAAATACGCAAAAAGTAAAATTAACATTAAGGGGTCCAAGCTTTAGATCTCTCTCCTGACCAAACTATTGGGAGCATAATACCCAGATTGCGGCTACCACCTATATTTTAGTCAGAAATCCGAATCTGTCGAAAAAATGGAATGTTTATTTAAAGAAAGTACGTTTTTGTCTGATTTCGTAACTTAAAATATCGTCTGCATTTATTAAATAGCATATTTGAGGTCACCCCCTTGAGCTATTAAGATTGAGTTCTAAAACGCGAAAATCCGATCATTAGATCAAAAGATATTCAAGGTAGTCAGTTTTCTTTTCTTTTTTTTCCGCTTTGGCGCCCTGTGTATCTTAAGCAAACGCAATAATGCATTCTAATTGTTTGAAATACGAAGCATTTGGGTAATCATCAGATCTGCTGTTCAAAAAAGCTAAATGAATTCACCAGAGAAAGAAGGCGAATTATAATTTGGTCAGACTGTGTTAAAAAAACATCAGTTTAAATTTAAAAAAGTCGTTTATGCTGATAAATAATTCTGATCATCCTGCCTCAGCGTTAAGCAATGACATGAAACGTAAATGTCATTAATCTGCTGTTTTAGAATTACCGATTGTTTCCCAAGAGATTTCAATAAACTCAGTACCAACTAAACAAAAATATCATATAAAATAACTAAATTATAAAATGGTAAAGCCATTAAAACTTAAATAGGAAAAGTTAGGAAAAAAAAAAGAAAATTTTACTAAAAAGATTAAAAAATCTAATTTTTTTGAAAATGCAGCTTCACCTTTGCATATTTTGATTGCATTTAACACTGTGAACTAGTTTTATAATGGAAATATTAAAAAGTGTTTCATTTTCTTAGAAAAAAAATTATACTTTCTAAAAAGAATTCATTTAAAGAACTTGAACTAAGTTTTCACAACTTTTTGATGAAAATAAAAATTATTGTAAAACTAATTAGAAATGAAAACATTTTATCAAAAGAGGATTTCGTGAAAGAAAGAAAAAATGTTCCGATTCAGATTCAATTTTAAATAGGTTTAAAAAGTCATAAAAGAATTTTTTCAACTTTTTGTACAGCGAAGAATTAAATCTCTTTTCAATTAATATAGAAAACTTTTTTACATTATTTCTGAGCTTTAATTTTTTTTTCAGTGCGTATTTTAAAACTGTCATAAAAAGTAATTAAACCGGGATACAAATAACAAAGTGTTAATAATTAAAATAACACTTCGTAATGGATCACGATTATTAAAAATGTTATAGAAATTTACGAGCTGTATATTTCGTATTATACGAATTTAAAATGTTAATAAAAATACTTTTTAAGATTTGCGTATAAAAAAGCACCTTAATTAAATGTAAAATCTTTTTAAGTCGTATAAAGTTTAATTTCAGTAGCTGAAATATATGCGACAATAAGTTTTTTAACATCACTTTGCAATGTTTCTGAAAGTTAGTGGACAATTCCACCTTTTAGTGCCACGCGTAATATAATCATTTTTATATTTGTCCAAAAAAATTGTAAATAAAATGTGTCTATGCTTGGATTGACACAGTGCCAAAAGTAAAATACATAAAAATTCCAATAAAATTTGGTGTTATTCTAAATTTTCTTAAGTTGTGGTAAATCTACACATATTTTAGTGAATTTATGAAAACTGGGTCCTGATTTAGGAAAAATCTTAAAAATAAATCATTTGCTTAGATTTTTTGTGGTAGATCTTGCTCTTGTAAATTTGCTAAAAATTTACTGGAAATTTTATGAATCTAAAATTAGAATCGGGTTCTTTTTAAAGTTCTAATTTGGTGAATATGAGAAAATAAAGTCCTGTTTTTGAGGAAAGAACTCACAGAAGCCATGTCTTATAGGGAGTTGTAGTCTTGAAATTATGAATTTTAAGCTTTATCAATTCTGTGTTACATAAGAATGTATTTCATTTCTATAATAGAAAACAAAATATTACAAAGTTCCAATTTTTGGATAAAATAGTTTGTGAACGACCCATTTTTACGATGAAGTATTTTAGAAGGGTTTGTTTTAACAATAAAAAATTTTGTGAATGGTCCATCAGAGCCCCCAAATTTCTCCTATAATGATTACTGCATGTGCTTAAGAAAACCTGCATACACATTGCCCTCCCCCCCTCCAACATCGTAAATTAATTCTGAATAAAATTATGGTATAAAGTACCAGTACTTTGGGAGCATTATGCATAAAATCTATTTTTACCTTAAAATAGTGTACTGTACTTTTTTAGTAATTTTTATTTAATAAGAATTATTCAGTGATTTTACAGTAAAAATTACGATACATCAGTTTTTATTGTTTCGTAACATGTAAAAATGAGCTGTAAAGATCAATAAAAATGGATTTTATGATAAAAAGTACCGGCACAAAGAGCGCCAGTACTTTTTACTGTAATTTGATCCGGAAATTTTTTACACTGTACTTGGAATCGCCTTAATACTCTATTTCGTTGTTTCTGATTCCCGAAATGTTCTCAATTTAGTCCATAAAACTTCATAAAGTTGAAGAAAAACGATGTTCAGAAAAAAATTCATCGAAAGATAGATAGAAAAAGATGAAGGAATAAGAAATCAAGAAACTAACAGAAAATGTTATATTTGGGTAATATATTTAATTAGAATATTAGAAATTTAATTGATTCATTATTTTACAACCAAAAAGAATGGTGGAATTATAAATTCTTAATAATGCTCTTATTAGTATTGTGCGTCTATAAGGTCGCATATCGATAAAAAGATTAGTTTCAATCTTTTTTAGGCAAAATCTTTTGCAAAAACTTACGTTTTTGATATTAAAATTATTTTAAAATTGTAGGTACAAACTTCATATTAAACATTGCTGTTAAGTTTTTTTTAAGTAACTGTAAATAATTATTAGATATTTTGAAAACCATTTACAAATTATGAAGCTTTTAGAAACGTATCGTAATGATTTTGTCCATCATTAGCAAGCTGTGTCAATTTTTATCTTGCTTAAATAAATAAACTGCTAAGTGAGTTGACATTTAATTGTAAAACATTAAAAAACAAAGTATCTCCAGTTTTAGCTTATACCTGTAGCCATTAACTAATTTTAATTGCAAACAGCTCCCCTCGCAAACACAGTCTTTATTTGTGAAATCACACCGGCCTCGTATTTCGACGATTCTATCAGATTTCAAGAGACCCTTTGTATAGAGCATATCTTTTTGTCATTTCCCTATCCGATTTGTTCCATATTTTCCCTTTTCCTGGAATTCTCTCCACTCAATCACTCCCGTAATCCTTTTCTCCGGCGAATATTTGTGCCATATTCACTCCTAATGAATAATGACTCCGGGACTCCTCACGAAATAAATTAACCACAAAATCAATCGCTTTTCGCTCTTCGCTTTAGTATCCACTTTTAGAGTTGGGGTGAATATTTCGGTTTTATGGGGAGCATTTGTTACCCAGATGAATATTTTTAAGCACTTTAAGAGGAATCCCATACGAAAGGTTCGGAAATAAATTAAACATTGTGAAAAAGTCTATAAAATATATGTCTTCATCTTTAGAACAAAAAACTTTAAAAAAAAAGCATTCCCACAGTAGCCCGTTGCGAACCAGAGAGTGGCGAGCCAGAGATTCTATCGACAATGTCAATAGAATCAAGTTAACTACTAGTGAATCAAGTTATATACTAGTGAATTGTAATTTTGTAGTGGTAGATACTCTACAGTACTCCCCCACCAGAATTATAGCTGTGATAGAATTCGATACATGGATACCACTAGTTGAGTCACTGCTGTTTTTGTGCGAAGCCGGGAGAGCTGTATTAAGATCACCGTACTTTTGCATGCTGAATGTGAGAGCTGTATTAAGTTCACGGTCGTAGTCACTCCTGTGTTGCCTTTAGCAGTCCAGTGTATGCAAGCAGACGCTGTGCGTGATCGTGACGAGACTGAGTAGCAACAGTGCGAGGAGGTGGATAATGTCGCAGTCACAAGTAGCAAGTCAACTGTTCAATGTGGACCATCCATCGAAGTAGGCGTTACTGTCTAGGTAGACGTGCTCATATCGAAGTGGGTGTTTCTGCCAAGGAAGGCGTGTTCACATCACGTCCGGGTCACCAATGTGGGGATAGTAGCTATCGACAATGTCAACCTTCCTCTGTGAAAAGGTACCTTATCATAGAATCGAGTTAACATGTCTTATATACTAGTGAATTGTAATTTTGTAGTGGTAGATACTCTACAAGGCTTTACAATTTCATGAACAGCGGTATAAATGTCGCAGTGTGGTCAGCATTGCGCTCAGGCGGCTTTTACTTTCTAGACAAGCTGGTATCTATCTGAAGCTAGGTGGGCCTCGAGTCGCAGCTGGGGATCGAACCCTCGGTCTTCCAAATCCCAGTTCAATACCTTTAACTCTAGGTAATCGTGACTTATCAAAAACTGTAACTTCGTCCTTAATTTAAAATATCATCTAACCCGGGTGGACCTTGGCTTTCAGCAGAATCGCATTCCATACCATCCTGTAAATTAGATTAATAAGTTAATCTCTTTTTTCACGATAATAGTTTTTTTTTCCTGTGCAAATGATGTAATGATTCTACAGTAAATAAAACATACAGCAAATGCTTGTAGCCATTTCCCTTCTTATATTAAGACGAAAGTACAAGCTTCCAAAAGTATCGAAAACTAGTTTCGATGCTTTTAGACAACAACAGTAAAATTATGTTTGTAATCCTAACAAATTAAATATTTATTACAATATCGCATTTTGCAATAATAAAATTTTTTCCCCTTTCCAACCCTTTCATCGTAATTTGTGACTGTTCTCGTAATTTATAATGCAAATTATTTATTATGCTTTAAATTTTTTTACGTAAACACTTTATTTTAGTATTCGTCAAAGTATTAAACGATTTTTCTCTCAGAAAAATAAATTATTGGCTTCTATTTCATACGAACATTAAAGGGAAAGATTATCGAAAATTGAATAAAATGTATTAATTAATCTGATTTTTTTCTAATAAATTCAACAATCAATTGAAATTAATAGCCCAATTCATGTCTGAAGTCATAAGGAAAGAGATCGCTTAAAGGAATTTAAGTAGAGAATACCTTCTGTTCACTATCTTTAGTATCTAACTTAACTAGCCTTTTATAATTTAGAAAAACCATAAAATTAAGTACTTTCTTGGCAATTAATGCTTCGCTATTCCACTGAGTATTCTGCTTATTTAATTAACCGATAAAATATCTCTTTCTAAAACCACTGATTCGCTACGGAGAGAAAAGCATGATGCGTGAATAAGGTTAAATATTTTCTACAAGAAAATATGCTATTTAAACTGAGGTAAAGTAGAAAATATTCACTTACTAAAGAAACTGGTTAGGTTTTCAGAGCTTATTATTAAGGGGGAAAAGAGAAAAAATGTTCAGTGATGTCTTTTTCGTAACTCAGAGATTAGTGGGTTTTAGCGTCAAAAGTTCGGCGAGAAAATGTCACCATTTCTTAATCAGATGACAAACTTGGAAATAAAAGGCTGCTCCTAATATTTTTTTTATACTGTTGATTTTTTAGAATATTTTATTTTCGTATTCAATTATGATAGAAGTTTTCATAAATACGTAATATTATTATATTTAACGCTTGGAATTTAAATTTTTTATTTTGTCACATTAATCAGATAATTTTTTTACTAGATTTTGCAACATTGATTTTCATTTATGAAAGGGGGGAATTATTTACAGCAGCAAAACTGTAGAGTAAAGGTTCATGCACCTTAAACTCGGGTTCAAGAAATCCCACTATTCTGCGAAATGTCCTGGAGCTAATATGCATGCGAAATAATTAGTTAAGCTGATTTCTGGTACTTCAAGTAGGCAGACGTTGCAGTTGGAAGTAGAGGTTTCATCTTTTACACATTTGGAATATTGATATTTTTGTTGTTTCTTACGTAGTCTCTCCAAAAACTTTCTGACGAAAAAAGTGTTATGACTAAGTGGGACAAGCAATAGGCCAGCTATTATTCTTATAAGTCAGTGGTAAGATTTAAGAAAACGTAAGTTTCATTGCTCATGATTGGTTGTTTATAGACTACTCACCCTTGCTACCAAGCCGATTGAAATGAGATCCCAACCCTTTTTAAAGACCGGGGTCTATTCGAGCTTTCAGACTTTCCCGAAAACTTTTTTTTTTCATTTGAAAAGCTCGCGTCGATTCTTCTGCCCACCTAAAGAATCCAATATATCGCTTGTCAGGCTTGTAAATAGGTCTAAGTACACAGGTCTAATACATCAAAACTCCTGTAACCTACCGTCTTGGATTTAGTTTTATTCGATACATTGGATACGGTGTCTCATTTCTATAGATTGAAGCAAGTAATTTTGACTTAGACCACCTCTTTGACCTCCTCTCCTTAAGTTAATTCAAGATGGCGTCAAAAGCTATCTTCAACGCGAAGGCGAGGATCAGTTATCCAAAATCCAGAGTATGCCTGAACTACATTTTATAAAAAAAATCCAAATTTACCATAATTTCTTCTCAGTAATGTATTTTAAAGCTTAGAACCTTATAGTATAAAATTGAATTTTTACCATAGATCTGGGAATTTATTTTGTTTCTGTTATATTTAAGGTTTCTTTTCCGGCAAATTTCATACTTTTCCACATTTGGAAACAGCAGCTTATAACCATTAAAATTATGTTAAATTTTAAATTTTCACAACTTAGAGATAAATTTGTAATGCCGCACTTACTGTGCAACACACATTTCTCGTTTTTTTCCCCTTCCCAGCCCATTAGTTTACTGAAATATGTACCTATGTTGCAGCTAGTAGATTTTGACTGTCGTATCTAAGAAAGAAACATTATTTTGAATGACCCTTGACATTTGCTCCAAAACTCCTCTAATAGTTACTATAGATGTATTAAAACATAAAATAGGTGTCAATGTCATTATTCAATTTTGGCAAAAGAAAGTTTTGCCTCTTCTGAATAGTATAATAGTTTCACATAAAGAACATTTTCTTAAAATTTTAGCAAAATAAAAAACGTCAAGCATCCAACCTTTTCTAATTCTTAATAAAACTGGCTTTAAAATTCCAGGGTAAATTCATTTAAATCACATAAATTATATTTATTGTGTTTTCTTTTACAAAATTAACTAAAAAAATTATTCATTGGAAGAGATTTTAAAAATCAATTTGATTCTTGCTGAGTTTTCTTATTTATAAACTGTTTAAAAACATTTTAAATAATTTGACGTATCCAGCAAAGACACCGGTTTTTCTAAAATCGATTACTTTTAAATTTTTGCTCCATAAGCAACATAAGATGAACTGCAAAAAAAATATTCCAAAATCTCTGAGATCTTTGATTCCTTGGATTTGACAATAGCTACGGTTATGGTTCAAAGACCCTTTTCTTTATTGGAAAGAATGAAGGCTTATTCTTTAAATGCCAAACTCAGCTGATTTTAGGGAGATAATGCCCGTTCCATCTCAACCCTCCTCCTCCTCACTGATCCCCCTGTTCTTTTGAGACATCAACAGCTGTTGTCTGTTTTGTGGATTTACTGTAAACAAATTTTCCACATCTTTATAAACCTCCCAAGCATCACTAAAATGATGTAATAGATAATACGTAAAATATGTATTGTTGCCAGTGCGTTAAAATAATGCTAAAAACAGATGTCTGAAAGTTGCAGTATTTTTTTCGCAAAAGTAAATTGGTTTATTTTTCATGCAAGCAAAAGCAGATGCATTAAATGTAGAGTACGTAAAAAGAAAAGATCGTTAAGAAAGATGTCGCCGTTTATGTGTAAAACTTAAACAGCTTTCATCATCTGTGTAATCGATTTGAAACAAATATAATTATGCGCAAGACTTGAAAAACATAGGTCTTGTCCTTTAGTTTTTACAAAAAATACCCGCTCTTTAAATTTTTTCTGTGAATTTGATATTTTTGTCTGCTTAATAGGGAGTATTTTTAAAAATTTTAAATAAAGATTACGGCATTGCTAAATTATCTATTATTATCTTATTAATAATAAAATTATCAAAAAATTTTTTGTCGTTTTAAATGAAGGTATAATGACTCTTCGTCGATTATACTTTCTTAATTTTCTAATTTTTCTTTCGGTGTGAAATTAGTTCAGATGAATACAGTTCAGATGCTGTTCTAAATTTTTTATATTTTTTTTAAAAATTATTTTTAAAATATTTTCCAGTTATCATTTTGAACAAATTTTAATGACTTCGATACGTAGTTATTCTTTTTCTGCAGTGCCACTTATTGGCAGAAAGTTTAACTAACTGTGAAAGTCAATGGGTTAAAATTTTCTATCTTCCTAAACATAATGCCGCAAACCAAACATTTTTATCACATTCCATTTCGTTTTTTAATGATTTTCAAAATTTAACAGTCAATTTCGAAAGATCTGGTACTTGTTATGTTGGTACACTAATTTGTAACTTCACAAAGACATTTAAATGCTTGTTTATTTTTATGTCATGTTACTCCCATTTAGAATCTTGATAGTTTTCAATCGTTTAAATAAATCTATTTTTAAGGCAGCAATGTAAAAAATAATTTTTAGCGTTAGAAAACAATTCAAATGATATTTTATTTAATGTTACTTTTTAATTTAGAAAATTAACATTAATTTGTGAATTTGCTTAAATTTTTTAAAACTATACGTAATTTTTTTCATGAAAACACTTAAGTTTTAAATTTTTCAGTTTAGGTATATTCCACCATTTACGAGCGTTGTATTTTTAAACTTTAAAAGCATGTAACTCAGTTAAAAAAAAAATTCCAACTGTTCTAACAATTCATGTGAAAATAAGTCTTGAAGTCTTTTAGCTTAGCTTAATTTGTAAAAACTGCTCGAAATTTTAATTTTTTTTAATTTTTTTAAAAACTCTTGTTATTATGGGCGTAATATATTGTGTTACGTTCATAACACGTAGCTTTTAATTTTTAAAAAGTTTTTTTAATTTATGAAAATTACTAAAAATCGGGGTAAGTGTACATGAAACCAAGATTTATTTTCACTAAAATTACTAGAACGGTTCGAATTTTTTTAAATGAGCCTTATGTGGTTAATTCTACAAATACGACACTCTTAAATGGTAGAATTGCTGTTTATTTGAAAAGTAAGAGGAAATGGACTTCAATATTTCGAATCTAACTCCCCGGCCCCCCTTTGTTTACTAACGCTGGACAACACTGTAAACAATTCTGGATCAAATTACACTATAAAGTATTAGGATGCATTATCATCCGTAAAATCAATTTTTACCATTAAACATTATACCGTCATTTTTGCAATAATAATGACCGTAAAATCACTGAATCACTCTAATGAAATAATTATTGTAAAAATTACGGTATATCAGATTTTTCGTTCGGTTACATGTTCTCTTAAAATTGGATTTCATGGTGAAAAGTTTCCGCCCGCACCCCAAGTGAACAGAGTGCCGATACTCTCTTTACCAAATTTTTTTTATAGTGTAACATTATTTTATAGTATAACATTTTGTTCTCCAATAAACACCAAAAATTAAACAGTAGATAATTAAAAATTTGCCTAATTGTATAAACAATAATATTTTACTTATTGATATAAATTTAACCTTCACTAGATTTTCTCGCCTATTTTTAAATTTGTTTAAATTAAAGTGGCTATGTACCAGGTTAATCTAGTAATAGATTAACCTGTGTAGTAAATCTGCATAATCCTAGAAATTTAGGATAATGCGTTTCAAAGTTCCGAGAATCTTTAATCTCTGCTATTACTCTAAAGCATTCAGTGCCTTATATTGATTTTACAACTATGTAATTAAACCAATCGTTAATGTTGGTACTTAAACCACGTGAATACTTTGACGAAAATAACGTCGTGCTATTTTTCAAATCAAAATATGTTTTTGCATATTTATGGTATTTTATAAGGCAAGATTATTGTATGATAAATTGAGTTATTTTATTTAACTGTATTGAAATTGAGAGATTAATACAATACAAATTTTTAGCATGAAGTGGATGCTGAGAGGGAAGGGTAAGATAAGAGAACTACAGTAAAATTAATCTTAATAACTCTAACCATTACGTAAAACTCATAAAAATATTCAAATTTTTAACACTAAACAATTTAAATAAATATTACAAAAATTTCAAGGAAAAAAGTATGACTTTAGAGACTAATGAAAATTGTTTTTATGAAACAAATATTTTTAAAAAATATTCCCTTTTTCCAAAAGTTTCCATAATTATTTTACTAGTCTAAATTATTAATACCTTTGAATTTTTTCATTATACATACAATTATAATAACTTTTATACATTTATTTCCTATTTTCTTGTTTCAATATTTTCACAAATTTAAATTTATTTATGTTTATGAGTTATTTTACTTATTTTTTGTCTTAATTCACACTCGAAAATGGTAAAAATTTACTTCACTTATTTTTTTAACTATAATTCTTTATTTTTTAATAATAACTTATTCATTATGATATACATTTATTTCCGAATTTTTTATTTCTATAATTTGACTAATGTAAATTTATTCATGTTTATTAGTTATTTTATTTTTATTTTTTATCTCAATTCATATCCGGAAAAAATGAAAGATTAATTTACTTACTTTATCAACTGTTTAATACCTTAAGAATCAGCAAATTATTTAGTCACTGATTTACAGTTGTTTTATACATGTTATAATTTATTCCTCCGCCATGCCTGAGAATAAATAAATCCCCTCAATATTATTGACTTATGCTCAAAGTATAGTTCTCTATAGGTTTTCTCTATAATCTAATCAAATAAGTTTGCTTTCGTAGACCAAACTTGCAAATTTCCCTCCAACTAAGTCAACATGTGCAGCAGGAGGAATCTTCCAATAAGTCTCCGTTGGAACTATCTGAAAGTGAACTGGGGAAGGAGAATTGTTCAATAGGACTCTAATCACTTTGCTGATCCAATTTGGTTGCTATAGCTTGTACTGAGTGACTTAAGGGGATTTTGAAGGGTTTCTCTCTGGATTAAGCTGATTTGTGCATAAGCAACGGTTGAATCCAGAAACCGTTGGCAGATATCATTTGTAAACCAGAAGCTCTGCTACGCTTCATCAAAACAAACTGACTTGATACAATTAGTGAATTAATGTCTAAACAATGTTAATCATTGATTGGGATTTTGAGGGAAATTATTATGACTATTTTTTTCTTATAGATCGTTAGTGGGCTATTTGAAAAGAATAAAGATACAATGTTAACAGAAATAAATTGTGATTTAAGTTGTGGTTTTAACTTTCAAATTTTTTCTAATCACCAACAATAAAAAATGATGTATTCTGATTTCACGAAACTTTCTTTGTTTTTGACGAAACAGTTTCCTGGCATGTGCTCCAAGCAAATATTCCGTTAAAGAGACGAAATAACTGTCGTAACTTCTTCTAGGAAATGAATTTTGTCAAAATTAAAGAAAAATTTCTTCATTTTTTTTAAATAAATAAATAAAAGAATGAAATCTGTTAACGCCTAGTGTATCTAACTCTTCAAATAATCACTTTATCATCTACACCAATAATTCAAATAGCACAAGAGAAGCAGAACAGGGAGAAAATTACACCCATGCTCGAAGCGGATTCGAACCCGCACTTAGTCTTTTCCCGTCACTTTATTTTTGATGTTCTATTCTCTGCTTCAGATTCGCCATTCCAGTTAACAATTTCAACAATGCAGGGGTTGAAGAAACATTTTCGTCATTTATAGTACGCGTTTTGTCACAAATCATGTGAAGAAATGTAACTCAGGGATTGCTAAATCTTCAAAAGGGAGAAATTTATTTCTGAGAGGGCTAAGTTTAATTTTAAAAGTCAAGATATATTTGAGCAAAAAATTACAAGATATTGCTGTAGGAATGTGATGTCTACTGTTATACTCCCTTCGAATTAATTTTAGAGTTTAAATTCATGCACTTGTATCAACAATTTGTGAATCTGAACAAGATAGGTCCAGATTCACAAATAGTTGGTGATAGCCAAATACAAATTAGAAAGTCAATAGCTTTATATTCTTTTGTCCCATACTATATGCCTCACAGAGGAGGACTGATTATTTCGTGGCCAAAACCTATTATATTGTCCGGTCAAAAATGCAGTGAAATTAAGAAAAAAAGGGGTTATTTTCTTTGTCTTATGTTATTGCACCGAACCCTCCAATTCATTATTATTGCCTTTTTATTCAAGTAAAATATGTACATGAAAATGAATTGATGCCTTATTCACGAAACGGTAATATTATGCATTTTATATGAAGCAAAATGAATTCATATTATAAATGAAACGATAGCATAATTTATCACATAAAATAGATGAAATAAAATGAGTTAATATACTATACATTAAACGAAAATATAATACCTTATGTATAAAATACATGAAAAAAATTAATAAAAACATTATACATGAAACGGTAACATAATACATGATACATAAAATACTTAAAGCGAAGTTAAATAGATACTATATAACTTTTCTTGAAAATGCACTTTAATGTAAGAATAATTAAGCTCTTTCGTCTGAACACATTCATTTGCAAAATTCTTCATTTAACAGTAATTCATCATAGATCAAATAACGAAAATTTTTCATGAAAGTGCACTAAATTATTAATTATCGAAAAAAGCCATCATTTGGTCAATGACGATGCAAATTAAGACGAATATCTGTTTTAGATTGTTACAAATAAACTAAATTTTATCTCCATTGTAAATTAATTATCTCAGTTCATTTCACCCGGTCTAAAGATACTTATATTCGCTCTACAAGAATTCTCATTAAACATTTCATTGTCATATGAATGTAAGCAATAATAAACTAAATCCAACTTCATAAAAAAGGGAAGGATACTTAATCTGATTTATTTTTATAAAGCGCATTTCAAAACTGTTTTTTTACACAATTATTTTAGCAAATATAGTTCTAGTCTCGCTATCTAGAATCAGGCACCACTGACAAAATTTATTTCTAACTTTCTAAGATTGTTTACTAAACATGATCATAGAATAAATTTAGAATACTTTTTTTTTTCAAATGTATTTAAAATTTTGTTGTTTGGAAGATCATTATGTTATATGCTTTAACGAACCAAAAACTGCGTGGAAAAGAGTCGTATTGTTAAAATGTGCAAATAAAAAAAAATAAAAAAATTAATAAATAAAAACTTACAAAAAATGGAAATGAATGGAAGGTACGAAAAAAAAAGTTTCACTTTTTCTTGTGTGATTTTACACACACATTTTCATTTTCTGATTTTGAATTTGTAGAAATTCTACAATTTGTTTACATTTCAATTTATTTATAATGCAGAAAAAGGCTTCTGAAATATTTACATATCTGTAATTTCTTTTGTTTTGTATCTAATTATTATAAAATAAATTTCATTAATACCTTTTTGGGGTCCTAATTAAAACTGTCTTAATAATTTTAAATGTTCTAATTTGTCTTTAACTAGATTGTCTTATTGGGATTTAGTTAACTTTTTAAAGAAAAATCTGGAATTTTTCTTGTTAATCTTTCACCTATAAAAACAATGTCGAATAAGCCAAATTATGTTATTATAAAAATATTTTTGCAGTAGCTGTTTTGCCAGCGAAGCAAATGATTTTGTCTAAAAATAAAAAAATTTTCATTTTGAAAGGACCACTCTTCTCTAAATTAAACAATAATTAAAAATTAATTTCTTTAAGCAAAGGACTCGTAAGCAAAGTGCTTCTTTAAGCAAATTTCTCTAAATAAAACAACAAATGTCCTATGTAGAAAAGAACATTCATCTCCTACTAAAACGATAAAGAAATACTTTATTTAGAAAACCATTCGTCTATAAATAAAACTATAATCAAAAACTGTTTTATTTATTTATTTATCTAAAATAAAAATTTTAGAATTTAACTGATAAACTGAGTAACAATAAAATTGTAGTTAAAAGAGTTGCAACCTATATATTATAACTACTCAATGGAAATCCCTCGCAATACAAGTTCTACACATTTAGAGAGCCGTTCAACCCACATCTCAAAATCCTCCGTGTCCTTGAGAATCTTCGTGCCCCTCTCTGCATAATTCATCCCTTGTAAAAATTCACCTTCGCTTTTTCCCAGACCGTGACACCCCCTCCCCCAAATCTTCCGCAAGGAGGGTTTTTTTTTTATTTCTTATTTTTTTATGTTAAAGATGTATTGTGGCTCTTTTCTTTGGTTGAAAGTTCTTCAAACTCTACACAAAGCAGCCGTGACCATTTTGACAAAAGCTTACAGCTGTACTATAGACGTCCGTTTGACAAATACCCACAAGCTTAAAGAGAGGCTTGTATGTGCACTTGTGGTATATAACAATAGGATTTATGGACTAGGAATGAAGATGTATATGTTTCCATGGAGAATTTGAAGGATATAAGCTGACCCTTGATTCTTTTCGGTTTTATTCCATCCTTGCGTTTTTTCGAAGACATTTAGAATGCTAATAAGTGCTCAACTTGGATGAAGAATTTGTTTTGGGTTACTTCTGACAATCTAATGTAAACCTAGTATCCTTTTTACGCGTAGTAATCTCGATAGAATGTTTTTACCTTGACTCACACTATTACTTTTAAAACTATTAATTTATGTATCTCATATTTTTTAGGGTTAAATGAGTTGAATTAGAATAATTAAATGCATAAGTAGTGTATTCTCCAGCCGAAACTACATGACAAAGTTGTATTGAACCGTAGAAAGTACTCTATTAAAAAAGCTTAAACTAAATTTAAAAATATGTATACATAAATAAAGATAAAGGAATATACATAATGTCAAAATGAAATCGATAACTTAAGTAGAATATATAATAGAATTGTAAATTAAGCATTTAAAAATAAGAAAAAATATTTAATTTAATTGTCTATAATTCAACTCGGTAGACTTGTAATTTTGAACCCATTCCAGAAAACAGGGAAACTCTTGCTCAAAGTTTGGGAAGAAATTCGCCTTCGTGGAGGACTTTTTTGGTGGAACTAACCCGCATTTGCGTTACATAGAGAGGAAAACCACGATAACCTCCCACCTTCAGCTTGACGGCTTGGGGACTCTAACCCATGATCCGCCTACCACGGAGGATATTTTACGTCAGCACTGTGGTCGTTGCGAGCCGGGTGCGGAATTCGTATAACTATATTTTGGCTTCTGCTCAACCATTTCAACAGCTTCAAAAGGTCAAACATTTCAAAACAGACATGTTAATCTCATGATCTGCAAGCCAAATGTTACCCACAATAACTTTGATAAAAAGGAAATTGAATATGTCAATGATAAGCTATGATAAGCAGCAAATGATAATTTTTTTTAGGTTTGACAAACATTTTGTAAAAACTAATTTAAGTTTCTTTTGTTTACTTTCAAATATTAGTCCTGACGCTTTAAAATATGAAAATTATTACATAAGCTTTCATTTTGAATGTAACTTGGTTTACTAAAAATGAACAACAGAAGAAACACCAGGAAAAAATAAGCACTGGAAAAAAAACTCAAACAAAAGCACGAAAATAATATGAATTAAGCTTCTTATTCGATTCAGATCATTCAGCTCGAATTCAATGCAATTATATTTATTCTAACGAAATTAGATATTTATTCCAGCGAAATTAGATATATATATTTTTTTAAATTAACAGACAAAGATTAATTTAGAGTTCATCTAAAGAAAATATTTGTACTTCATAATATTTAACAATATGATATGAACTCTTTAGCAGATCTAAAATTTTTATACACTTATTGTACTTGTACGTAGTTATATACAAAGAATGCTTTCGCAGTTAATGATTTTTTTAAAAATTTTATTAAATTGAAACACTTCACAATTTTGTAAAAATACTTTACTTATCAGAAGTGGAACCAGATATCATTTAGTTAAATAATTGAGCCAGTTTGAAGTTTACTTATCTGGAAAGACTTTTGTAAATTAATACTTATAATAATACTATTAAATTTTAAGTGTATTACATGCAGTTAAATATCTTAAGTTAAAAGCTTATTTTTGCAAAGACTTTAAATGTAACTGTATAAATTAATTACTTTTTTTAAAAAAGTATCTAATTACATTGGAATAAATATTTAATTTTATTAAAATCGAGTTCAACAGGACTAATCAATTCGGTCATTAAATTTAATAAATTGTTAAAGCAATTTTTTTTCCAGAGCTTTTTTCCTTGCTTTTTCTAACTAGGTTTTTTTTCGGGTGCTTTTTTTTCCCTTTTGATTCATTTAACTCTTACTATTATCGTGATAAAAATGTTTTTAAACATCGGTATTTAATTTTTGCAACTAAACTGATTATGACTATTCACTCTACTTGAAATAATTAGTGAAACGTGTAAAATGCAAGGTCACCTCCTTAGAATGTAGACTGTAAGAAAGTAGAAAATAACCAGTCGCCACTAGGCGAGTTAACAAAGGTGACTAAAATTAAATAAACAACTTATTACAGTTTCCATCGTTTTTTTATTTTTTAATGCTTAATATTAAATATACATCAACACAGAAATACTCAGGAAAACGGAATTTTCATTAAACTGTCTAATGTCTCCATTCCAAATTTTGATCTTTCAGAATCCATAATTTTGCAATCGAAAAATTCATGTGAATAGAGTTTCTTAACAATTCACAAAATTGTAATCTATACATGAAATGTATTTCACCTCCCAAATATTTTTAAAATAAAGTTCTTTAAATCCAGGTGTTAAACTAAATTTTGTTACATATTTATATTATTTTTATTGGTGAATTACCTTTTCATAGTCGTATATTGTTTCTAACATAAACTTCTTTTAAAAATATACTTTAATCAAAACAAAGAAAAGTTTGCAAAAAGTGGGTATTAAATGAAAGAGACGCATTAGATTTTGGGAAAGAGTCGCTAATAAGTTATAAGGTCAACCGGCTACTAGCTGAAAATTTAAGTTTTCTGATCTATTAAAATGAGAAATAGATAGCTAACGTTGCTCTAGAATTATAGGCAATTTTTTTGTCAAAATTTAAACCAATATAAATTTTCAATCAGCAGTTTCAAAAAGGCAATTGAAATTGAAAAGTTTTTATTTTTGCTTAGTTTACATGAAAAAAATAGTTTTCCTTCTCAAAATCACTTATCGCCAGTTTAAGCAAAAAAGTAAATTATTTTTTAATAAATTTTAAAAACCTACTAACTTGCAGTATTAAGTTATCAATGCAAAATTACTGACTGCTTAGTTCTATTGCTTAAAAAGTTCGAGAAAAATTTTCAGAAAATTTAAAAACTGTCAAGTTTTATTTCCCACAATCTAATAAGACGTTTTTTTTTTTTTTTTTTTTTTTTTTTTTTTTTTTTTTTTTTTTTTTTTTTTTTNTTTTTGTAATTTCTTATAAAGACATTGTTTTTCTGAATGATAATCTAATACATACATAAGAAAAGGACTGCTATATAAATGAACTAAAAATACAACATTAACCAAAAAATTCAACTTAGTGATTCTCTATATCAATTAATTATAAATATAAATTAATTAATTAACAAAATAAATTTATTAATTAATAGCAAATTAATTAACTATATAATATGTTTTAAAAAAAACAGCTTTGTTTCAGGAAGTGTCGGTTATGATAATGAAACCAGATATCATTTAGTTAAATAATTGAATGGAATTGAGTAATCGAAATTAAGAATCCAGTTCTTTTTAAACAATCCCTAAACGGTGAATAAATTCTTTAATAAATTTTCAAACATGAATTACGATGCTTTGATTTATTACCTTGTTTTAATTTATTTTTGAAGCTGTCATAATCAACGTAGATGCTGCTCTAATTAGAATAACTTTTTTGTCTACCAAATACTACTCATCACGAAACTTTTTCGAAGAATCTATCGAAGGCGCAAATGAAAAGTCAGCGGCTAATTACAGAAGTAAACATTACTTCCCATTTGTGCACATATCTTGCTTGGCTCAAAAATTTGGCATACTTATGCATATTGAGTTTCATTAGTCGATAAAGGATAATCGATGGCTGAATCTTTTGGTTAGAGTAGAAAACAAATAAAAAGGTTGAGAATCTAGCGGCGGCTAAGAATTCTCTGCCGCAGAGATAATTGGAGAAAATTTTCGATCAACGTATTTTTCGATATGAATTAATGAATATTTTCTAATAAAACAGGGAATGATTTACAAGTGGAATTTAATAATATGCCAATCTTATTTTTATAACAAAAATAAAGAGATCGATAATGCAAACGATAGTCATAGAGAAAATTTCTGAGATTTTTGTAAACAAAGAAATTATAATTTTAATTTTGAAAATAAAAATATCACTGTAAGAAAATTGCTCTTTTTATCTTTAAAATTACCTTGATCTGTTTGATGAATTCAAAAGCTTATATATGTCTAAGTTAATGAAATTCTTATTACAAATAAATGGTATCATAAGTAAATTGTGTAGCAATAGATTAATAATTTTATTTCTTATTTTTTTCTGTGAATGCACTTGGTTACCTTTAAAGAGATAAAAGCGAGATATTTTATTAAAATTTTCATTTCATTTTCATTTTATTAGATTTTTATTTATTTATTTTGCTTCTTTCTTTCAAGATAATTTAATGAAATATGGTCACATTGATAAATAAATGTATCTTTTTGCTAACACTTAATAAATTCTAAGTAAGAAACTTTGTTATTAATAATGAAAATAAATGTTTATTCTTCGCATTGTTGCTATTTTTTAAGAAAAAAAAATACGAAGCTTGATTATTTACACAAATTTTCAATCGATAACATTTATAAAAGATTTCGTTCTAATCTTCCAAGCTATTCTGATAAAATATATAATAATTTCGAGTATTGCTAGGTTAACGTAATTCATGATTCTAAAAGTTATAATCAAGTTCAAACTTTTCTTCTATAAGTTTACTAAACGTCATATTTTAGTTAGTCTTTAATGCAAAATTTTAGCAAAAGCTTGGAAATTTTCTAATTTTTTTTTTAAATTAACATTTCGTATTGCTTTCATTTCCCTATATCTTTTTATAGTAAAACTTTTCTTCTCTTTTTTTTTTTGCTCTATTTTTTATTTTATATCAATGCTATTGTGACTCGTTCGATACTATATGTTATATAACTGTTCAAAAAACCATATGATAACGACAATTTTAGAAATTATATTAATTAGTAAACATTGTTCAACTAATAGCGAGATAAATATGTATCATTTTCTTCTGTTATTAATACACAAATAATTTTTATAAAATTAAATGAGAAATTGAGTCCGCATCAAGGCGGTCCAATTATTTTGGTGTGTACGATATTCAGACTTATATCTGGGTATCGTGCAATAATCACATTTCTATATTTAGTATGTTTTATTTCTTAAAATAGGTATGTGTTACTGTGCTGTCAATGAAATTGCTCTAAAACTTTTCCCGCATTTGCCAAATGAAAAATCTGCTTTTATTTTACTTATTTTTCTTCGCGTGCAAGGCGTTTAGTAATAAGACGATACAAACTATATACAAAGTCACATACACCCTATTTGCCGAAATTTGAGAAATCAGGTTTTAAATTTTAGTTTGTACCAAACATCTTTTTTTTTTTTAAAGTTTGAAGAAAATATAAATTTTTATCCCTCTGGTCTTGGTCAATTCAGTCCACACAAAGTGAAAAAATTTCTTTTTGAAATGAACGTCCCGGCAGGAGATTAAATTCGAAATTCCAAAACTCCTGCAGCTAGTTGTTAACTTGGAGTGTGATGCTCCTGTCGCAGCCCACACAAATTCAACCTCAGGCGATAGAACCACCGAGCAGTTGACAAAGCTTAAATTTCTTTTAAGAGATTGAATTTCTGCGACCTCGACCATGATGATGCCCCACAACTTTGGAACAAGAAACATCCCAACGTTTATTTATTTTTTTAAGAAAAAAAGATGGAAAAAAATTATTTTTGGTAAAATGGCGAGAACAGCCACACGCATCAAATGGGAGGTGCGCGGAAGTTATTTATTTTATCCACTAAAGACAGCTCCATGACCCCCTGGTCGGGGGTCAAGCTTGAGTTCACGCAACCCCTGTGAAGAAATCGTTCCTTCTTCGGCTGCCTCTATCCACTTTTCTTATTTCAGAATGTGTTTTCTCTTTTTTCTTTAGGTGGAGCTAGTTAAGAAAATTTATTTTTCCATTTTTTTTCTTCTTATGACTAGCAATGAGTTTTGAAACAGGGTGGGGAAAAAAAAGATTTCGCTGGTAAACAAGGGACCTTTTCTTGAATTTGTTGTTAACGTTTTTCGATTTGTTGTATGTTGTTTAAATGTAGCTATTTACTGTCTAAAAGAGTTCTTTCTAAATAAAATAGAGGGAATGAAAAAAATACTTAAAAACAAACAAACATGTTTTTAAAAATTATTTTTAGGTTTAAAATTATTTTGTAAAATTTCCTAAAAATTGTTTTTAGGTTTTTGTCAATAATTTTAGAAACAATGAAACTTAATTATTTTATTTATTTATAAAATGTGATATTTACAGCTCTAAGCCTGTTTTCAAAATTGCATAAATTGTATCGCGCAGAAAAATAAATTGCAAATATTTGCCGTTTTTTTTATTTTTACAGAAATATATATATATATTTTATCCCAGTAATATTACATTCACGATTTTATTAACTTTATTCACTTCACAGTTTGTTAATTCAGGGTAAATAATCTGCCGGAAATTTGGAAGCGGGAAATATTACACGTATAGCGTTTGCTTTTAGTACTTTAAAATTAGAGAAGTACAGATATGAACTTTGCTAAATATCTGGAAACTTCTTTCAGAAATCTATCGGTTTTAAATTCTAACACAAATTTATTATTCATTAAAATGCAATTGATTCTTTTTATTTTAGTAAATCAATAATGAAAATGCAGGGTTTATGCAAGTTGATAATTTAAGGTTAATTATTTGTCGGAAATTTAAAGGAAGGAAATGTACTTTAAAATTCGAGAGGTTCAGATATAAAAGTTGTTACAAATCTAAAAACTTCAGTAAAAAATCAATCGGTTTTAGATTCTAATTCATATTTGTTATTCATTAAAATGCAAATTTTTTGGGGATTTTTTTTCTTTTATCGTAAATCAATAACGGCAATTTCTTTTAAAAAGAAAGACCCTAATATAATGCGGAGCATATCACTGAGAAAACTGCATTCCATGAAAATTCCTCAACAAAATTATCCATGCGGAAATACTATCTTCTTGGAAAGCAACTGAAACAAATTTGAATATTCTCATTTAAAGCAATCTTATAAGAGCTTAGATAGAATTGCCTGATCTTTGCCGTTTTCTGCCCCAGGGCAAATAAGAATTTATCCTTTTCACAAACAATCTACTTTATTTTAAAGTCCTTCTACACTTCTGCTTTAATCACACTTTGATTTCTCGAGTGCTTAGTTTGGCATTTTATTTTTCAACCATGTGACTTCGGAATCAAAAACTTTGCTTACCCGCATCAACACTCCGAATGTTTTTTCGTTTCCAATCTAGAACTTTCTTCAAATGGACTTAGTATATTTCTCTGGAATTGAAGTTGATTATAGGCCCCGAAGCAGTTGGACACAAAATAAGAATGGTTTTATAACAAATGATGCATGATTCGGATACTTAATTGAGACATATGAATTATAGCGTTCGCCCTCGGGTTGAATCCTTTTAAATATTTTGGAATATTTGCCAGTTATGGAAGCAGTGAAATTAAAATTATAAGAAGATAAAAGCAGGTATTGATTCAGATTCACATGCATTCATTGAAATCACAAAAACGAAAATTCACATGACTGTTAAAATAACAAAAATATTGAATAACTAATTCCGATACACGCATTTAAAAGTAACAAAAAAATGAAAATTTAGTATTTTGTATACCAAAATCGTGCATCTCAAAGTAACAAAAATATAAAATAAATTATTCTGAATAATATATTTTAAAATGACAAAAAAAAATGAAGAAAAAATTAAGCGTGTGTCAAAATAAAAAAAATGTGGAATAATTGTGTGGAAAAATTACAAATATAACAAAAATTTGAATCATGAGTGGAAAAATAACAAAAGATAAAAATTAAGTCACGTATATGTGAAAATCGTGCCTCTCAAAGCAACATAAGGAATAGAGTAAACAAACTTGAACACAAACATACGAATTATTATTTATTAATCCCTTATTATATATCAACTTTACTTATTGATCGAATAACAATAAATAAATTTACTATGATATTCTAGGTTTTACAAAAACTGAAATTGCCAAAAATATAAAAGCGGAATTGCTTTTAAAAAAATTTAAGATATAGTTTCTCCATCTTATTACTTTCTTCAAAATAATTTGAAACATATTATTTTAGTTATATTTCAAAAAAGCATTTAGATTTTCCTTTCATTAAAACCATACTTTTTAGTGCTATCTAAAAAATTTCGAGTCGAATCTAATATTTCTAAAAGATTTTGTTGTTTGATGTACTTGTAATTAGAAAGCTCAAATATCAAATTCAATCTTACTTTTCCAGAAAAAATATTAAAAGTTTTTACTACGAATTTAATCTCGTTATTCCTTTAAAAAATTCTTATTGAAATAGAAGTAATGTAACTCATTTGTTATTTATTCTGTACATGTGTGCAATTTTATTTATTAATTTCTTTTTTTTTTTAATTTTGTTTTTTCCGAACATAAATTATTCTATTACACACAGAACCGTAGAATGAAATCACATTGATATTATCAATTTCACAGAAAGAAAAGTTGTTCTTAACTTTCAGAGTAATTTTTATTACTTTTATTCAAATCAAAATTTAAACGTTTTTAATTGTTAAAACTTAACTGTAACAAAACAAAGTAAGAAATATGATAGCATACAACTATTTTATGTTTTTAACAATGTTTTATGCATTTTTAAAAAAAATGTTTCGTAATAAAAATGCATCGACTTTTAAAAATTTATTTTTTCATTCATATTTTGGTATCATAAAAAAATTTATTATTTTTATACTTTGCATGCATTAACATTTCAAATAAACAGGCTTTTTTTTTCATTTTTTTTTTCAAAATAAATGTTGATTTTACGTAAATGGCTTTTATATGTTTTACTCATTAAAAGTAATTTAAGATATATCAGTTGAAAAAAAATCAACAGTCAATTACTATTAATTTGTTGTTCGTCTTTTATTGATAAGCACGCGTTTTTAAAATAAATTATTTAAAACCATTAAGTATTTATTCTATATTTATTAAGATAATTATTTTTTAATCCAGAATATTACAAATAAAGTAATATTCTGGACAACGGGTTATTATACTCACTAGCTACTGATTAGGTAATATTACAGTCATGTATAAAAAGTTAAAAACTTTTCACTCAAAAGTTTTTTACTTTTAAAATAGTTTTAAAAAAAAGTTAAAACTCTTCGGTGTTATAAACAAGTGTTATAATTTAAAAATAAAACACCAAAAGAAGAGAAATAATTGCAGATGAAAGTACAAAAAATTTTTGAAATGAGTTTGAAAGAAATTAATTGAACAGTAGTTAATATAATTTATTCAATTAAAATACAATTTGTACTCAGTAAATATTTTGGCCAATACAATTATAAAAATCTCTTTTTTTTTTAATTTGAAATATTACGTAACTTAATATTTCGATATTTTTTGACGTTTTGCATGAAAATGTTTTACATTTAATATTATTTTGAAAATCTTATTGAAAATTTATGATTTCAGCATTAATGGATTTGGCTAATCAAACAAGCCATTTGCTTCCTCTTAATATTTTCAGCATATTGTTTATAATAGTAAGAAATGAAAATATATTTTTACTTGCTTTGTGTTCCATGTGAAATCATTCGATTATACCAGAACGCTCATTTATTCGAACGAGATCGCACACTGAAATATTAATTAAATAAATGTGTAATAAAGCATTATATATTAAAGATGATTAATTGAAAAAATCTCAATTTTCACTAATTTTATTACCTGTTTCGAAATTTTAAAATGCCTGTATATATGAGGTATGATAAATAAGTAAAATACTTCAAGGAGCTTTAATATCATTGCTTATGTTAACGCTTGAATCTTTACTTTATTTGATAGTCGTACGTTTTTGCGCATTAAAATGCTTTTCATTATTATTATTTTCCACAAAAAAATGAAGAAATCATATTCAGGAACTATAATTTCTAAATAAACAAAGTATAATTCAAGGATTTATAAATATAGAGATTAAAAAAAGTTATATGGTTTCATCAAAATAATACTTACGATGTTTTAAACCTAGTTTTAAAAAAAAGTCTTAAAATTATATTTTATAAAATATTTTTGTGACGAACTTCTTAAATAGATATTATTTTTTTAGTAGGGGAAAAATTTAGGGAAGCGAGAAAATTTTTTAAATGACTCAATTTTTAAGATACTAAAATTATACAAAAAATTTTAGGCAGAAAACTTTTTTATATGACTTACTAAGATAAAAAACGATGCAAAACAATTTGGTCTTTTAATGTTTGAAATAGAATTCTAAATTATGACTCTATTTACAAATTTTATTTTTACATGAATTTATTCATGTATTATATGATAAAAAATAGCCATTGCATCTTCGATAACATGCTTTTTAAGATACTCTTTCTTAAGAAAGAACGAAGAAAAAGAAATTATCCGAGAGTGTTTTCTTCTTTCGTTTCCCGCACTTAAATGAATCGTTTTCTCATAGCTTGATAAATGGCATTTCAGATGAGACTTTGACCTTCTAGTATTTATATGAAAGCAAACACCCTTATTTCTTTTATCCTTCTGTCTTTTAGAACTTAAGAAGTAGGAAAATGTTCGGTATTCTCGCATTTAAATTAGAGCAGATCGCTTTCAAAAAATTTTCAAATAATCCCTAATTGAAGCTAAGACAGTTTGGTATTATAAAATAAGAAAGTTTAGCACATCCTCTACTTAAAACTAAAACTGCTTGGTTTAATAAAATAATAAAGTTTAGCATATCCCCTAATTGAAGCAAGAACATCTTGGTTGTATAAATTAAGAAAGTTTAATATATCTCCTAGTTGAAACAAAGAACTACTTGGTTTTATAAATTAAGAAAGTTTAACATATCCTGTCCCCTAATTGAAGCAAGAACTACTTGGTTTTATAAATTAAGAAAGTTTAACATATCCCCTAATTGAAGCAGGTAGTTACTTTATTTAGGTCGACGGCCTGGGAAACATCCCTGAGGATGATTCGAAGACATCTTCGCAATTTTGACCATCGAAGACATGCCATCGCAATTTTGATCTTCAGGCTACATATGGGACACATTGTACACGTAATTTTTCAGATATTTTTTTTTCCCAATGAGCTGCACAATCGGTCTTGCCGATAAGCAGACCTAGTGCGTTCTCCAGAGGTGGTATCCACTCTTTCAGGACCACCACAATGGGTGAGATACCGTTGGTCATGTTAATTTGGACGTCTAGTTTCTGCCACACTAGATGGCAGCACCGAGACTCTATTTGGATGCTAAAGTGCACTAGGAATTTAATTTCGCCCGAAATGCCAAGAGCCAATAAGGCACTCCAGGTATCTTTTACATGCCGCATAATCATACGACGTGGCCGCTGAGGACTTTCTGCATCCCAAAAATCCGGTGTCTGGGCCGGGGATCGAACCCGCAGACTTGGGCTCAGAAGGCCGACGACAAACCAACTGCGCCACCCAGCCACTTTTCAGATATGCTAACTGGCAAAAAATGTTTTTCTCTCCTCAAAAAAAATTTTGCTTTTTTTTTCTATGTTTTTCCTGTATTCCTTGACCAATACGATAATAATTATTATTCTTTACTTTTAAAAAGTCTGAAGTGAAGGTTAGAGGTTTTTGTCTAACGTGTTATTTCTTTCTACTTTTTTGATTAAAGCGTTTCTTTGAATGAGATCGATTTCTACTAGTTTTGTTATCTCACGTGTCGTGATTTAAATTCTTACCTTTTTATTTAAGACACGAAAAAAAATAAATGAGTTTTATTTCCATCTAAACTGATTTGATAAAAGCTTTTTATAAAAAGTAATTAGGGTCTGTTTTAAAAAGAAATCAATTCTATAAAGAAGAATCAATTTCTGAGAAATATACATTTAATTTGCACGTTTAATCTTTTTTTTGAATGAAATTAAAATATATTATTAAAATGATTGAAAGATCAAGTTACCCTTTGATAAAATACCATAAAAGAACGGAATAGAGTTTTTTTTTAAAATCAGATTTTTTGTTATTTTTAGGCACATTTTGAGAGCATTTATTTCATATTTAGTTTCAATTAATGAAGACAATTATAATTTAAATATTATCAAAAATAAATCATATGAATACATTTAGAACTCTATTGTGCGTACAAATTCGTGATTCGAAATTATCGAAAATGGAATTAAAATGAATCAATATTAACTATAAAAAACAGGACAAAATGAAGAAATCACAAAGTAAATTTCACTGATCTTCTTTTAAAGATACTTCCAAAATGGCAAAATAAATTGCGTTGCCTTAGACATGAACAGCAAGTTGGCAAATAGTGACCGTGTTTAAAAAATTAATTTAAAATAAGAGTCGAATCCGTTTTTAATTTAGATTTTTTTTTTGTTTATTTATGTTAATTTAAAATACCTTGGATTTTAAAAGTGAGTTAAAGTTTTAAAACTACTCCAAATTTGAATATTAGCCTCTTTTTTGAAAATTTTAACAACACGATGTTTAAATGAAAAATAAAGTTTATTTATATTTATTTATTTTTACGATCGGACTGTCAGGGAGCTGACCTTTCGTCAGAAAGGTTCTGGTTTCGAATCCCGGGAAAGGCATGGATGTTCTTTCATTCTCTGTAATACCTGTTTTTACGGTGGGAGCAACGTTGCCCACCTATTATGATGCCCCTGAAAATGTGGCCAACAAATCTGCTCATCAGATGCTGTATTGACGAAAGGTAATTCCCCAGGTGGGCATTGGAAAAAAATATATTTACTATTCATTTTTCTATCGGTTCAATTCTAAAAGTAGGACTATTTTGATCTCTTCTATTGTGTGTAAGTTTTAAAAGCACTGTATCTTTGACCATAATTGATCCGTATGATTCCGTTTTTTTATTTTATTTTGTGTAATTTTTTTTTGGTCTTTTACATGTACAAAACAGTTCAATATCAAAATCTCATTCTCTTTTATAATTACGACCGCTATAGCAATTTCCTATTACATTCTTATTTAATATTACCTTGTTTTCTGTAATAATTAAATTTTTTCTATTATCGTCTCTGAGTAAACCCAAAGTAATAAAATTCTTTTCTCTGAGTATTGTTCTTTACAAAGTGACACATTAGAGCCGCATGCTGACATAGATCTCCTCTTGGCGTGTTTGCCAAACATCGCCAAATTCAGTTTGGGGATTTCGTAACTTCTCAAAGTACACTTCTTTCTCAAACATAGCAGAACAAGAATGCCACTTCTTTCCTTTTTCTTTTTATCAATTGTAATCTGTCCTAAAGTAGACTTAGAAGACGGTCCAACTATTGCTGTTCTTGTGTGCTGTTTCCGAAAAAACTTTTCTCTGTCAGAGTTTTATTGCATTTTGAGAACTCAAACAGAAGATTAAGGGAAGAATTTGAAAAAGCTGGAACTTTCTTTTTGTGTTACTGTAAATCATTATCCTCCTTTTTTCCCGTTTTTATGCGTGTTTAAAAAAAAAAACGATCGTGATCCTATTTTATTGCTTAGTTGTTTACATAAAGACATCTAAGATTGCGTATAGTTCTTTTTTAAATAACAATGGTTCATTTAAAGTTCAATTTACCAGAAAATATTTTAAACTTTACATTAAGTTACATTTGAAAATATGAATCTCAATCAAGTGCTTTTATTGTACTAATCATTTTTGAACAGCTAGCTATCGTTTCGGCTACTTTTGAGAACTCTGCAATTTTGACTGGCGCGTTATAACATTTTATATTTAAAGCAATTATATTTTTAGAAAAATGTCTTTCAGGTTAAGAAAATAACCTTTACAACATATTTACTGCCATATCAATAGTTAAATATTTCAGTCAGGTAAACAAGTATTAATAAGCAATAAATAACTATAATAATATAATATTAATAAACAATACTATGCGCCGATTTTGAATATTAAAAATTAACAACCAACGTAAAGAAAGCTCTCTATAAACTATTTTAAAATGTAAATAAGGGAAAAAATTTCAAATTCGGCAAATTTTTATGTTTTGGAAATTAAAGAAACTGAGCATAAGAAAAGCAAATATATGTAATCAAACTAAATATATCAATAATTTCAAAATTACTGAGTATTATCAAAATAAATGCATCAATGGAGTCAAAGTATAAAAAAATATAACATATGTTTATAGACAGTATCCCGACATTAATTTTAAATTAAAGTTAATTAAATTAATGTTAAATTCATTTTAAATTAAAAAGACATTTTGTAATAAAGTGAACAACATATAATAAAAAATGATCCTGATAATTTATTTTAAAGCTTGGATGGAGTTAATATTTTTAAATTATGATAATTTTTATGTTTCAGAGATTAGAAAATTTGAACAACAAAGAAGCAAATAAATATAATCAAATTTAAGAAATACATTAATTAATCTATTCAAAGCAAATGAAAATTATTAACGTAAATATAGTCAAAGTAAATAAATATAATATATTAATAGACAATGTTCCGACACCGATTTTGAATTTCAAAAGTTAACAAATTATAATAAATAAATAAAAAAACTGTCAGTAAACTATTTTAAAGTTTAGATAGGGTGAGAATTTCTAAATAAAGTTAATTTTTGTTGCAGAACTTTAAAAAAAATAACATAAGAGAAGTGTTTTGCTTATCCTTAGGCCGCTGGTTATCAAAGGTACCTTAACGACAAATGTAGTAATGGCTATGAAATTTTTAATTAATAATATATTTACGTATTTACAAACAGCTCATACCATAGAAAGCTCCATTAACAAACTTGTAGCCATGACTGGTAAGCAGGAGTTATTAGATTTTAGCTAACTAATTAAAGCGTACCTCAGGAGAGGGCACTGTTGTACTAACAGAAATATAAGAATGAAATTCCAAGTAAGACCGAACAAGAAGCGAATAAATGTAATATCACAATATATAGTGAAAGTAAATAAATATAATCAAAGTAAATATACCAATAAAGTCAAATTAAATAAGTATAATGCACTCATATCCTTAAATTAAGAATAAGAATAATCCAGCAAATAAAGGGTCCGGAAATAAACGCGACTTATTTATAAAGACCATTTATTAAACAAAAGATAAGGAACAGAAAGTAAAGATGGTGTATGTATGATTGCCGTCATAAAAGCTACGAATTTTGCTCCAGAAGCAATTATAAAAAATTTCTCCTTTACAAAAACTAGATATTTCTTGGTTTGTATGATGGTTATTACATTGTATGTGTCCAATGTGATAAAATACAGTCTATACAACGCCGAGTTATGCTCAGTATCAAGTTATGGAGCTGATATTGGGTAAGCAATTCGATATGAAGTTTCGGTACGCATGTTGTCGGGCTGCAATTCTACACATCGGATTCAAGTCGGGTGAGAATGCAGGCCATACCATATGTGTGATATCTTCAGATTGAAGGCATTCATTTACGATATTTTCTCGGTGATAACGGGTATTGTCATCTATAAACACAAATTGAGGCCAAAGCCTAGAGATGAACTTAAGACAATTACGAATTCTGTGGATACTTCCATCTGAGAAAACTCATTCCAAGCGGCCGATAATTTTACCACATAAAAAATCATTCACATGCGTCCTCTGTGTCATGACTAGTCGTTTATGGCCCTGAGCGGCTCACAGAAAGCTAGTGAACAATCTTACTTCTTTGCCTTCATTCCTTATATATCCATCTTTAACACTCTCGTCATTGTGACGTAATATTTTCGTCATCTAGCGGTTTCTTGTAATTTGTATATTATTCTTGAAAATGTGTGAGATAATTCTAAGAGTGAAATTTTTACTTTAGAGTTCTATTTTCTAGGGATTCTGAATTTTGCTTAATTTATGCATATGAGTTATGTATATTTATATGTGTGTATA
>NC_092210.1:43359704-43393898 GCF_043381705.1 Parasteatoda tepidariorum | reverse complement strand
TATATATATAGCACACAAGAAAAATGAAGAAAATTAATAAGTTTTATTAACTGCGCATAAGTTGCAAGTATGTAGAACTCATAAAATAAGCTAAAATATTGAGAAAATATGGAAAAAATAAAAATAATGGCAAGAGAAGAAAATTAATAAAAAATTTTTAATTAAATGTATGTCTACCGATGGAAAAGAAACTCTCGAAAAATTACTTTAAAGTTTGGATATAGTCAGAATTTTTACGTTAAACTAATTTCCTTATTTCATAAATTGAGAAACTGCGTAAGAGATGCTAATTTTCCTTTAAAAATGCATACACAAATTTGAGATAAATTTTAAATTGCTGTAAATGTATGTTAATTTTAAATTAACATACCTTTAATATCAATAATTATACTGAACGAGCAAAAGAAAACTTAATGTCGTACTTGCCACTTCATTCAGCATTCATATCCAAATTTCGACTGGTGTGAAAATCTACAGAATTTGAGATATGCAGCGAGAAAGATGCAACATTTGCTTTAAAAATTCATGTATGCATGTGGTGAAATACACCTTGACAGTTCATTTGATCGCGAGTTCTAGTACATTTTTATTCTTAAAATTCTGAACAAAGAACTACACTAACACGAATCTTAAAGTCAAAAGTTTCAAGCATTCTCGATCCACCTGGAGCTACTTTTTGTAATATTTGTATGAATTAGTTTATAAAACACTGTAAATATAATAGTATAAGTTTGCAAACATATTTAATGCCTATAAATTTTAATTTTTTCAGAACCATTTTACAAAACATACCTACAAACTTACCTACAAAATAAAATATGTTTTAAATTCACTTGCATAAGCCAGTAATAAATCAGTATGTCTTCTAATTTTAATTCTTGGGGACCATTTTACAAAACCTATTGCACCTAGTTTTGTAATACTATGCAAAATATTTGTATTATAGTTCATTGCAATTTACTAATACAATTGAGATAAAACTAATCTTAACTTTTATATTACTTTTAAATTAAGTGATATATTTATAATATCACATAATTTGAAAGTAATATAAAAGTTATGTTTATAATGTGATATATATATTTATAATATAATATAGTGAAACGTAATCTATAATTTGCATTTTTGTGGTATTTTACTTTTATAAAAATAGAAACAATAATTTAAATAAAAGTAAGTTTTTAATATCTGATCATTGCAACACATTTCATACATGATTTAGATTCAAACAATTTCAGTTTTTGTTAGAGTTTTGAAACACTTGATTAAAACAAAAAAAATTCTATTTTCATCAAGATTTAGTTAATGATATTGACTTCTTAAATAATAATACAACAGGTTATTAATTTTTCAGAGTTCCGAAAACAATGAGTGATATTTTTGTAAATTATTTTATAATATTTCTAAACTAATATATTTAAGTGTTACTTAAATGAATGTTTCTTATTATTTGAAATGTTGATCTTTTATCAAAAAAATAAACTTATCTTTAATAAAATTAATAAATTAAAATAATTTATAATGAGTTCGTGACAATACAGAGTCAAACTTTACTTGATTAAAAAGTTTATTATGCTTTGAGATTCTTTATGCTTCGAGACCTTTTTAAAAAGCTCATAATTTTTGGAATAGTTCATGTATGTTACTTGATTTAAAACTTGATTCTATTCGAAAATATTCAAATTGGAAACAAGTCATGTTTAAAGCGCTCAAATGGGCATCCACTTTCAAGATTTGCCCTTTTGTTAATCATACCGCTTATATATACCAGTAATATCTAGTAATATCTTATCTCTTCAGTTTGAGATTATTCATATAAGAGTTAAATACTATATTTTTAATAGAATGAGAGTTGATCATAGTTTAAAAATATCTTTTAAGTAAATGTTTGTTTCCTTTATTATATCAGGTTTTTTTTCAAATTTCAATAACAGGCTAAATAAAAAATAATTTTTTTTGCGACAACAACTTTATTTAATAATTGAACAGAAAAAAATACGAATATGAGAAGCTTGTTCATCTGTAGGAGGTGATTTTTATGGAAGTGATTGAGAAATTATGTAATAAATGTTTAATAAAATAAACAGTAATAATTGAAATATATTAACGTAATATTAATAAATTAAAAATAACAAAATAAGTGCACGTAAAATACCGTGCATAATTGCACAAAAAAGGGGGTAAATAACACTTTATGCATATGTATTCAGAGAATAAAAAAAGAGAATATTAAATATTTTTTCCCACAAGAAATTTAAGTTCAACTCAGAAATTCAGGAAATATATTTTATAAATATTCCTTAACAACATAAAAACCCGTTACAAAAAAGTCCATGTCTTTAACGTGATAAAATATTTACAAATTTAACGTGTTTATCATGATAAATTTGTATTAATTACGTCATCTAATTTTTAAACATAAATATTCTCTGCAATTACAGTAGTAACCTCATAATCATTTTTTTACTGCAAAGTTTGTCAACTCGCTTTCGAATCTGTATAGGTAAAATCTTGCAAGCGAAGTTTTGACGTCTCTCAAACTGGAGCTCCGTCTCTGCTGACAATGCAAGTTTCAATTAGTTTACCACCCATATTATTATTGCCTTAGGGTCAACCAGAATATTGACAATTTCCAACTTGCTGGTATACTCAAATTTTTGCTTTTCAAATTTCGCTGTATGACAATCAAGTTTCAATCGTTTTCTAATAGCTTCTAATCTTGCCATATTATACTTTATCTATCCACCATCGATTGAAATTTCAGTCGTTTTCCAAATAGCAAGAGCAGGGTGCGAAGTTCATGCTCACCAGCTTACCATTGGAAACCGAAACTTTAGAGTTTTGAGTTGACGAGTAAGCTTTGTCTTGTAAAATATTGTTTTTCCCAACCAAACTACCATATTTTTCCCAGAGAAGAGTTTCCATAGTCGGGATACAATCTTCACATACTTTATTACAGACACCCTTTCGAACAAGATTTACACCGAAGGCTACCCTATTTTTTAAGTTAATAATATTATTATTTCAATAAATATATTTCTTTTTTTCACTTTCTGTTTTCTTTCCTTATGGATTTGGTCTCTTGGTCATTAAACCAGTTAACATGCTGAAAATTTATGACATTTTTTGTGTAAATAATGGCGAGCAAAAATTTTAGTCTGGCTAGTGACTTAAGAACTGAAATTCCATTCCCTGAACTAGGGAGATAAAATTTCAACTGAATCCTGTTTCTGCTGACAATGTAAGTCAAAATCGCCATCTAAGTCATGCAAATAAAATTTATTTACAGATAAAAATTAATTAATATTTAATTCATTATTAATTAATTCATTATTAATTAATTTATAATTAATTTAATTAATTCATTATTTTTACCTCTTTCTGAAAACAAACTGAAAGATACAAAACTAAAAATAATAATAATACATAAATTTAAAAAAAAAAAACTTTTAACGTAAACTAAACGGAGAAATTTTTGTACTTTTCAGACCTAAAATGAAGAAAGTTGAGGTTTTAATAATTTTTTGTTTTATTTTCTCATTCTTTTTCATAAGGTAAAAACAATGTGGAAATTCTACACAAATGTCCCTTTTAATTCATTGTTTGATATTGTCTTTCACTACCTTGATATTTAATCATCTTCTTACCCAACCTTTCAACAAAGATCTATCACTTAATTAGTGAAGTCCCTTCAAAACATTTTAACCAACCTACCGTAGAAATAAAGTAATAACTTTCACCAAATCTCAGCTATGAATATTCAGTGAGCGCGCTTTCACCTCATTCCCGTGTAATGAAATCGAGAACAAACCTTCCTCGAAAATCTAGAATTTTAGCAGATGCTTGCCTTTCATAATGGGGCATATTAATTTACGGTGCAGTTTCAGGGCTATCATCCCTATAGTTTGGTTGATTGAGTTTAATATTTATGATCCATGATAATGGCTTGAGAAAAGAACATATCATTCACGAACGGAAAAGGAAA
The DNA here is from genome assembly GCF_043381705.1 of Parasteatoda tepidariorum. Classification (NCBI taxonomy): domain Eukaryota; kingdom Metazoa; phylum Arthropoda; class Arachnida; order Araneae; family Theridiidae; genus Parasteatoda; species Parasteatoda tepidariorum. Next base: position 43,389,913 of record NC_092210.1, on the reverse strand, counting down.
AATTTAAATCTCCCTGTTTTGAAAGATGCGTTCATAATCATAAAACATAAATTTGCTTGATTTATTTTCTCACGCATCGTGTGTTCCTATTTAACTTTTTTGCTTACGAATGATGGGTATTTATTCGAAAACAAATCCCAATTACACGAAAAGTTTTGACCACTTTCTGAAGTAAACTTATTGACAGACACAAAACTTAATAATAATAATAATAAAACAAAAATTTCTGAATACTAAAAAAAAAAATTATCATGCAAAAATGTTACAAAGTGTACATTAGAGCATTTTTAACTGAAAAGGTGAACCTAAGTAGAAGAATATTGTTCTGTTCGTGTTGTAGTTGTAGTTTTTATTTACGTCGCACTAGAGCTGCACAATGGGCTATAGACGACGGTCTGGGAAACGTCCCTGAGGATGATCCGAAGACATGCCATCACAATTTTGATCCTNAAAAAAAGTTTTTTGCACATTCTTAAATAATGTTTATTCGTTTTGTCAGATAAACTCACTGATTAACGTGAATGTCGTGGCATAAGCAAACTAAATCACCAAATTAGTAACTCTAAAGTTATACAAAACAACGTGTTTTTTTTTGTTGATGGTTATACTTTAAAAAAGTGACTCTGTAAAATATAATAATTTAAAATCGATGGTTTTTGGAATGTTATAACGGTTTTTTGAATAAGTTTTGTACTGAAAATCAAATAACGCCAGCGATGCTATATTAATTTCTATAAATTGGAATTACATGAAATTAAAAAAAAATAAGCTATGCACTAAAAAGCAAAATTGAAAGCTATGCACTTAAAAGAAAAATAGGACAAGTAATTTAGGATAAGGGTAAAAAACCTATAAGCTATTATTGACTCCAAGGCTGCCTAATTATTTTCGGGAATAAGTTTTAAATAAAATATATATTGAAATGAAAAAAACAATATAATATTAATATTCAATAAATATATTAAAAAGAATTTTTTCTAATCTTTGAATCTGATCAATACTTTCAAATATTATTTTCGTTTACTGGGGTCTATCGATTTTATTCTCCTATTAGCCTTAAATTATTTCTTTTAGTTTTCTTCCAATAGCAATAAAAAAAAACAAATAAAACTTCTCGAACAAACGTTCATAACTTTGTTTCCATCATATTCTTCCCCTTGAAAAACTTAGTGGAATAAAATTTCTTTTCAATAACTATCTAAAACTGGCTTTTCATATACCTTAAGACTTACAGAGAAAAAAAATTAAGATTATAGTGAGCTTCAACTAACGAAGCTTCAAGATTGAGTTAGAGATCTAAAATAAAAGAAGTCAGACATACAATTAAAAGTTGTTTTTTTCTTCCTTCGGTAAGAAAAGAATTGTTTGAGTTTAACAAAATTCATACCAATCATAACAATAACCGAAATAAGAAGGAAAAATCAAAGAAGAAATGGTTAAAGCAGAGCAACTTTCAGTGTCTGTATTCAATCCATTGAAGTTGTTAGGGCATCCATGTTGTTATAGAAAAGGTCCTTGGGGAAGATCTCTGTTTTCAGATTTGTATTATCGGCTTCCGATAAAACTTTTTACGTTTACATTCCCCAATCCAAATTTTTATTTCAACAACAACAGGAATGAAAAGGTTAGATTTTGTTCACAAAAAAAAAATTCTGTTTGCAGGGAGTTTATCTGTAGATGCACTTTAAATCTGGAATCGGTAATAATCAAGAGTTTTGAAATGGCAAATTCTATTTTTTTACCGTTCGAAATTTAGATATCTAGTTTTCTTTTTCAAACCTGTATCTTTCTATTCAAAACTCAAAAGTTTCTTAGATTGAAAGTTCAAAAGTTTTTAAAACAGGACTTTTAGCACAGTGATAATTCCCAAACTAAAAAATCGAGGTAACAATTGTCTCCTATTTTAGAAGTCAGTTGTTTTTATATTGTCTGTCTCATCTATTATTCCCACGAAATTTCATGATGTAAGACGTTGTAGAATTTGGAATTTGAATTTATATTTTTTTATTAATATGCAGTGTGTATATATTTTGAAATCTTAGCAGATCAATAATTGACAAAAATGAGATAATATACTTAGGTCGTTTCGGACCATTACTTTTTCGAAAAAAAATAAGCCCAAATACATCTGTATCACTTCAGATAGCGTTCTTTTGCTATATATATATTGATTTGCGCATCTTTTTCCTAAAATGTTCATAGGAAACGTGAGAATTTTTAAAAAAAATAAAAACTGAATTCTTGTATTTTAAAAACCTTTTCATCATCTTGGAATTTAAGTAAATTATTTGGTTTTGTTATCTCAATATCTCTTGTTTTTAGCTAACTTCTTACGATAGATTACCATTTGATAGCCCTGTACCTTTTAAAAAAAGTTCAAAAATGAAATGATCATTATATAATTAATTAATAATAAGAATAATAATTAATAATAAGAATTCATTATAGAACAAGATAATTTTTATAATTTCCATGGATTTTTCTTAAAAACATGAAGCCATGAAATTATGTAGATAATAATTTTAGATGGGTAATTTAGTACTGTATATTTGTCCGTTTTTAGATTTTTTTAAAATTCATTTATTTATTTTTATTATTGTTCAGAGTAATACAAGAACGATTCGAATGACGCTTAAGTTTTTTTCTTACTTCAGAGTAAATTAAATCTTTACTTTTAGCGTAAATTAGAAAAAAAATCTTTCTTTTAGAGTAAATTACTCAAAAAGAAAGGTATTTTATCAAAACTCTATAAATGCATAAACCAATGAGAAATATTAATCGCAGACATTATACAATTTGTCAGAAATTTAATATACCAGGTAGCAAAATATATCTCCTAATAATTTTTAATAGAAACCTAATACTGTACCTATTATTATTTTCTATCAATTTTTAATGTTTTTCCGAATATTCTCACAAAATATTGAGCATTTACAAATATCTTAATTTTACTACTCTTAACAGTGTTTTTCTGAGATCAATTTATTCCGAAATTGGAAGTAATTTTGAAATTTTTGAGGCAAAGCGCTTTAATTATTATAATGATTAGATTTATTTCATTCATTGACTCATATTTTAATCAATACTTGTAGTTTTGAAACTTCCAAAAATCTTACGAAAAAAGGAGTTAATAAATATTAAAAGATAGAAATTTTAAAAAAGAAAGAGTTTCAATCCTTCTTTAACAAGACACTACATATTTAAAATTAAATGTAAATTTAAGTTCCGAACTCATTTTGGAAACTTGTTGTAAGTAAATTCTACCCTTTTTTTAGAATACAAAAAAGAAAAAAATGGGCATCCGCAAATAATAATAACGATGGGTTAAGGGCTAGAACGCTCGTTTCCCAGTGAGGTGACTTAGGTTTGAATCGTAGCTATAGTTAGTCGATACGAATTCTGGCGGCAAGTGTGTTGACGTAAAAACATCCTCAGGCGGATCATGGATAAGGATCTTTTTGCCGTCAGGCTAACCGTGGAAGGCTTTTGTTACGTTCCTAACCACAAATACGGATTTGTTCCATCAAGAATGATTGTTTAAGAAGTTCCTTCGTATTCTGGCCTTAAAATTTAAAATCTATAATTTTGTTCAAAATTATAAAGCAACGAAATTGAACATAAATAGTCGTTAACTCCAAATTTGGTCCGCTGATCAACGCCGTTATAAATAAAGTAATAATGATAAAATAAAATTAAAGAAAAAGTAGTTGAATTTACTTGCTTCGGCTTGAATTTTGTTTATCAAATTACTTGAAAAAATTAATAAATACACGAAAGACGAAAAAAAATATGTGTACTCCTTATCTTATGAGGAAAAATAAATATATCTAGAAAAAGCTTTTATGCATTTGACATCAGTTTGTCCCATTTCTTTTATTTTCCTCGACATTTTGAAAGGAAGGGGGAATTGGGAGGCAGATCAAATTGGTGGTAAGCCTTTATCCCGCCAATCCCTATCCACAATAGATTTCGATAACTTTCTCGACCCCCGCTCTAATGAACGCAATAAAACGACACCCCTCCTCTTTCCATCAAGTGTGGCAGAGATACTTGGCGACTTCCCGGCACCTAATTGTCGCCAAAGAAACATTTTTCCGTTCCTTGTAAACAGATTCGTGGAGGAAGCTCAAGATGAAAAAGATGGAAAGAGGGGAAAAAATATATTTCAATGTAGGATGATTCCTCCCAAACAAAAGAGCGATTGGACATCACGACTTCTTCTTTTTAAGTACCCGTCCGCCCTGTCGCCGTCTGTTGTTATTATCCGTTGTTAAAGTCGATGGCGAAATGCCAGAGTGTGTATAAATAGAGCATCAACATCCCTTGCTCCGGATAAGGAGGGCTAGGCGCCGTTTGATGCCGAGGACGCCGGTCTGACTGACGTTTACCAATGCAACAGCAACTCACTACTTTCAAAAGCTTTAAATTCTTGTGGTGCTGCCATCTGTTAGTTTTGAAAAGAAACAAAACCTATATTATTGAAATACCTCATTTATTTGAAATCGGTTAAGTGTAATTGGAAAAATAAATTAAAGTTATTTTAAAATTCAAGGTTTTAACTTTAAATTTAAGCAAAGTAACTACCTATTTTTCAATATTTGTGATTTTTTGTTTAATCGTTTAGCGCTTTGTATAACAAATTTATCAAAATGTTATTTGCTATTAAAATTTGAAATTTTTTCTTCCACAGCTGATGTTCGGTGTTATTGCAATCTACCTGCATGTGTGACGTCTGGATACATGTGTAAATCATCTGTGGGTGTCTGTATATCGGATCATTTTGGATACAATAATGAAATTTGGCAATCCAGACATGCCTGTCTGGAATTAAATTCTAATTCAGATCAAGAGATGGAGCCACTAGAATGCAAGGAACCTTCAGAAGATTTGGACAGCATAACGTACCCAATTCGTTTTTGCTGTAAAGAAGATATGTGCAATTACTTCCGAAATTCTAATGATAAACAAGAATCAGTTTATCGATTGAACCACAGTTATATGACTGGTACAAAATGATAATACGTTTTCTTTTGTTTATCCTCTGATAATACTTTCAATTTATTTATTTAACTGCTAATAATATATTTATTTTATAATTAAAGACCTCAGGTGTAAAAGTGATATTTTTGTATTTTAGGTATAAGCAGCATTTTTATAAAATATATTAACTATTACATATTTCAAATTGGAAAACTATCAATTTGTTGTTTGAACATTGGTAAACATTACTGGAACAGATTCGATAAAGATATGCCTAGCTAGGTGTTAAATTATTTACAGTAGGAAAGCGAAATTTTTATGAAGTGTGAATTATCGCCTTTCACCCCTGAGATCTCCAGCTATTAACGTTTGTAATGTATGGATTCAAATCTATTGCGTTTCATAAGATATTAATGTTATTAATTCTGAATAATTTTAAGTTCTAAATGAAAATTGTTAAAATTAAAAAATGATTCTCAATTTTTTTTTAGCCCAGGATATTATAACATTGGTATAACTTTATTGGTATGATATTAAAAAAATAGAGCGTAAACACTGTTCATTATCATATATCTGTGGCTTTTAATTAAATTGTCGTATTGGCATATTTTCAGAATTGACCAAGAGTGTGCTGGCCATAGGTACAAGGGCTCCGGCATCGGTGTGTAAGAGGATGCATTTGCACTCCCCTGGCTTTTTCTAAAACAATTAAAGAGATACAGAAAAACAATTTTGTTATAAAAAATTTTTATTAAAAATGTTTTTATTCAAAAACAAATAATTAAGTAATTATTGATACATAACAATTAAAAGTTTTTTCAATCAAACAAGAATTGTAATCGCCTTGTTTGCTGTCCAAATCTGTTTATAACTTTTTCAATGAATTCTGAGTCATTTTTGATTCTTTACTTATGCACACTGAGCATGCACGAATTTGGCAGATATCTGAGCTATACTTTTAAATTTTATTTAATAAAATATGAATAATATAATATTTTTCATTAGTTATTTAGTTTAACTAAGGTGCATAGCACAAACTGACTTCTCAGAACTGTAAAACTTCAAAACACAATAAATACCAATGTTAAGCGTGCACGAACACGTTAGTATACGAAACTACTGTTAATAGTTAGTTGTGTTTCAAAGTCAGTAGCCATGACTCATCAGTACAGTTTCTCGTGGCAAAATTTGTAAGTACAAGAAATTCGTACTTTTTTTTAAAATATCTTGTTAACAATGAAGAAATGCATCTTGAAAAAAATCAACAGAGGAAAATATATGTAATAACAAAACAAAATGCAATAACAGGATATTTTTAAAAAAATTTTTGGGGGGAGGGGTAGTTTGTTAGAGGATTGCACCCCCTTTTATATTATTCTGCCGGCACCCCTGCATTCTGCCGGCACCCCGCTGTTGCAAACTCACAGCAGTTATGAAAACAGCAATAATTCGTAAGAAAGCGTTATATCATGTGAAGGTGAGTCTTCGAAAAACTGACTTCGAAAAACAAACCAGCTAAAGTAACCGGGAAGATTCGCCCGCTGTAAAGATCAGCAACTCTCCTTAGTATAAAAATCACCATCTAATAAAAGCACTCGTACAAATTCAGATAGATTTTATTAGTATAATAACTTTTTTTTTTATATTTTGGAAACTTAGTTGAAAAAGTTCTCGATTTTGATTAATATTTTTTTCATTCACAAAATTCTTCATTGCTATGGTTAAATGGAAATTCCAAAAGTAAATACTTCAAAAAAAAAGTAATGATTTTTGAAACTCGCAATAGTTTTGTAGGCAACCAATAATCCATTATTTATTTAAGAAAGATATTTTATATTTTTAAAGGATATTTATACAAAATTACTATAAAAGATAAATAGCAAATTTCAAATAATATTTTTTTCCTCTAAAAATGCATTGAATAAAGTGCTAGAGGAAGATGCATTCAGACATGATTGCATCAATATTTCTCATTAAATTTAAAAATTTAAAATAAAGTAACCAAATTCAAGAATAAAGAATTATATTTCATTGGTAACAATTGTCGTAGTTTATAACAGTTCGTTTTCAAAAACCATAATTCATCTTATTTTATTCAATTCCAATCTATATGTCAAGAACTAGTAGACTTAACTTATACGGCGAAGATCATAGCCGCTGCAGACTTGCGAATTTAACTACTTAACATAAAGCATAATTTTAAGATGAATTGATGAAAGAATGAAAAAGTTTCATTCACATTAAATGTTTCTTTTTTAATCATATTTGCATCTGCTAATGAACGTTTTTTAAAAGTCAGGGTTTCATTAAATGAAGTTCCATCGTTTAGGGTTCCGTAGTAATAATTGGGAACAGCTAAACTAAAGAAAAAAAATTTTAGAAATGTTTTATTTTTATTTACTTACTTAACTCGAAAAGCTTAGAGCTATCCGGCTGCCGGAAAATGGCAGTAAATTATCAATAAAAGGAGTTAAAAGACAAAATTACGTTTCAAGTGCCCCAAAAGGCATTTGAAATTTAGAAATTGCGAAATTACAGTAAATATTTTGCATAGTTCCAGGGTGAATGTTTTTTATGGATCAATATTTCGAATTCGGTTTACAATACCGATTCTCCTCCTCGTGGTATACCCCAGAAACGTTCGACGGATGACAGATCTAAACTTTCCGGCATGCGACCCGAACGCTTCTTAGTTGATTTTGATCTGCATATTCTGTTAAGGAATGCTGACAGCTTCTTTCAACCAAAAAGGCTCAATTTGAAGCAAATATTAAATAAGTGTGATATTCTCTCGATTAATAAATTAAAACAACTAGGAAAATCTGTCTCTATATGTCTCTACAATGGATTCTTTTAGTGTTCCAAAGCCGAAAAAAACTGGAAGCCGCTAGCTTAGATACTAAGCGCGTTCTTCTATGAAGCTTTTCTATAATAATTGAAACTATAATCGTTGCTTTGTTTCCTTTGAAGAAGTCTTACGGTATATTTTTTTATGTTTACAGGTTTTCTGTCGAATGAAGATTACTTCTACAGGCATGGCGGCAACAATAAGAACAACGGCACCTCCATGCACCAACAGATGTGGTTCAAAGCGGCAGTGATTGCAGTACCCATTGCCGGTGGTTTTATTCTGATTATGCTCATTGTTATGGCAGCCAGAATGCTTAAAGCAGACCACAAGAGACACAGACAGTTCAACGAGATACGGAAACATGGCAGGCTGAACACACACGTTGTCTACACGGGAGAGAAGACACTGGGCCGAAATTTTCTTTATTTACCCAAATCACTAAGCTGCGTCGTTTTAGGCAATGATGCGGCCTTCCGCCATCCACAATTACAGAGGAGCTTCACATCTGCAAGTAGCATTGGACATTCAAATAACCTGTACAAAAATGTTTCGATAGCACTCTCGACTGATACAGATGTATCCAGAGATAAATATTTTGTTTTCGATCTGTGATATGTATCAGTGTATTAATGTCCGGGTCCATTTGAATCATTTTGGTGGTAAGAGTCTGACGTCGGTGAATATTGTGAAATTCATATTGTCTGGATGGATTTAACAATACATCTGAAATGTGTTGTCGTTTGTGCACCCATGTTGTGCATCTTGTGCCATTTCCATATTTTGTCTTATGAGTTAAGACCAGTTTCTTCTTATAACCCTTGATTATTAGCTAATACCTGAAATAGTTGAAAATAATTCTTAAAAAAAAATGACATTCCCTTGCTCTTCGACTGAAAGTTCAGACTATTTCGCATATAGTTTATCCTCCCAAATAGCGTTAACTAACTAACTCGTTAATACATATTGTTTTTGCTTTAAGACGGAATTTTTTTTAAAAATAAATCAATAAAAACCGGTGGTACATGCATTTATTAAGAGTAAAAACTATTCGCAATCAAAAATTCCTGATCAAATTACTGTATAAAATACCGGCACTTTAGATGCATCATATATAAAATCCTTTTTATTGCAAAATCCATTTTCACCGTAAAATATTGTACCGTAATTTTTACGGTAATATTTATTTAGTTTGAGTGATTTAATGTTCTTGCTGTAATTATTATCATAAAAATTACGGTATATCAGTTTTTTTGTTCCGTACCATGTTTCGATAAAAATGGAAATTACTGTGAAAATTACTGTGAAGTGCCGAAACTTTTTACCGGAATTTTTTGCTGTGCACTAAATTTTTTTCAAAATAGCACTTTTCCCATAGTTGTATTGATTAATATAAAATTTACGGAACGTCCAACTAAAAAAAGAAAAACAATAATTAGAATAAACATTATGTGGGTTGCCCAAATTGGCTATTAAGTACATGTATCAGCTGAACTCTTTTGCTTAGATATTAAAAAAAATCTAGAAATTTTTTGTTTGCATACGGAGTTATACAAATATTTTTTACTAATACTTAACTTCACAAGTATTAGCACTTTATAAAAGCTATTTTCGTTTTTTTACAACTGGCTTCTTTTACACTGTTAGAATTTTCAATCTAAAATTACAATAAATTAACCGGCAGCAGTCTGTCCATTCAATAAACCGTAAGGAACATTTCTTGCCTTTACGGTTTTGAAAACGTTTACAGCTTGTAAGGTTTAAAAAAAAAGCATGGATATAAAACTGTACGGTTTTTTAATCGTTTACAAATAGCATGGTTTCAATACCGTAAAGAAATTTACACTGGACCTAGCAGATAGTTTAGCAGCTTAATGATGCTACCCTCTAAGCATGAATTAGAGCGTCGTATTTTAATAGCACGGGGTAACAAATTGGGGAGTGTAGAATGTTGGCAACTTTTCAGGTGTCGAAGGGAATTGTGGAAATATTGTATTGTCAATGTTCTTGGACTCGAACCCTGATGATCATGAGATCGACAGATTAGCCCTCTGAGCTATATAATGTACCTATCTGCAAGGAACTAAGTGACTTCATTAGATGAGCCTAGTTGGTACGATAAAATTATAGTTGTTTAACCGTATTAAGTTAAAGCAGTTATTAAACTGTTTTTCTCACAGTAGATAGCAGTTAGAATACCATCTTATTTATGGTTATTCGACTGTTTCATTCGCATATGGTGAAATAGCAATTAAACGAATTGCTATTTAACTGTTTTTTTCCGAGAAATTTCTAACAATGTATAAGCGAGCCAATTTTGAAATGTAGGTAATTTAATCTATTTCCAGTTCTGTCATTGCTTCTCAACTTTTTTTTCAAAAAAAATTCCTTCCCATTTTGCATAACGTATGCAAGGAAAATATCAACTTAGTCTGTTAATTTACCCTAAATTTGTTTCATACATGATGAATTACGACTGAAACTGGTTCAGATGTATCCAGACAAAATTCGATAGTCGCTTCGATGATCGCCAAAGTGAGCCAATTCTCTGCATTTCAACATCCCATCGTGGTTTTTATTTTTAATAAAGCGATTTTTTCACGCTTTTTGTCGCGAATATGAGCTCGAATGCATAGCACCTTATCCTCATCCATTGTGTAGATAACTTGTACATAGAAAAAACTATATATTTACATCCATCCTGATTGTTCCTATTTCAAACAAAGGTATGGATTAAAAAAAAGTGTTGCTCCGCCCAAGTATAGTGCTTCATCTTTTTCTATAAATGCCATATATATATATATATAAACTGTAAATGTTTAATGTAATATTCTAAAGTAATTCGTGAAAAAAAAATTTAAATGTAGTGCCAAAGTTATTCTCCTTTAATTTTCCTTCATTGATGTAGTGAAAACCACGCTTACGGAATGATTTAGATCAATTTCAAAGCTATTTTTGTCATTTTCAAATCTATCAGATAGATAATATTTCATTAAAAAGGAAACTACGTCACATCTCATATAAATGATCCCAAGAAACTAAAGCGGAGAGATATTACTTGTTTAAAAACTTCATTTGCTTCAAAAGCTTTGCTTTTGCTTCAAGTTTTTAAACAAGCAATGCGTCTCATGTTATTTCTAACAGACGCAAAATGTACTCGAAGTCTTGAGATATTTTCGAAAACAAGCAAAACGCTTATGACGTTATAGATGTCGGAACAATTTCCTCTGAACAATGCTGGTTTTAGCGAAAAACATTTTGTTTTAAAAATGTTCGTTATGACATTCCTAGAATCTTTTTCTGAAAGTCGTTTTTTATTAAGAAAAGAAAGAAAGAACATTACTTTTGTCATATACTAAAATGAAATTTTGCCATAATAACCCTAATTTTGTAATTAAAGTTATCCATTAATTGTTATCATTACTCATTAATCATTACTATATCATTACTTTTTTTTTACTTTGAATACTTATAAATTGTTATCATAAGTGTTAACACCGAAGTCAATACCAAAATTTTAATTTTCTGTATAAAATATTAGTACCGTTTATAGAATAAAAAAATTACTTTGTTGTTACACAGAAAATTTTAAAAAAATACTTTTAATTTTACAGTCACATTTTTTCTCAAAGGTTAATTAATAAACTCATCTTTTTAAATGAAAACCATATGCATGTATAAGCAATTTCATTAACATCGGGCAAAATGCTATGCTTTCTATAAACATATTAAAAGCAAAACTAATCATTATTTCCCTCCACCTTATTGTTGAATTAAAACTAAAACTTTAGAAGTATGAAGGATACAAATTGATAAATCTGATTTAGATTTATTAATTTTTGTTCGAAATCTCCCTGTACAGAATAATGAATTATATATTTTTAGGGTAGTTAGAAAACCAAATTAACCCATTATTGCCCACAGTCCCTTTTAAGGGACGGTTCTAAAAGTGTATTATAAGATCACTAAAATTATATTTTTGGCATAATTTCTGCGTAAATTTAGTTTTAAGTATTATTTTTCTTTTAAATCTTAGCAATGGCAGCATTGTGCAAAATGGCTATATTTTGCATGCATTATAATTTTTTTCGTCTGCCGAAGAGTAATTTTATATTTTTTTTCTCATGAAATTTTTTTATTTAGTAATTATCTTGTAATCAGCAAATTTTTCACTAAATATAACTATATTTTATCTCATATTAGTTTGGAGGGGAGTAAACTTTTCATTGTGCACCCCCTTCAATTTTTTTCAATTTGTAACAAAATCATTTTTGGTAATTTTCATACTGATTTCATGATTTTTCATATTGATATCGAAATCGATAATAATTTGGGTCCTGGACATAAATGGGTTAAAAAGTAATTTACCTATGATAAATTGTCAAACGAGATTTTATATTTGTCAAATTTAAGAAAAACCCAATTGTATTTTATTAGTTTGATAATCGATAATTGTGTATCGTTTCCATACAACTCTGAATTATTTCAACAATAGCCAATGCTTTACGAAAAGTTACCGAACAAACTATTAAAAATTAGAAAACAGTTTCTATCGACCTATTGTGATTATCATGCCATAAGCTTGAAAGTACTTAAATGAAAGCAGAATTCGTATCAATCAGCCACAGCTGGGATTCGAACATTGGTTACCTCATTGGGAGGTGAATGCCCTATCCCTTGACCACCGCAGCTCTTCGACCACCTTTGAGGATATTTTTACGTCAGCACTATGGTCAGTGGGAGCCGGGAGCAGAATTTGAATCGACCAGCCATCACTGGAATTCGAACCTGGAAACCTCATCGGGAGACGAACGCTCTATCACCTGAGACGCTGCGTCTCCACGAACAAGGTTCAAAGATATTATTATAAATTAATAATGTCATAATCGACGATCATTCCGGTAGAAGACTTTAAAAGTTGTATTTGAAACTGCCGAGTGCAGAAGTATAGTACGGCTTTCAGGAGAACTCCTCCAGACATGAGTCTCGCGTCGTGGCGGGTACCATGGTTACGAGAAAAAGTCGCTTCGAATAGGGGTGTAAGGTGAATAGTTTTGTCTTGATCTTGGCATAGGTCAGTGTGAGTAAACTAATTAACACCTTCATTCGTCCTTTGCACCCCCATTAGAAATGTGTTCTCGCTTGTTACCATAGCAGCAGACAGCCCCAGACATTTAGTCTGGAGGAGTTCTCCTCAAAGCCGCGCTATACAATGCACCAGCTGGTGATTACTCAACATAATTCGCATAAAATTTTCAGAAGATATTATATCAGTCTTGAAAATTAATAGCTGTTCTTTGTATATCGATTTATTGGTTTGATAACATATAAAACCAAATTGGTTTTACTTCTTAACCTCTACAATTCTAAATAAAATTATATTTTAGGGTCTCATGTACACATAAATAGCAAGCAATTTTAGCATTTTAAAACAAAATTTTAAAATTGCATTTTAATGCTTTTTATACATGAGATAGAGCTTCTTAACACCTCATCAAGCCCAACTCGGTAAAAGCTTAAAAAATGTAGCAATGCGTCGCGTATTATTAGAATTACCACGTTTATTCACTCTTCATATACATGTATGATACAATAAAGTACAAAAAATGCTATTTCCTATTCAATTCCTTGATTTTTAATTGAATGAAACATTGTATTAATTGTTATAATAGAAATTCATTATTTTGACTACATTTTTCGCTTTTAATTATGTTATATAATAAGGAACATTGTTCATAATAAAAATTTACTTTATAATTTGTTATATTTTCAACAATACATTTTAGATTTGTTGTTTCTGTACATTTTAATGCTTGATGTATATTTCGTAAGCATTGTTTGTTATAAAATGTGAGATATAGATATTATTTATTGACTAATAAAAACATTTTAAAACTAAACTGATCTTTGTTTTTATCTTTTCATTACTGTATACTTGATTGAGGTTCCGATTTTTTCATTTTAAAAATGGGGATTTTGTATGTTTATGATTTCATTGTTGTAATTATATATTTTTTTAAAAATAATCATAAATTTCCCTTTATAAACAAAAATTTATTTTTTTCACATAATTTAAATTTATTTTTTCTTATGAAATCTGCTTGAATGATAAACTAATAAAAAATCTAGATCCTGTTGACTTTTAAGCGTAAGTTCATATTGGATCGAGAGCTCTAATTTATTAATCCAAATACATGGATGCCAATTGCTCTGCTTTCTGCAATTAAGTAGAGAATCAAAGCTTAAATCTTGCAGATATTTTTTTTCCAAAAATCATCAACACTTTTAACTCTATATATGCATGTTGATATGCATGTTTGGGTTACTTATATGTCTTGGTTGAGAAATACACTTAAAAATATTATAAATTAATAATAGTACAACAATTTTGCAGGATGCCACCTGTTCCGCTTCCTAAAAAAAATTACAGGTAGGCAATCGAAGAAAATTAAGTAGAGAATAGCTTAATCTTGCAGATATTTTTTTTTTAAATCAATAACACTTTTAACGCTTTACCGCAATTTAGCTGGAAAAAACTCAAGGTTGATATGCATGTTTGGATTATTTGGTCTTGGTTGGGGAATATACTTAAAAAATAAGATAAATCAATAATCGTACAACAATTTTGCTATCATTAGAAAACATTTTCCCTAATAGTGGAGCAAGTTGGCATAAATATGTAATTGAACTTTATGCCTAATATTTCAAGTCTGTTATTCCATTTCATTACCACAAAAAAGGAGTAAATTAACAAAGTGGATACAAGGCACATAAGTATTAAATTCCTTCCTATTTGTACATATTAATATTTTCTATTACTTTTTCTTAAGCATTTTCTACTACTATCATTTTCCCTTTCGTTTTTGCTTCCATAACTCTTTTTCAATTTTGTGCATTAAGGAACTTGCTCTTTGAGTCTAATATTTCTACCATGGATTTGAAAAGAAATAATAATTTAGCTCCTGGTAAAAGATATGTTAATAATTTCACTTATATAAACTATTTATAAGATATATAGAAATATAAAGTAATGTAAATATAAACATGATATCCTGAAAATTTCGGCGAAATTAAAAACGTCTAAACTTCTTTGATTTACCCAAATTTTTTAAAAGAAAACTTGATCTTAAAAAAATAATATTTTAGTAAATATAAAAGAGCATAAGTAATGCAACTTATATTATCTATTATATTACTGGATAAGCTTTATTCCAATTTTTATGACGCATTCAAAATTAGGACTTAAAAAGCTGAAACAACGCATGTGCGATAAGAATTATCTAGCTTTGTAATAACAAAACAACCAGGAATAAAAGTAGAGCCAAAAAAAAAATAAAGCTTCCAAATTATTTATTTANAATATTTTCTATTACTTTTTCTTAAGCATTTTCTACTACTATCATTTTCCCTTTCGTTTTTGCTTCCATAACTCTTTTTCAATTTTGTGCATTAAGGAACTTGCTCTTTGAGTCTAATATTTCTACCATGGATTTGAAAAGAAATAATAATTTAGCTCCTGGTAAAAGATATGTTAATAATTTCACTTATATAAACTATTTATAAGATATATAGAAATATAAAGTAATGTAAATATAAATATGATATCCTGAAAATTTCGGCGAAATTAAAAACGTCTAAACTTCTTTGATTTGCCCAAACTTATTAAAAGAAAACTAGATCTTAAAAAAATAATATTTTAGTAAATATAAAAGAGCATAAGTAATACATCTTATATTATCTTGTACTGCTGGATAAGCTTTATTCCAATTTTTATAACGCATTCAAAATTGGGACTTAAAAAGCTGAAACAAAGCGTGTACGATAAGAATTATCTAGCTTTGTAATAGCAAAACAATCAGGAATAAAAATAGAGCCAAAAAAAATAAAGTTGCCAAATTATTTATTTATTTATTTTGAAAATTTGGCAACCGTGTCTCTTTTTTAAAAAATATTGAATAGGACTAATATTTAATAGAAATAATATTGGGAGTACAAATTAGTTCGGTCCGTTTTCAAGAGATGGCTCTGCTGTTATAAATGTTTCATAGTGACAGCTGGTTTCAGAGAGGTTAAACATCTGTCAATAATATTCTGTTTATATCGCTTTGAGTTTCATACAAAAACCCTGTTTTTTACTTTGATGAGTGTGTCAAGCTTAGTAGTAACGAAGCACCATTTGTGGGAGGTTTTATGTTTCTGCTTTAATTGGAAGAAAATTGCAGCTGAAGAGCATAGAATTCTTGTAGAAGTCTATGGTGAAAATGCTCCAACTGATAAATCATGTAGGGAATGGTTTCGACGTTTCAAGAATGGTGAATGGTGAAAGAAGAATGGTGAATGAAGAGTGGTGAATAGTTTTGTATACTATGAGCTGCTACAACCTGGGGATTCCATTACGGGCGATCGGTATAGGCTACAATTGATTCGTTTGAGCAGTACATTACGAGAAAAACGGCCAGAATACAAGCAAAGACATGAAAAAGTTATTCTTCTGCCAAATAACGGTCAGCCTGTTGTCGCAAATGTCGTACAAAACTATTTGAAAACGCTCAAGTGGGACATTTTACCACATCCGCTGTATTCGCTGGACATTGCTCCTTCTGATTACTGGTTGCTCCGACCGATGCAGCATGATTTGGCTGATCACCAGTTCACTTCTTTCTTAGAAATCGAAAATTAGCTCCCAACTTGGATCGCCTCAAAAGACGAGACATTTTTTCGAGATGCAATTCGGAAATTGCCTAAAGGGTGGGAAAAAGTAGTAGCCAGCAATGGACAATACTTTGAATAATCTGTTCATTCATTTTATTCCGCAATAAATGCATTTTTTATCACAAAAAAAACGGACCGAACTAATTTGTACACCCAATAGAAAAATTTATTTATTTTCTATGTTTCGCCGCGAAAGATAAGCCATAAAAAGCTAGTGATGACTTTCTAACTGAAACTTTTCTTGATGTGTTTCCAGGAATTTGTTTATGCTTCATTGAAATCCCCATCCTTATTGGAAATACCAGTACGGAGAAGATTAGCTTATAGAATGTCCATTAAAATTTCCAAATTCTAAGAAAAAAGAGTTAAGAATGAGGCTGAACCGTATTTTCTACGTTACATCCGGGCCGAGATAGCCTGCTTGGTAGAACGTTGGGCCCGTGTTCGTGAAAACGGGGAGTTCGAATCGCGCTGCTCGAAAAATCCCCATCTTTTAAATGGTGACTGATGCACGATAAATCTGTCGGGGTCACAAAGTCCTCATAGTTCCCATAACAAATAAATATCTCTTAGGGTACTGAATTGGATATTGATCGTTCTCTAGTTCTGATCAAAATTACGATCAGTGGATGAATGAGTGGATTGAGATTGCATCCTCCCTATAAAATGGGCTGTGACATGAGTGTGACTGAAGTCATATTCTTGGCCACTGAAAAAACCAGAAACGCACCCTTTGCCTTACGAATTTGTTTGATTTCAAGCAAGCTTGTTGACTGGCAAGTAGTATAAGTAACAACTACAATGTTGCATCCTTTTTTTGTCTATGTTTAGCATATTTATGTGTCGCTCTCGTATAGATGGAGAAAATTTAATTGTGAGGTAGAAAAAAGGGTGATAGTGGAAGCCTTTTCAGTGTTCTAAATTTTATTTGAAAACTTCAATTACAATAATTATGCGTATTCTTTATCATAAAAAATATGTACAATTCAAATTAACGGCCTTCTCGTATCATTTCCTTAATCATACATTACAAGTTATAAAGTTAAAACATTTTAACAAAGAATTTTTGGAAAATTTAACACAAATTTTGAAAAATTGGTTAAACAATGCCATTTTACAAAAATAACTACATAGAGCGTCATTAATGTAAACACTTATCTATGCCTTAACATAAATGTAAAATGAAAATTAACGAAACATTAACTCACAAACAGAATTTCATGATGATTATTTATATACAAGTTCTTATTGCTTGACCTTTATAGTCCCTAAAGAAAATATTTTTGACCATTACAACAGTCTGTCAATTAAGTGGTTATCACCAACAAATGAAAACAAGCATCACCGATTATGTTTAACAGTATATAATCGAACGTTGAACGATGCAGCTTTAAAGAAAGAACTATTTTCCCTCGTGTAATGATACATATCCTGGCGGAAGTGCCAAGTCGGAAGTCAAATATGGCAATCTCACTGTCGTAATGGTTAAAAGTTGAGTTGGTTGATAGGCTGGCTCTAACGGTCTACATGGGGTAGGGAGTCTCTCCAATTCTTGTTCGTTTCTAAAATATCGAGAATTTATAATCGTTTCAGGACAAGGATGAACTTGCGTGTAAAATGCAACATCTGGCTGAATGATGTTCTCGGAAGATAGAACTGGAACAAAATAAAAATAAGCATACTATTTATCAATACGCAAATTTGCAAAAATACAGAAGCACGAAAAATAATAAATAAAAATAAGAGCAAATAACGTCAATGAATCTATCGATATATCAACAGCGATGTACATATTTTTCTTTTTCGAATCGCAAGCACTTGCCAACACTATCGTTGTTATCATTGTTGTTATAAACACTATATTGTTTTTGACACCTCTTGTTCTTGAATTAAAATAATTAAATCAAGAACAATGATCAAACGTTGATCGGTCCGCAGCGATAAAAAGGTTGGAGAACACTGCTCTAGGCAATAGCACTTTCATACGCAACCATCTCTCAAATCAGTAAAACTTAGATAAACAGTCATTTTTTTAATTAATAGCAATTACATTTTTCAAATAAATATCGCTTATATACACAAGCATTTCTCCTGGCAATCATTCATCTATTAAGTTCTCCAGTACCTTTGAGCAATCATTCTGAAAAAGTTTAGTCAGAATGTTTTGGAGAAATCATCTACTGCCTTTGCATATTTCATAATTTGAATAAAAATTGTATCATGGGCAAACTATTATCCTTTAAAATATTTCATAAAAAATTGTGCAATTTTTACAACTGTAAGATTCACGGTGGCTGAGAGATTTTGTCGATGAAAAGGACAGGGATTCGATCTCCAGGAGCGACCTGAAGTCCTCTCAGCTTCAAATCAACCATTACAAATCAATCATTCAGTCTTAACCTTTGTGGCGTAACTACCATTACAAATATTAAATACTAAATCACTGGTATATAAGACATGTTAACTCGATTATATCGTGAGGTACCTTTTGATAGATGAAAGTTGACATAGTCGATAATTAATTCCCTTCATTGGTGACCTGCGGACGTGATATGAACTCGCTAACATGATGGAAGGTCCACATTAAACAGTTGATTTGCTTAATATAAACAGCTCAAAGAAAATAAAAATAAGAAAAAAAAGATCCGGTGAAGTAAATAAAGTCTCCAGGTAATAAACGATATAGAAAAAAAATGAGCAAAATGCTATAAACAAAAAATGACAGGAAAAAAAAAATTAGCGAGATGCTACAAAAAAATTTAAAAAATATAATGAGCAAAAATTGATATAAATAAATAAACTGCATGAATCAACTAGTGGTATTCTTCCATCGAATTCTATCACAGATAAAATTCTGGAAGAGAAGTAATGTGGCGTAACTACCACGACAAATTTTAAATACCGAATCACTAGTATACAAGACATGTTAACTCGATCTTGTCTTGAGATACCTTTTGATAGACGAAGGTTGACATAGTCGATAATTAATACCCCACACCTTCATGATCCCCTGGTCCACGACGGGCTGTTATGGGAACACTGTAATTTACAAATTTGGGAATAAAAACGTTAATGTTTGAAATTACAAAAAATAATAATTAAAATAAATAGGTAAATAAAAGGATTTTTTAAGACAAAAATTGCTAGTGTTGAATAGCATTTAATACAGAGTCAAGGATTGTTTCAAGTCATTAGAATCTACAAACACAATCTCAACCAATAACACTTATAAAGGCATGCATAGAATACTAAGCTATTTATAAATAGATTGTATTTTTTCTCCCTTCATTTTAACACAAATTAATTAGAAAAAATTGCATCCTATATCGGATTTTTGACACTCAATCCTTAATTCCACATATCTGCAATTTCGAAATAAAACACAGAATTGAAAGAACTTTATTTTTGAGAAATCAAACAAACTACCTCAAAGTCAATGCCGGTCATCAAACTAATACAGTTTCTTTACAATTGAGAGGATTGTAATGAAAATTCTGTGCATCATTACATTCACGGTACTCTGAATATGACCTATAAACTTGTGAAGGTATAGGCAAAGGTTACTATCGTTGGACCACTTATTTTTGGGAATGGATTTTGGCTTCAAATTTGATGATTAAATGAAGTTATTTATCTATCAAATTTGGTCAAACTTGCGACAAAATAATGGAGATGGGCCAACGGAAGAGGTAACCCAATTGCAGTAATTTTTACCTAATATCTCAGACAGTCCAATTTATAGCATGCTTATGTTCTCTAAATTTGGTTGCCATATTTAGATTTTTTTATCTTCTTTTTTTCTATTAAGAGTATGAAAAAAATTAATTCTTTTATGAGAAATGGATATTAATTAGGTGAAAATAAAGTATGATCATTGGATGAGCAATGAATACGTCAAAGAATGATTATTGGATTAGCAATGAAAATTGAAAAAAATGTGGGTTTCCATGATGGGTTGTTTTCTTTTTTTCTTTTTTTTTTAAAAAAAAGGAGTGGGGGAAATGTAGTGTAATATAATTATAAATTTACTTGTTCCTGGATAGTGCGATGTTAAATTTTCTGGAAGACGAACTACAGCTGTCTTGTAAGGTTTCCTCCAACACAACAAACATAAAAATATTAGAGCAACTATGGTGCATATGACTGAGATTGTAATAATCCTGAAATTAAAAATCAACATCAATACAAGCGAATGCTGTTACTCATAATTCAGAACAGAGTAATGGTCTATTAAGACCATGAACCAAATATTCAAAATAAATATAAAAAGAGTAGATTATTAGATTAGAAGATTTATTAAGCTTCCCATGTTTCTCCTCATGTTGTTTGGAAAATCTAAAAAAAAAATCTTAACGTAATTGTAATCCAAATCCTTTTGTCTAAAGATGGTTTCATGCGAAACATAATTTTTCTATTTTTTTCCTTTACTATTTCATTTAATAACGGACTAAGTTTACATTCGTAATGTTAAACGAAAAATGCAGATTTTTTAATCAATTCAGCAGAATAACTTTTAAGTGCTGAAATTTTGAAAAAATTATAATTTTAAATTCTTATTTCTCAACAACATTTGAACCAATTCCGTTCAAATATAATATTTTGGCAGTTAAAGTTGCACTGTTTAATATTATGTAAAAACCATGTGTACCTTACAATTCAAAACTTTTTTTTATCTGCTATTAAATAAAATGATAAAAAAATGATAAATAAATTTTTATAAATATATTTGCATGAAATTATAATTTATTAATTTATTTACTGTTTCGTATTTGCTTGAATTATGGAAAGCAAATACCCATTAGTGAAACTCAACAAACTAAAACAATTTACTTATTTTTTTATGAACAAATTCGAACAATTTTATTCCATAGTTTTGAAGCAAAAATAGGCGTCAATTTACCAGAGAAAAGCAATTTAGTAATAACCGAAGTACATTTTAAGCTTCACCAGGCGTGAATTAGGAACACAAAAGTGATTTGAAACAGAGAATGTATTGTTGCCAAAGAAAGAAGGAAAATAAATGCATTTTGTCCTGATTTTCTTCACACGGCCACTGCGGTTTTTCTAGTTTTTTTTTCCCATCTTATTTATTTTTCATTTTCTATTTCACTCTTGGCTACCGGGGTTTTCCTAGTTTTGTTTTTCAACTTTTTCAACTTCCGTTGGCAACTTTGCATTTCGTTTTCTCATTCATGCCTAGTAAATCTTAAGAATGTGCACCTATTTTTGAGATCTCGAAACATGTCAACATTTATTACTATCTTCATATTTTTTAAGCCAATGAAGTATTTATCATAAAGTATACAGAGTTACATTTGGGCCTTGATTATTATTTTGATCATAATCTTATTCTTGTAGAACAAATTTTAAAAGGGACAATGCGGTTCTTAAAAAGTAGGAAAACTGTGTTTTAACATTTTAATTATGAAGTTTTCTTTAATTTTAAAAATGTAATTTCGAAACTTAATATTTTGTAACCAGATACTTGGATTTATTGAAAGGGAATATAGTGGTGAATATAAATGTAATAAGATACATTTTATCTTCCTAGTTTTGGTACCACTATTTCAGTTTCTTAAAGACTTTGTGTTCAAAAGGAGACTACGTCCTGAGTTATAAAACTAGCTTTTAAATGAAAGAAACAAACAAAAAAATTATTATAGCGATATTTGGTGATAAATGTAGCTGATCATAAGTAAAGAGGTTGAGTGGCATTTCATGGTGAATTAGCGAAAATCAGTTTCAGAATGTATAAATGCAACAGGATTTATTCGCAAAGGAAACTAAACTTAAATATTTGGCGGAATGAAACAATGTTTTAACAATAAATCATGCAATGTTCTTAATCATAGATATTTCAATATTTTTAAAATACCACATAGCATTCACTAATTTCTGCAATTACAGAAAAAAGATCTCAAATTATATAAAACCCTGTAAATGGACATTACAATTATAATCTCTTCCAAACCCTCTGCATTTTTACTACAATCTCTAGCTTTTTTTTCTTTTTTTTTGGCTCTTTAAACCTTTTTGCTCTGCAACTCTGTATATAATTATAATAATTTATCCAAATTTGGTTTTAGACTGTAATCATAACAAAAATGAAGTTAAAACAACATAGCCACCATTACTGTCATACAAAAAGTTCATGTATTCAAATTCTAAAATCTTTAAAAATCATAAATAGTTCAATGGATTCAAATTTTTGTTTCGAATGAGATTAAAGAGGAAACAATCTTTCCTTTATGATCAGAAATCAGCTCAAAAATTATCTATTTCCTAGAAACTTTGAGATATTTTTCTATTAACTATGAAAATAAATTTTGAGATATTTTTCTATTAACTATTAACTATGAAATCAACCATAAATAAATAGACCTTTCCGAACTAACACAGAACGTTGAATGAAAAAGCTTCTGTTCTTATTTTATTCTGCTTTTTTATTGTCTCAACTTGGTCGCTTAACAACGGAGAAACATTAAGCATCGTCACAATACAAAGCTTTCTATACCTTACTTGGCTGGGGTGTACTATATGCAAAGTAAAAATCGGACCTCCTTTAATAACTTTTGATCTAATGATCAGATCTTCACGTTTTAGGACTAGATCTTAATGGCTCGAGGCAGTGACCTCAGATACGCTAATTAAAAAAGTTACAAAATCAGACACAGAAACGTACTTCCTCTGAATTAACATACCTTTTTTCAACGGATTTGGACTTTTGATCACCAAAATTTAAAGAGTAGCAGCAATCTAGGAAATATGGTCCCCATAGTTTGGTCGAGAGAGCAATTCAAGGTTTAGATCTCTTAATATTAATTTTGCTTTTTGTGCATTTCGTCATATCTCTAGAATTTTAGCGAATTCAAAAAGCTTTACAGACAGTTATAATATTTGTTTATCCAAAGATAATTCCATGCAAAAAATACATTTTAGTAAATATTTATTATTTTTTATTATTTTATTAAATAATAGTCGAATAATCTTTGAATTGCAAGGTATACAGTTTTTTATATCATTTTAAAGTATGCAAATTCACGTGGTAAAATACAAAATTTGAGCAAAATCGGTTGAATAGTTCCTGAAGGACGAATTTTAAATTCACGACTTTTTCAAAATTTGATTTCTCAGAAACTATTCAACCAATTTAGCTCAAAATTTGTATTTTTTCATTTAAACTTACATGTTTTAAAATTATGTAAAAAATTGTAAGTCTTACAATTCAAAATTTTTTCTACTATTACTTGATAATATAATAAAAAAAGTAATACTTTTTAATATTTATTTTTTGCATAGGATAAACGAATTTTAAAATTGTGGGCAAAAAATTTCCAACTCACTTAAAAAGTTCGCGAGATTAGGCAAAATACTCAAAAATCAAAATTAACAAGGGGTTCAAATTTTGGAGAGCTCTCCTGACCAAATTATTGGGACCATATTTCCCAGATTGTGATTATGTCCTATATTTTGGGAGTCAAAAATCCGGATCCGTCTAAAAAAAGGTATGTTTATTCAGAGAAAGTAAGCTTTTGGGACTAATTAGAGTAACTTTATTTCAAGTTACTCTAATCTGCATTTATTAATTAACATATATGAAATCACACCCTCGAGCCATTAAGATTGAGTCCTAGAATGTGAAGATCCGATTATTAAATCAAAAATTAATCAGGGTAATTCCTTTTTTGCGCACTGTACACCTATGATGTTTAGAGCCACCTGAAACGATCCCAGTGGTCCGTTATTTGAACTCTGGGGTCAGTAAACAAACATCTTTCTCACCCATTTTACCTTCTACATCACATTTGAGAATACGCATCTTCTTAAAAAATTAGCATATTCTGTTTCAAGTTTAAATACATGAATGTTTCAATTTCGACTATTTTTCGGAGCTATTTTGACAGAGATTTTCACAAAATTTTAAAAAATTATATTTTACAGGGAACTACTGTCTGAAAAATTTAATTGAACGCATAAACATAAAAAATAATATTTGTCCAAATGAATACTTATATAAGAGGGGGGGTACCTTTGACCATCTTTAATTTACTCATTAAATTTAAATATATACATAAATATAAGCGATAACATGTAATTGTTCATCTAAAATAATAAGTTACTCAAGTTGAGCCCAAACCGATACTGATATCAAAAGTTTTTACCTCATGAATTTAAATTTATTATTGTCAGGTTAGGACAAAAATTTCTGCTTTTTTTTTTTTTTTTTTTTTTTTTTAAATTTTATTAATTTATAGACATTGCAGTGGTGGGTTCTTAAGGCGAAGAAACATATAAATATTTACAATGCACTCTTCAATTTACATCAAATAAATTTTGAAAGGTAACAAAAAAGTGTCCTCTAAATATTTACATTTAAGAAAAATGGATAGTAATAAGTGGTCTCTAATAAAAAAATCCATTCTTTAAAAAAATAGATTAATAATTACAAGAATCAGAAACATGTTAATTATACATAGAATTACAAGGAAAATGTGCGAAACAAGTAAGCATTCTAAATAACTTTAAATCTCTAGATCGTATTTCCAAGTACTATGACTCAATCTTAATGATTCGAAAACATTAACCTTAAATATTTTAATTACTCAGTGCGACAATATTTTAAATTACTGAATCAGAATAATATAATATATGGTATGTATATAATAATGTATAGAAAGAATATGGTCATTCTCTTAATATAGATACTTTTTCTTTAAGGGATTTGGATTCTCGATCCTAGAAATATGGAAATAGCCACAGTCTAGAAAATATAGTCCTAATAATTTAAACAGGAGGGCGGTTAATTATTTAATATTAATTTTTCTTTTTGCGCACTTCGCCGTGTTCCGAGAATTTTTCAAGCGATTTGATAAATTTTGGAGCACAACTCTAAAATCTGTTACGTAATTTAAAATTGCTACTGCCCTTTCCCCATAATTTTAAGATCACGAATACAAATTCACCGAAAGAGGTATTTTTATTCAGAAAAAGTGCATTTTTGAGTCTAATTTCGTACTTAAAATATCGTCTGCTCTATTTAATTAGTATATTTAAGGTTAGAAAGCATTAAAATTACGATTTACGCGAAGCATTAAGACCGAGACAGTATAGGATAATCCGATCATAAGACTTAAATTTAGATAGAGTGTTTACTGTTTGGCACACTGGTTTATTGTATAAGAAAGAATAAATAATTTAAATGAGAAAATACTCAATTCTGATCTAATTGGAAAATAATGATTATTAAAATACATAGGAAATGCATATTACAAATATTATTCAATTAGACTAAATTTAAGAGAATAATAATAAATAGAAGATAAATATACAACATGAAGCTAAATATACAAGATATAGGAAATGTACAAAAAATCACATAAAACTATTTTAGATAAACATATTTGTCTGATTAATTGCATGAAATAAAAGAAGACAATTTTATGTGCCATATCACAGATTTATAGATATTTTTCAATTTCTTACCAAAAATACCATTCGCTATAAATTGGTGAGAATGAATAAATTTCTGGATAACTGCTCTCTGGTGCTAGAGCCGGTGGCTCTGTTTCTGTTCCTGTGAGAGATAGAAAAAATTAAATAAAATAATGTATGAGAACAATAATATTAAAAAAAAAAACATTCTAATTTTACAGTAATCGATAAAATCTATAAAAAGAAAATATGTTTTTTGAAATTTTCTGCGCAGTCGATGCAGCAGCAAAAAGCATTGGATTGTCAGTCAGCGATGAAAAAACTAAATTCATGGCAATAACAAACAGAATCACAACTCTATGACCACATCAAACTACTGAATAGGAGTTTAAACAAGTAGTTCAATTTAAATATTTAGATACAATAGTAAACAATAATAATGACATAAAAATTTTAAGTAAATATACAATCAACATGGCTAACAGATTTTATCATGGATTAAGAAATCAGCTCAAATCAAAATGCATAAATTGAGTTCTAACCTGGTGTTCAGCTTAAGCAACGATTACTGAGCAATTAACAAAATAGATTAAGAGAAACTGATGAGTTTTGAGAGAAAAAAATAAGAAAATTTTTTGGTGCAGTAAGAGAAAGCGAAACCTGGAGAATTTGTTACAACCATGAGTTACAATCAAAATACAAAGGACCTAACGTAGTAAAAATGATCAAGATTTCTCAAATTAGGTGGCTAGGACATGTATTTCGATATAGCGATGAAAATCTTGTTAAAAAAATAACCTTCCAAACACCACAGATAAAAAGAAAAAGAGGAAGACCTAGATCAAGAAGGTTAGATAGAGTAGAGAAGTGGTTAAAGGACTTGGGAGTCAATAGATGGAGAAATATAGCATCAAATAAATATAGAGGGGATACACTGACTCAGACGGCTCTTACCGGTAACCGGCTGTAGTATCTAAGAAGAAGAAGAAGAAAAAGAAAATTTTGAAAATACTATCTTTGAAATTACGAAGGGTAACATAAAATTTTACTATCAAATAAAACTTAATTTTATTGTAAGATCAATATTGCAGTCGCTGCAATATCCCAGCGTCGCAACGGGGAGAAAAAACACGAGCGTCTTTTGTTTAAGCGATCGGCTTTCTAATCTGATGTTCATCTTAATTTTTTTTGCAAGATTTTTTTCATATTATTTTACAATTATGCTTCTATTCTTGCTAGATTTTTCACAAAGCATTTTAAATGTTTATATCTATTTATTTTTATTATACATTTTTGATTATATGTATTATTTATTTTTTAAATATTTAATTTCTTTTATTAATAATAATGAAAATTATTTGTCCATTGCATGATATATATACAGAAATTCATGGAATTTATCAATTCTGTTTTGGGACAGTTGGGAAATCGGGTAGTATTTTGAAAACTATCTGGATGATTTCCAACGTGCACTGTTAAAATTTCTCGAAAAAGATGATTAAATGACAATTTATTTTATTGTTATTTTACCATATTCAAATAAAACAATCAAATAACCATAAATAAGGTGGTATTCAAACTGTTAACTGTGAGAGAAACAGTTTTTTAACTACTTTCACCAAAAACAGTTAAACAACCAGAATTATGTCGCACCAACTAAACCCACCAAACGATGGTAGTGACTTAACAATTACGAGATTATTAACAATTATATTAAATAGTATAATTAATAATAATTTAAAAAATGATCTACGAATTCATCAGAAGGATATAATAAAACATTTAAGAATAAAAAAACACGTTAATTTTACTTTAATTTCTCTTTTTGTGAATGAAATTTATGCTTCTTTGACCTTCAAAACATAAGAACTAATTATACATTAAGTATGCTAATTAAGAAATAACTTTCATTATCATTTAAAATTTTATGTAACGTAATTGATTAAGATTAAGTATAATTAAAAATTATCAAGAAATAACATTCATTATCTTTTTGGAATAAATTTTGGTTTCAGCGTTACGTTATTCGTTAGGTTAAATATAAGTTATTTAACAAAAACTGTGTTCCGTACATCTACGAATTCGGTATAGAAAAATTATATGAACGAATATTTTATTAAAAGAGGCATTTAAATTTAAACATCGAAAATGAAGAATGCTTATATCAAGCATATATTATTTGGGAATTATTTTTGTCTCTGAAGTACTAATTTTGGCATATTTTAGAAACCATCAAATTGAAACGGTAAATAGTTTACTATCGAGTACAAGAAGATATAAATTAGTTGACGTTTACATTCTGCTTAACATCTTAATTAATATTAGTTCTTTGCTACAAAAGGTATGCTCGTTTTTAGCTGCGTCTTTTATTTTATAGCCGTCGTTGAACAGCCGACCCAATTTTAAGTTTACGGCTGCCAATGTTCAACTCCGTAGCCTTGTAATTTTGAACTCAATCGAGAAGACAAGGGAACTCCTGGATCAAATATTGAGAGTAAATATTTTGCCTTCGGAGAGGATTTTTTTGATGGAATTAACCCGCATTTGCGTTACATGGAGAGGAAAACCTTCTATAGTTAGTCTGACGGCAAGGGGACTCTAATCCATGATCCGTCAACCTCTAAAGAAACTCTACGTCAGCACTGTGGTCACTGCGAGACAGGTGCAGATTCGTATCGACCAGCCACAGATGGGATTCGTACCAGGTTCACCTCATTGGGTGGCAAACGTTCAATCCCCTGAGCCATCACGGCTCTTTAGTTGTGTATTTAAAATAATTTAGTTTATGCATCTGACAACTATATTCAATATACTGATAATAATAATTAGTTTCTATCCGCGTTTGCTTCATTAAGCCTAATTATAATTTTGTATTAATGTTCTCTTTGTGCTAACTGTATGGTAGATTTACAATTCATTTTATTTCATGAATAGTTGAGTGTTTGCATTCTAAATTAAATTTTCTTCTTGTAAATTGTTTCATGGAAACATCTTTACTTACTCTTATTTGTATTACATCTCTTAGTCATTATAAATTTTGATGTTAGTGTACATCAAAAGTTGTAACAACAGCTTTAAACCAAAAAAGGGTTATGAAAGATTCCTGGTGTTTCCCTACACCTACTATTCTCTGGTGTTTCCCTACACCTACTATTCTTGGTGTTTCCCAACATCTACTTTTCTTGGTGTTTCCCTACACCTAGTATTCTTGGTATTTGCTTAAACTGAGAACTATCCTTATTGCTTACCACTTTTAGTGTAAATTAGTTGCCACCAGTTAAGTTTCGGAAATACACTATTTTTCTTTACAGTGCAGAAAATTATAAGAAAATGATCTTCCTTACCATTCAATGTATCCAGTGTGGAAATGTCTATGTCTTAACATCTGCCCTGTGTTTTTGAAGAAGCTGCCTTTTTAGTCATGGATTCATCTTAGATGTTTCCCATAATGGACTACAAACAAAGTCACTTTAAAACACCTTGTTAGAATGCGAGACATGTCACAAATTCTGTGAAACAAAACAAACATTAATTTACAAGCGTTTATCGGATTTCAACTTACTAACATTACTGACATTCAAAATAAATTTGAAGCAAAAAACTTTGAGACACTGATGAATGACGATTGATTATCTGTTTGCACCAGTTATAATACTGACGAAAAAATACCAACACAGTAAAATAATCCGGATTAAATCACGATGTAAAGTACTGGCAAAGTAAAATTCATTTTTACCGTAAAATTATATACCGTAATTTTCATAGTTATATTTATTTAATTAGGGTGATTCAGTGATTTTACGGTAATTGTTACTGTAAAAATTACGGTACATCAGATGTTTTGTTCCGGAAAAAATGGATTATACGGTAAAACTGAATTAGGATCTTGAGTGCCGATACTTTTTACTAAATTTGATCCGGAATTTTTTACTGTATTGACAAATAATATGTTAGAATCTTATTACCGTCTGATTAATCGAAGATTTTCATGGTTTATATCTTCATTTAAAGCAAATGCAGATTAATTAAACTCGAAAAAATCCTCAGAAAAAGGGATTCATGTCTTAAGGGTTTTTTTTCACTTTATGAGTTGTATTGAATAATCAAAATTGGCTTTGTATTTAATAGTCGTTATTGCCTCCTTTTAATATTTACTGCTTTATTAAAATAAAATGTTGGTAATTAAAAATAAAATCCAAAATATTAATTTTATACATACACACAGGTAGTATTTTGA
>NC_092210.1:43351099-43357831 GCF_043381705.1 Parasteatoda tepidariorum | reverse complement strand
ATATTTATATATATAGGTTCCAAGATATAGAATTTACCTAGATGAAAATTCGATATCTTGGAACTTAAATGTCACGTTGCACATTAGTATTTCATTGATCAATATATTCTATTTGCATTCTTCTACTAAATGTAACACGAGTAAACGCCTAGTAAAAGATAGGCCAAGAAATCTAGGTCTCTAAAGTACAAATATATTTCAACTCAATTTATTAAAATACTAGGACATGAAACCGCCTTTCTTAGTCAAATGGATTGTGGAAATTAATATTTTTTCATTGATAGCAGTGAATTACCCTCCTTCTATTCTTGTGGGTTTGCGGGTCATGTACCTTTCTTTTTTTCTTCGAAATATTTTGATCTTAACAGTTGCATAGCAACCGGACAGTACATTTCCTCTTTTTTGGATAAGATCAAAATATTTTTAAGTAAATGAAAGGAAGTATGATAAATGTATTCAGATATTTCTTTTACGTCA
Organism: Parasteatoda tepidariorum; assembly: GCF_043381705.1. Classification (NCBI taxonomy): domain Eukaryota; kingdom Metazoa; phylum Arthropoda; class Arachnida; order Araneae; family Theridiidae; genus Parasteatoda; species Parasteatoda tepidariorum. The sequence continues at coordinate 43,357,354 of NC_092210.1, read as the reverse complement.
TCAGTTAAATATATTCGGCATCCATAAGCAATATCCATAAGCTTAATCAATCACATCACGTTTCAAAATGTTTCCCAAAAAATGTGAATGTGAGGTTTAATACTTTCACTTAATAAAACTTAGATTTTAATATTAGGTTGTTTAAAAAAAGTTCTGCAACACTTGTGAAAAATTCAACTTTTATGAATTTTCCTTTTGTAATGTTGTTTTTTGGTGTTCTTAGCTTAAAGTATAAATAAGCATAATTATAAATAAGCTCTTAATGACTTTAGATAAAACTGAACTTCTTCTTTTTATTCGTTATAGCTATAAGCGAGATCTTTCAGCGGGGGATGTTGCAGAACTATTCTAACAAGTTAATATTAAAAGTATTTTTCAAATATTTCAAAAATAGATGACTTTTTGACAAACCAATTAATCATATTGTAAATTGTGAATTATGATATTAGAAATTATGATATTAGAAATTATGATATTAGAAATCATGATATTAGAAATTATGATACTAGAAATTATAACAAAAGCTTCATGAGGGATAAAATTTAAGAATAATTGAGTATAACTAGCCCTTTAAAGCCAGAGTTTATGTATTTCAAACAAAATTTTTAAGATGGAATCTTTCGAAAAATTTTACATTTTATTTTTATCACATTTTCTAAATATTACAATAAATATGAAATTACGTCTAAAAGTACATCTTGATGTTCGAGTTCTAGAGTTGCATCCTGTTACATCTGGAGCAACAGAAAATATTTCCAAAAAGAATTTAAAAATTTAAAGTTTTCTAAATTTAAAGATATACCAAAGCTTCTGAAATGACAGATTCAAGAGTGTTTAAAGTTTCCTTCTTGTAATGCTCTTTAAAGCGTTATGGCATAAACTTATGCTTACTGATACAACGAAAAATAATCCAACTAAGCCAGATGGCTTCATGTAATGCTGCTAAGCGTTATGGCATAAATTTATGCTTACTGTTATAACAAAAAATAATCTAACTGACCCAGATGGCTTTGTGTAATGCTCTTAAGCGTTATAGCGTGAACTTATTCTTACTGATAAAACAAAAAAACAATTTAACTGAACCTAGTATCTTCCTGTAATGCTCTTTAGCAAAATGTATGGCATAAATTTGTATTTACTGATATTATAAAATAATTCAGACGAGCGAGATGGGTCTATTATATTAAGATATTAATGGCACGACATGGGATAAGAAACTTTGCATCTATTACAGCGAATTCATGGATATGGCTCTGTTATGATATGGGCAGGTTTCCATGGCAGAGCTAAGACTAGTTACCAAGATACACTTGCCGACAACTTTATCCGTTTAAAAGACAAAATGATTAGACAAACCTTGATATTTTTGAAAGATAATGCTCTAATCCATAAATCTCAGACTACAACAGAATTCTTATCAGAAAACAATATAAAGAAATCGAAGTTTCCTAAGAACTGGATTTAAATCTCATGGAAAACTTGTGGTTGGGGTTTTAGTTATAAATGTTAATGCGACTAAAAAGCAATATGCAGTAAAATCTCCAGATATCGAATACAGCATATTACTACAAATTTCCTGGATGATAATAAAAATCGGCATGTTCCGAGTGCTCAAAAATATATGCACAATCTCAAGACTCGCCAGACGTAAATTGGAAAAACAAAAGTGATTTGAAATCTAAAATAATGAAAAATAACTGTGGAGAAGGAAAAAAACGTGATTACCGGGAGTGAAAGTGAAAATTAAAAGTAACTGAAGGTGGAGAAACAAAACTATAAAAACCATGGAGGTTAACAAAGGCTAAACAGGGTAAAATGCATTTCTACCAGCTATGGAGTGGTGGCAAGGAAATCATGTTGTAAGCAAGAGAATTGGCATTCATATGAAGAACAAAAGAAATTCATATGAAGAATGAAAAGAAGTTTGGCCTTATCAGTAAGTTTTGAGTAAAAGAAATCACAGTGACAATTATATAACTAGTTAGAACTTCTTTAAAAATAAAATATAAGTGCAAATAATCAAACAACTGCTTAGCACTTTCAAACAGTGATACAAATGCTTGATTATACACTGTGAAAAATTCCGGATCAAATTACGGTAGAAAGTATCTGCGCTTTAGGTGCATCATCCATAAAATCCATTTTACCGTAAAATATTATACCGAGTTTTTAGCAGTTGCATTTATTGAAGGTATCCAACTAGTTTCAGCAACTTTTTTTTAAATATTAATATAAAATTTAAAAAAAAACTAATTTATGTGTTTTATTATGTGTAAAACTTAGGAAACTAGCAACAAAAAAAATATTATTAATTTTTTTAAATGGTTGTTTTCAAGTAATAATAAGGCATTTTTTACTTATACGTTAAACACTGTAAAAAATTCGATCACCCCAAAACAAAAAAAGCATTTGAGGATTTTACCATAATCTGATCCACAATCTTAGCATAATCTGTACTAAAAAATGTGTTTGTATCTGAAAATTGATGTGAATTATCATGAAAATAAAAGATTGACCATTTAACCGGGTCTGACTAAAAAATAGCCAATTTGACGTAGCATTTATAGACAGTAGTTCAAACGAGGCATTTACAGACAATATTATTTTTTTACCATAATCTGTACCAAAAAATTTGCTTGTATCCAAAAATAGTTGGGAATCATATTGAAAATAAAATAATGACCATTCAACCGGATCCAAATAAAAAAAAATAGCTCGATGTGATGTAGCATTTACAGACAGTAGTTCAAACGTAGCATTTACAGACAATAGTACTTTTTACCATAATCTGACCCATAATCTTACCATATTCTGTACCAAAAAATATGTTTGTATCCAAAAATTGTGAATTATCATGAAAATAAAAGAATGACCATTCAACCGGGTCCGACTAAAAAAAAAATAGCTCCATTTGGCGTAGCATTTACAGACAGTTGCTTAAAGCACCCTTATTATTGAGTTCTCTACAAAAACATAATTAAATGTCAAGGTTTCAGGGTAGGCTAACCATCCATTAAGTTTTTGGTCATCCAAGTCATACCAAATCCTATAAGTCTCCAATGTCATTAAAAGTCTTAAGGATATGCTACGAACATTAAAGGTGAGTGTAAGAAGTTCTAAAATGAGGTACTTAGAATTCGGAACAAGTTCCCTAAAGGGTGGGGCCAAACGGGGGCACAATATCGATAGGAATATCATTACTTCGAACAAAAGCACCTGGATTTCTATTAATAGATCATAAATGAAATGATCTGTAAAAGCGTTTTGAGCTATGAAATGTTATCTATGACTGCTTTTGTGAAAAATAATGCATAAAATATATATATGACGGCTGCATGAAAAATAATTAACTATTAATAACACTGGGAAACGATTTTTTGTTGCACTTAGACAAATACTTGATCTAGCCTAATTCGGGTGTAGGGACTTCAAATCTGAAATAATTTATGCCCCAAAATGTACATATGCTTTAAATGTCAGTTTTAGTATAGTTTTCATTGAAATATATAAGTTTAAACATGTTATAAATAACAGAGGGTAGCAGAATAGTGCGGCAAGCTTCTAGGAGAGTTAGGGTGCATCATCAGAATTAGAATTGCTTAAGAACCCTTGTCCGGAAGCGTTTTAAATAATGAGGAAATTCGGTGAGGTTGTAGTTGTATGGTATAAGTGAAGATTATGATGAAATCAGGATTTTAATCATAATAAAAATTTTATTCAGTAATAGTTTTAGAGGTCGAGATATAAAATTAAAGAATCTTTCATACAAAAGACTTTGTAAAAGAAATAATAAATTTTGTATAATAAAATTAGCAAGGACAGGCCATAGGAGATAAATCATCCATGACCAGCCTAATCAAAAGTCAAATTAAAAAGTAATTGAATTGTTCTAACATAATTAAATTGAATTGTTCTAACATATAATTGGAACCAACTACAGCAAAGCGGATATTTTTTTTAAAGAAAGTGAGTCGTTGCAGGCCACTGGAATGTAAATTAGCTACCAGAAAATGTCGTCATACGCTGCTAAGAGCACTTCTACTGCTCAGAAGTACATGTGCCATAGAAGTTTGTCGCAATATTTATGCGACGCCCTCTTATTTATAACGTTATTAAACTTGCAAATTTCGTCAAAAAATAGACTAAACATTTGATTTAAGGAATATAAATATGCCTTGGAGAGGGAAACTGATTGAAGATTTTAAATCAACGAAGTAAAATTATCTAGGATCTGTTGAAAAAATTCTTATGCTACAAAAAACCAAAAATGTTCCCCACTGCAATCTGTGAAAATTCAAAGCGTATAAAGCAGCTTTTTTTAGGTTACTGATAAATATTTTCATATTATTATCTTTAAAAAAAACTAAAAATTGCGTGTTACATAATAAGTATGGAGTAATCAATTCTTATATTAATAGATTGTCTTAAACACTTTAAGCACTTTTTGAAAAATATTTCCTATTGTTGAAATATTTATGAGAGAAATGCAATTAATCATTTTGAAAAAAATTATTGCTTTTTAGCCTTTAAAAATCATAAATAAAAATTTAATAATCATAAGTAAAGAGAATCTTCATGATTTTCTTTAGAAAAAAGATAAATAAATACATAAATTTAAAGGATAAAAATTATACAAAACAATTTCTTTCGTTATTTTAAATTTTTTTATGAGTTTTATAGTGTTATTTTTAAAACTGAAAAATAACTTTCTTGTGCGTAAAGAGTTGAAATGTTTTGAGATATTTCACCAGTAAAATTTAATTTTTTATCAGATTTTTATTTTAAAATCTGATTAAAAAAAAGGATTCATTAATATCATAATAATTTTCAGACGGTTTTGCAAATGAGTTAATTTGAGAGAGAGTTTCTCATAAATGTATCCATTTTTCTTCCATACACTATTTTTTTTTCTAATAATATATAAAAATATCTGGGTTTGAAACATAGTCAGGTCTTTAGGTTAAAATATGGCTTTTTAAATTCACTACCACGTATCAACTTCAATGTGACCATAAATTTATTCCCCAAATAATACAATTCCCCAAACAAAACAATAACCTCTCGCTCATATATATATATATAATTATTAAAACGCAGATATATTTGCAAAAACTTATGCATTTGTTTAACTGATTTACGTAACATAATGAGTATTTTGCATATTAAGATACTGTGATCAACTTTACTCCAAACTTTTCGTTTTTTGACAACGTGCTATAAAGATAATTTGATTTTTTTTTACGAGCAATGTTTACAGAAATGAATAGAATAAGTTTACAGAAAACATATATGTTACAATTACATTGACACTCAGCATCGTACAAGCTTTTTCTGATAAGGAGAAATGTGGTGTGTTAAAAATAATGAGCGTTAGACAGCTAAATTACTAATAAGGATAGTTCATAAAATTTGTATAAAATATAAGTATTTTTAAAATTTATTTTAAAGACGTTATGTATCACCTTTAAAAAACTGCTTATGTATAAATTCATTTAAATTTTTAGACTTAAATTTATGGTCCGAGTAAACGTCAAAAGTAACAAAAATCAAACAAAATTTAGGAAAATGTTTTATTTTTTTTAAAGATCAGTTTTGCAAAAATCACTTAATAATGGACTGCTTTGTTTTATTTTCATTAAGTACGAAAAAAATGTGATAATAATTAATGATGATATTGTAATATCTCTTAATATCTTTCATGTTTTGTTATACCCTTTTATTCTACACAGCTAATGTACGATGTTATGCAGTGAAGCGCAATTCAGAAGATATTCATTAATTCCACTTCCGCCTTTTACTTTTCCTTCTCAAAGAGCATTGACTGCCTTTAATAGCAATAACCGCTATGTGGCTGGATATTTTTTTTTAATTCAAGGGAAATGTTTTTGCTTCCGTATAACTTATAGTAGTACTTCTCTTAAAAAGTTATAAGGCACATAATTAAAAAAATTCAAATATGAATAGAGTAAAAAAAAAATATAAAAAAATAATAATAAATATGTAATAAAATTAAAATATCAATATCCATATAAAATCAGTACAATCATTTAAAACAGCTGTTTACATTTCTTTTCCGAATTGTCTTCAATGATAAATGCCACATTGAATAAATTCCAATTGCGTAATTTCAAAAATGTGAATGGCTGTTTCGTAACAAACATGATATCAGATTGCGGGCAGCCGAGTGTAGTTATAGAAAATATTATATCTTTTATTGATTGCTTTTATGCTTTTATAACCTAATGACCATTCAAC
>NC_092210.1:43304527-43350658 GCF_043381705.1 Parasteatoda tepidariorum | reverse complement strand
TTTTTTTTTTTTTTTTTTTTTTTTTTTTTTTTTTTTTTTTTTTTTTTTTTTTTTTTTTTTTTTTTTTTTTTTTTTTTTTTTTTTTTTTTTTTAGTAAAAGCAAACCTACATGAAACGACTCTTTTTATTTGCAAATTGATATTTTTCTTGAATGAAATTAATAGCGTTCGCATCTATCTCTATAATCAATATATATATATATATATATATATTCTTAATAATAATTAAGCAATTAAGCTAAGGAAGAACTCAAAATATATTGAAGCCTTGAATGGCTGAATAAAATTTTTAAAGTAGAAAATAAAACAATTTTAGTGACTGACAAACTATATCTTTATTCAGAGTAATAATTCTACAGAAAATTAAAGGTTTCTGAGATATACTTTGGTTGTGGGAAAAAATTGGTTATAGTTGATATATTGCTACATTTTATTTTTAAATTTGGTGATTAAAATAATCCTTTTACGATACTTACTCCCCCCAAATTAAATACATAGCTATAAAATTATTGGAAAGTGATTAACTTGGGAGGGGAGGGCGTCCTCAAAAAATCGTAAGTAATGACGAAAAACAGGGATCATATTCGAATTCAGGAATTATCCGCAGAATGATGTCAGAAAGTTCAAAAATAATTTTCTCGGAGTTATGTTTTTGTTAATATAAATTACAAATATGAGAAAATGTATTTACAATCTACATTAAAGCATATAACTCTGTATTAATTCAGTATTATTTACAACAGGAAATAGTTTCTTTATGGAAGTATCCAAATTATTTTTTTAATCATAGAAAAATAATAGTTTTGTTATACACTGTAAAAAATTCCAGAACAAATTACGGTAAAAAGTTACGTTACTGAGGGAGACGATGCTTTTTACTGTAAAATCCATTTTTTCCGGAATATGTAATAGAACTAAAAATCTGATATACCATAATTTTCACAGTCTTAATTACCTTAAAATCACTGAATGATTACTTCTAAATAAATTAAAATTGTTAAAAATTACCGCTTAATATTTTACGGTAAAAATGGATTTTACGGAAGATGTGCCGGTCCTTCATACCTTAATTTTATTCAGACTTTTTTATAGTGTAGGATATTTAAACAGCATACCAGTTAAATATACATTTTTAAAGACACTTTATTTGTCTATTAGATTTTTGTAAACAAAAATATCTAATATGTGATTTAAAACGATATTTACGAAAGAAAAACTTATATTATCAAACTTGAAATTTACAAAGAAAATAATAAACGTCATCAAAATTTCATCATAAAAGTATCAAACTACAGTACTTCCGATAAAATAGGAATAAATAGATATTATTTCAAGAAAAAAAAAGAAATCCCGGGAAATTTGCCACCTCTACGGTTTGTCAAGTTACTATGGAAACCATTAACTACACAAATGGTTCTTTCTGAGCGTTTAGGAGAAGTAAGTAATAGCCATAAAAAAGTTTCGAAAAACTAACACGAACATCTTGATCTTCGCGTAAGCGAATTTTTTATATGAAATGCTTATTTAATACAATTTTTGTAGTCAGGCGATGAGCAAATTATCCTCCATAATCGAGTCAAATCAAATAAAAATCGTATTTACTCAAAGAATTGATTTATTACTAAAAGGAAAAATATATTGAACTCATTTGAGTAAATATCTGCTTATAACAAAGGTCAATTTAGTATTAAGAATAAATGATAGCAAAAAGGCAGAAAAAATGATGAAATTACATAACATAACAAAATACATAATAACATAAATAAAAAAAATTTGGAAATAGGAGAACGTTTGTTGAACAAGGGGATTTCATGATTCTCGTAAATTTATTAAACGATATTTTTTTTACTTATTATTATAAATTCATTTTCTGTATTTACTTTTTTTTATTTGCTTTGAAAAAGCTGATACACGTGCCTTATTGATGTCTCAGTGCTTAAGCCACTGAACTGTTGTTGTAAAGAACTGAGGTTCAATCCCCAGTGGCAGCTTGAGCCAGCTTTAGATCGATAAGTAGCTTGTGCCGGAAGTAAAAGTGGCGTGTGAGCATTGCTGACCACATTATCACAATCATGCTGTTGGTCACTAAATTAATGAACTTTAAGCTCCATAGGACCTCCCCTGAGCCATACTAGAATGTTGCATGAATATTTCACTTTTTATAAGATATGAACAAATTATTTACAACTATAGATATAATAAAAAAATGAGAAAAATTAGAAAAATGAAGAATTTTCCCAACTAATGTCAACGGGTCCAATGTCCGGTAAAAAAAATTCCGGGTCAATTAACGATAAGAAGGTACTGACACCCCAGGTGCATCATTTGCAAAATCAATTTTACGGTAAAATACTTTTATAGCTCAAAATTTTATAACCCAATTTCTTTAGTAATATGTATTTGATTACAGTGATTCAATGATTTTATGGAAAATACTAAGAAAATTATATTATATCAGATTCTGTGTTCCATAAAATCTTACGGTAAAAATGGATTTTACGAGAAAAAAAATGCCGCCACCTAAAGTGCTGGTAAATTTTTCGGTAATTTTAATCCAGAATTTTTCACAGTGTTGAAAGCAGTTAGAGTGCGATGCAGATACCATGGTCCTTATCATGACGTTGGTTACGAAATTGAACATTTAGAACTCTCCTGTCTTATTTTTAAGATTATTCATGTCTTAACATTTAGAACTCTCCTGGCCAACAGTTGACTGCTGCGGGGGGAATTATTTATTTATAATTTTACACTGTATATTTGTTTGTCGTTAAAAAATTCACTTCTATTATTTTTTAAACTTACGGAAACATTTGTGGATGATGTGAAAAAAATTCTTTTGGAGTAAATAGTACAAAAACAAAGACATTCAAAATTTAAAAAACAAACCAAACAAATGCACTGTAGTAAATTATTTTTCTAAAAACAATAACTTCAAAATTATTTTGGTGTAATTTTTGTCGCTGAAACTCCGTAGGAATTTAAATATATCATATCACTTATTCTAATCAACTGAAAACTTGTATTTTATGTATTTCAAAAAATAGTAAGATATAGTAAGATAAAAGTTACTAATAGTACGATATGTATAGTGAACATTTGCTTACTTGTAAAAGTTAAAATTTGATAAATAAAATTTATATTTAACTTTTTCTCTCTTCCCTCTACTTGTAACTGTTAAATTAAAATAAATAAAATTCGTATTTAACTTTTTCTTTTTCTTCGCCCTACTTGTAATTATGATAAATAAAAATATTATTAAACTTCTTCTCTCTTCGCCCTACTTGTAAAAGTTAAATTATGATAAATAAAAATATTATTAAACTTCTTCTCTCTTGGCCCTACTTGTAAAAGTTAAATTATGACAAATAAAAATATTATCAAACTTCTTTTCTCCTCGCCATACTTGTAAAAGTTAAATTATGATAAATAAAAATATTATTAAACTTCTTCTCTCTTCACCCTACTTGTAAAAGTTAAATTATGATAAATAAAAATCATTTTTGACTTTTTCTCTTTTAGCCATGCAATTCTGAGAGCTAAATTTGGTCAGGGTGAAAAAAGAATCTTAAAAATAAAACTTGAAAATTTCGTTACTCAAAGGAAAGGGTGCTAATTGATGAGGTTAGGAATGAACCTTTAAGAATAAACATTAATGTAATGACTTTGCATAAAGGCGTCAGCTAAAAATTAACCGACTAAATCATGTTCGTGCCGTCTCATTAGTTTCCCTTTTTTCTGAATTGAACTGAATTCTATATTATTTAAAAATTGTATCTTATAAATTCGATTTTATCATTTAATATAATTACTTTTTCAAACGGTGTCTGAAGTGAGAGAAAATATATTTTCTCATTCTCTATATTGAATTTTATTTTATGCTGGAACTTTAAAGGCTCGTTCTTTTGCTTTGTATTTTCAAACAATATAATTTGAAAGCTATAAAATAACAACATAAAACTTTACTTAAATTTCTCTTCAAAGGGAAAATAATTCTAAAGGGAAACATATGCCATATTAATTTCAGAAATTTTCTTAAATAGATTTAAAAAATTATTAAAAATAAGAATGAAAAGAAATTGCGGCATGAATATTTTTTATCTAAAATACGTTACAAAGTGTTAATTTGAAAGCATTTTATGTATGGATATTGTACTAATCTCTAAATTTAAAAACACCAGTATTCTATTAATTTTCAAATGCCTCATAGAAGAAATGAGAACCCTTTTCGCATTTATTTTAAATCAATGAACTCCATGAGAAAAAAATTTTAAAGCATGCACTTTTTAAACACTGCAAAGTTTTTTTCCCCATAATCCCCATAAAATATACAATATTTTTATTACTTTTCTTCATATTCATTTAATTGATATTTATTTTTACATATGAATTTTTTTCTTCCTATTTCAAAACAAATACACATTTTAAAAGGCATGTTGAAGTTTCGAAGCAATCAGAGTGTCATACCATATCACTAACTACATTGTAAAAAATTAAGGATCAAATTACGGTTAAAAGTATCGTCACTTAGGGTACTGGTACTTTTTACCATTTTTACAGGAATTTGCTGCAGAAAAAATATAATATACCATTATTTTCACATTATTATTTACTGTAAAATAATTGAATCACTATAATTATGAAAATATTACTGTAAAATTGTTGTAAAATATTTTACGGTAAAACTGGATTTTACGAATGATGCACGCAAAGTGCCGGTACTTTATACCAAAATTTAACGTAGTATATTTTACAATGCATTCTTACTCAAATGCAATCATGGCCAATTCTTTTATGTTTTTTAAAGGGAACTTTTTCTCTCTAAATTTAGAATATTTTTATACCTTAAATTATGAATTAATAGTATTACTTTCTCATTAAGATATTTCACTATATACTAAAGGAAAGATAATGTTAAAGTGATTAGGATTTTTTCAATTGTTTTTTTTTGAAATACATTAATGCTTACCTGAAGAAAAATTTCCAACAATACAATAATACGCACATTATTTATGTTCTTATTATTATTCAATAAAAAATTAGCATTTAAAAAAATCAGTATGTACGATAAAATCAATGAATCCATGCGATGCATATATTAAACTATTTCAGCGTTAACCATTAAACAATATTAGTATTTTTTAAATTGCAAAAATGAAATGAAAAATTTTTTGAATTAAAAAAACAGGACAATACTTTTATTACAGTAGAAAATAATTTTTTAATAAGAGTGATTTAAAATTTATACCATTTTAAATTGTCAAACGTGTACTCATGTACATGCAAAATTGTCAAGCTTTTCCATAATGCTCATAAGTGGGTAAAATGAAGTAAATGAGAAAAAAAACTACCCTTGTCTTGAAATCATTTAGTAACTAAACACCATAAACTTAATTATTTTATTCTAAATTTTTTAAACATACATTTTCTTGATATATATGGGTGATTCTTTTTAGTTCTTTTCTAATGGGTGATTCTTTTTTTGACAATTCGGACAAAAAAATTTCTTCATATTTAAAGTCTTCAAAATAATTCAACAATTCAAGCAATTCAATTTTTTGTATACTTCTTTAGTTACACTTATTAATATCTTACAGACAGCAGCGTAGTTTATTGACATTTGCTCTACAAAAAAAAAATAAAATAGAAATTCACCAAATCTTGAATGACTTACATATTGACTTAGAAGTTTAAAAAACATTCATTTTAAGTTAATAGTAAGTAACCCAACTTAAGCCTTTATGTTAGATGAACCATAAATTGCTTGAATTAATTCCTTTTATCCACTGTAGAAAGAAGAATCAAAAAAAGTTTTGTTGCTGATATGTACAGAATAAAATCGTGTATAATAATCAATCATTAAATAAATAAATAACTTTGATTACGTCCAGCATATTACAATCATACTTAAACTTGGAATTAGGTTAATATTTGCTTTCCCTCCTTACAGTATAAGCAGTTAAAAGAATTCCTGGTAACACTGCAATGTCCTGGCATTCATAAGCCAGGAAAATGACAGCCAGGATAGGGACAAATTCGCCATTTTATATCATATAACTTTACTTTAATTTAATATTTTGGCCGAAGACGTTTATATTCTGCAGAAAACAACAGAATTTCTTAAAATAACTCAGATAAATCTATGTACTTAATGTTATTAAGGATTTCAAGAAGCCAAGAAAATAACAACACAGAAACCTACTCACCTTGAAAAATTTTTTGAAATAGATTTTAAACCAGAAAATTGGTTCTTTATTCATGTAATAAGAAATGTTCATATAGAAGGGTATCTAATTAACCTGTTATCGTAAGATATTGATTGCTGGCTCTTTCTATTTTGGTTATAAACCACTAAATAAAAGTAGCCAGAAAAATGACAGATTTTCTTGGGACAAACAAATTATTGACAGAAAAAATTAATTTAAGCGAAGTTTTTACAAATAATACCCTCTTCGTATATTCTAGAAATGCTTACGCCGGTTGAGATAAAAAAAATTAGATATTGAAAAATTTATGGGAAGTTTTGAAGCTAGTTATTATTGGACACATTGTTTGGGACATGCCAGAAACATGAAATTTTGAAGTTCAATTAAATTTTTTAACTATACAAAACAGTCAATGCTAGTGCGAAATCATTTTAAAATGCTAACAGCAATTCTACTTATTAAATTTTTAAAAAAAAAGTTCTTTTAGTATTACAGTATTAGATCTTGGAGCAAGGGACAGTGAATTGTCATATTTCGTGAGAATCACCCATATAGAAATTAATGTTTAGACAATTTAAATATTATTTTTATAATTAATAGCGCAATCAGTGATATAATTCACATGTTAAATTAAAATAATATCTCCTTTTTTAAACAACTATTAGCACTTATTGTTTTGATTAATAATACATTTTACGAAGAATGTTCTAATTTAAAATAAGGATTGAAATGTTTTTTCCTTAAAAAAAAGTTTCATATTATTTAATTAGACAGGCTTTGATCCAGATTAGAAGCAAACTCAGTCACTGTCCTGAAAACAAGAAAAAAACCGCTTGTACAGTATTCAACTTACCATTGCTTTATTCAAAATAAAACACCAAAAGCTAAATTATTTAAAGAGATGAGTGTTTTTCACAAAAATGGTCTTATATATGCTTAAAATTGTAGAAAGTTGAACTCATACTGATTCGAATTACAAGCAATTTGAAAAAAATATTTTTAAATAATTCATTTATCATTGTTAAGTTACCTTCAGATTATAAAATAATCCATATTTCTTCTCAAGGCAAAATCTTGACTAAACGCTCAAATAGAAAGTTTTTTTTATCATTTCAAATTATAGATTTTCCAAAACATTTCTTTTCTTGTATAAAGCAACTATCACCGCAGACTTAACTCTCCGCTTCAACATATTAAATGTGTATTTGTGTATAAAGTTTGCAAAAAAAATTTAAAAAAAAAAATTCGAATAAGTTTAAAGAATAATTTCAGTGCGAGCAGGACCAAAGTCCTTGGAAGTATTTACTTTATGTTTCGAGTAGTTAGATACAAAAGAACAAGATTAAAACTTGGTAACAAATATATAGATCTCTTACATGCTTAGATGAAATATTTATTAATACTTAATATCATTTCATCTCATAAAACCATAATAAGTCATGAATTAGTTTTTTATTTAATCACCTATATATTTAAAATTATTTGCAAATAATTAATAGAAATTCCTATGCAATTCTCGACACTCTCTTAATGACAGTTTTCTTTTCATTAATTATTTTATGAAAGATTTTGGCCCAAAACTCTAAACTTATTTTCAAACATGTTTGAAAGTTATAAATTTTATGTCCTTTACTACTATTAAATCTAATACAATATTGCAAATGATATTTAGAAGTTGAAGTGCACATATATGAAAAAAGTTTCCATCTTTCTTCACAAAATACGAATCAAATAATTCTAAAAACCATATATTTATTATTTATTCATCATTAATTTATTATTTCATAATTAAAATCAAATTAATATTTTTTTTATTTTATTTTCATATTCTTTTTAAAAAAAATAATTGTGTAATATACAACAGAAATAAATAACATTCATAACCATTTTATATTTTTAAGAATCCAATCCACCTACGGTTAGAGTTTAGAAACTATACTTAGGATTAAAAAAATATTCTCCGTAGAAAGTAAACTCATAAATTATTTAAAATGTTTAAAATGAAACAGGAAATCAGAACTATTTATTCAAAAATACTTATATATAAAATATCTAATAACAGATAAATAATTATTATAAATAATAACTTAAGTGGTTATTTTGAATGATGATAACCAGCTATTATAATTATTTCAAGGAACCTAATCTTTATTTGCTTTTTTATTGGATAGTAAGTATCCATTGATCTTAGATACATTTTAATCTATAAATCAATTATTTTATTTAATATGCACGATAATCCATTTTTTTTCTTAAAATATATTTATTCTTATGAAGGATATTAATCTTCATACAAAACTATATAAATAGGATTTTAATGTAATTATCATACCTTTAAATACTTCACTAGATGATATAAACCCAAATCCGCATCATTTCTCAATTGCATTTTTAAGGAATTTTATAGAATGAAATGGGAATTTAGTTTCATGCATGTTCTTCCGATACCGCGGAGAGAAAGCATTTTGCTTTCTTCTGAAGCTATGCAGTGAAAGCTACCAAGTGAAACTAAACGTCAAAAAGTACTCACTGAAAAACCAAAAGAAGATTCAATAATATGTGTCGCCATCTATGGGATTTTAGGTTAACTTTTAAATACAATATTCAGAAATTAATGCTTATTTATATTTGCTGACAAAAACGAAATTGTAATAACTTTAGTCAAACTCAGACAATTTTAAAAATTACACGGCAGCAATTTACATTCAAATTAAGTTAAATAATTGGTATTTTAAAAAAATCTATTTTTTACAACTTTTTACTAGAAATTTTATATTATTAAGATGTTGTTTGAATATATTTTTTTTTTCATTTTATAGGTAATCTTAAATAATTTCTTCTTCTGGTGGTATAAAAGCAAACATTTCTATTGATCTTTTGTTTTATATCCCGTTTACAAAAAAGAATTATACGAGTTTGTCTGTGACAAAAGAATTAAGTTTTTTTAAAAATCGAATTTTTTAATACTGCTCGACAAATTTTCACTTTTTGTGTGTTAACTGGATTTTGTAAAGCTTCTTATTCTGTAACATTTTTCTCTAATTTTAAATGTATAAAGAAATTGGGAAAAATTGTTTTAATACTAAATTGCAAATTTCATACCACTTAATTATTAAAATATTAACTTTATTTAAGTCCATATATTAAATCAAATCAAATTGAATTATATGTAATAATTTTTTACAGTATTTTGCTTGAGAAACATCCTTCTTTTAATTTTAGTAGTAGTCTTCAATTTTTTATAACGATTTTCTAAAATTAAAATGTATTGGAGAAAATTTTTCCATGTGTTCATTACTCACAGCACCAAGATTTTTAGGAAAAAATCCAAATCCGAATACAGAAAAAGTCCAGAATTTTCAAATTATAAAAGATTTCAGAAACCTGTTCTCCATAGTTCTCAGCTTTGCTGTTGCAAAAAAATTCGGATAGTTTTCAGAATAATATTTTTAAAAGAAACATTAATTGCATTTTATATATTTTCAATAAATGTAATGTAATGGGAGAAGGACTGTAGTTAGGGGGAACGCCACTCACCAAAATGTTTAGTTTACTGTAGGAAAAAAAATTTGAATAAATAAAAAAAGTAAATAAAAAGATTTTAAACCCTTTTTTCCCTTTCAATTCTTTCCTTTTTTAATTCAATTGTTTATTACTTTTTTATTCGAAGTAAAACAAAAATTTCTGCTTGGTTCTAGATACCAAATTTTGAGTACTAATTGCACTAATTGTAAAAGTACTAATTGTGCAGATTATAAAAGTGCTAATTGTACTAAGGCAATGAGAATAGTTATGTTAAAAATGTTTAATTTCGGGAATGCTTAAAGTACTTAAAATTTTTGATGTAGCTGAAAAGTTACGTAATCAAAGTAAATATTTAAATTGCGTTTAATAGTACTTAATGCGAACAAAATCATTACATAAAGTTGTTTTTAATTAATTTCATGTGGTTTGTAAAATTTTGAATATTAAATGAGATTCTTTTACTCACCCATTAATATTTTATCGAAGTTTATATAGTTTATTATATTATGTAATTACACTGGTGTGCAAAACTTAAGCAACAAGTGGTTTTTCAGCCACTGCTCCCCAACAAACTATAAGATAGCCATGAAATTGCAGTATAATATACACGTAATTCAGTCGAAAGATTATTTGTATGCAAATTTTAGAAATAAAACGTCGTAGGTGATGTAAGTGTACGTAAACCTTGTGGGTCGGCGCGCGCAGGTCAAAGCTGTGATAAAAGAATGAAGAGCACCGTAGTTAAAGACATTCGCTGCAAGTGCAAATGATTTGTTTTGTGAAACATGTCTTCAAAAAATCATTTAGACGACTTTACTCGAGGAAGAAGGATTGGGAAGCTTCAGTAGGAGCGTAGTGTGACCAGTGTCGCCGAAGAGTTCGGGATCAACAAAAGTGTTGTTTCTCGTGCTTGGAATGTCTTTAAAACTACTGGTACAGCTGTTCGGAAGGTTGGTGGTGGCCGTCCAAGGAGAACAACACCAATAGATGACCGTTATTGTCCTCCAGGCGAAAAGAATCCGTTTTCAGTCAGCGAGCGCCATATCTCAGCAATTGTGCACAGTCACAGGACGACAAGTATCAAGATTTACAGTGGCCAGACGCCTCCACAAAGGTGGCTTACTTGCTAGACGTCTTGAACACTGCACACCTTTAAAAGTTAGCCATCGGCGGCACCGTTTAGAGTGGTGCAGAGAAGACAAAACCTGGACACCTCATCAATGGAGTCGCGTTCTCTTCACAGATGAGAGTCGTTTTAGTGCTACAAGCGATTCTCAACGTCAGTTGATCTGGAGAGAGGTTGGAGCTGGATTTCATCCCAATAACATCGCAGAAAGAGATCGTTGCAGTGGTCCTGCAATTGTCGTCTGAGGTGGCATTATGTTGAACGGGTGAACTGAGCTTCAGATCTTCGATCGAGGTTCTGTAACTGGAGACCGCTACTGCAATGAGGTAATCCTACCCCATGTGCGTCTGTTCCGAGGGGCCATTGGACCAGACTTCATTTTTATGGATGACTATGCCCGGCCACACTGTACTGCTAATGTTCAAGAGCTACTGGAAAGTGAAGATATTGCACGAATGGATTGGCCAGCTTACTCTCCAGATCTAAATCCCATAGAGCATGTGTGTGATACATGAGGGAGACGTCTTGCGACACGACAGTATCCTCCTGGTAACACTCATCAGTTGAAAGATGCGTTAAAGGAGGAATGGAGACGTTTACCCCAAGAACTCCAGGATGATCTGGTGCTTAGCATGGAGAGACGATGCCAAGCAACAATTACAGTAAAGGGTGGGTATATCCCATACTAGGGAACATCTGCCAGTTGTACTTACGCTTCTTCAGGCAATCATGTGTAACGCCACTATATGTCAAATAAAGCCTTTTTTTGTTCCATACCCTACTTTAAGCTTTATATTCATTTCTGCGCCATTATTCTTTTACCATCGTTTAAGTACAAAATAATGTACATCATATTCAAATTTCATGTCAATAGGATGATTTCTTGTAGAGTTATGACAAAAAACGCACTTTTTGCTTAAGTTTTGCAAACCGGTGTATTTTATCGAAAGCTTTTATAAGAAATACATGAAAAATAAGAAATAATGCAAATTGGCAGAAACCCCCTTTTTTTAAATAAAAGTCTGCTTTTTTTAATTAAAACTGGCCAAGTAATTTAAACTGGTCGTTTTTTGTCCTACCAATACTTAGTCAACTGTGACATATACCCTATAAAAAGATGAGTTCCAATGAGAGCAATTTTTGCTGTCAAATTAAACTTTAGCATTGAAAATCTCTTAATGAAATCACTATATTTATCCTCTTAGAAAAATCACAACTTTTGTATAAAAAATGAACAAAAGTTATCAAGTTTGAAAAGACTATGTTAAGACATTTTTAATGAAAAGGGAAAGTTAAACATCAGTGGTGCAGTGGTATACATTAAAATATTAATGATAAATATGGCATTCCGCGATTTATTTTATGCCCCTTTGTAGTTTTATTAATTGCAGCGGCTTTTTTTATTTACACAAATGCTTTTAATGTTTTATACACATTTATATATGATTAAGAAAGTTTTTAAAAAAAATATTAAATTAAAATAAGTTTAATTTTCGTTAAGTCTTAATTTTTCTCTATAACGAACTCGAATTTCTTTTTTTCTTTTTGTGTAATTAAATAGTAACTTAGTCTGCCCCATAACATAATTAAAGGAACTATTCATAAACATTAAACAGAAATAGTATTTAAATAATTACCTCTCAGACGTTAATTTAAAAAAACTATTTTATTCAGAAATTAAAATCATTTGTAAAGTATTGAATTTTTAGTTAAATAGATAAAGTATAGCTCTTGGATTTTTTAAAATAATAACACATGATAAAATTCTGAAAATAAATCTTAGTACAAGAATATTTTTTGTGAGATTTTATTCAATGTATTTAGCTTAGACGTCACTAATGCTTCGACGTAATATTTCATGAAAGCGATATTTCACAAATGCAATTATTTTATGACTATCTTCTGCCACTTTCCGTGAAGTATGAAAAAAACAAAAACATAAAACATTAAGAAAGCAATGATAATTTATTCAGTTATGGCGTATAAAAGTTAGTTTCGAAATATTTAGTTTATTAAAATAAGCACCTCCGCTTAGTAAAACAAAAATCATACTTTCCTTCAATAAAACTTAAAAACAATTATAGAACAATCATGGAAGTCTTATGATGAGTAAAGTAAGTACCGGAAATTTTATTAACTATTCTGAAATATAATTAAAATTAGATCACCAAATGGTAAAACATACACGAGGAAAATAAAATATGATGAAAAATATCAGGAGATGGTAAAATGTACCATATTTCTGGTTCTATGGGAACACCAAAAAGCTCAGTGATTATTTTAGAAACTCTTTAGTAATGAATTAACAATTACTAACAATTATTAAAATTAACAATAAAATAAAGTTTTATAATGTGTGATAAAATTTGGTTAATGTGCTAAAATTTTGAAACTATATTATGANAAAATGATCATATCTATAATATCAAGCTTTTAGCTCGCAACATCAGAAAATGCGTGTTATTACATCACGTGACCCTGACACCGGTTAAATTTACTTTCAATTTTGCATTTATTTTACTAAATGTGTGGTAATAGGAATTATAATTTAGCATACCTGAATTTTCCGTAAACCGTTACCATAGAAACGGAAAAGTTACTAAATGAAAGATGAAATGCCACATACTTTGACTGCATATATTGGTTATTAACCAGAATTATGGTTTATTTTACAAAAACTGCCATTACCATTCAGTACGGTAATTTCACCTGATTGATTTTTTTTTCTTTTAAATATGCATTAAGCTAATAAACCTAATATTTTAAAATCAAATTCTGTTTCAACAAATACAAAAATAAAATAAAAAAGATCTTGTTGAATACATTATCAAAATAGAACGCATTTCATCCTATACACTTATAGAATAAAATATGTTTTGTTAAATATTTAAAAGAATAACATATCTTTTGTAAAATATTTGTATGTAAATACTTACTTAAAAGGCAGACACGGAAAACAATAAACTCCTTTTTTTTCATGTTTAGCACGACAATTTGTTTCAACTTTTCTAAAAGAAATTTTTTTCTCTACCATTAACATTGATTTTGACATCAATATAAACAATTTCTCGCCTGCTCAGGTAAAAAAAGGTCTATTTTAGGGTTAGAGACAAATCGATCCTAACACAAAAAGTTTTTCTCGACGCTGGCACCATAACGTTTTTTTTTATTGCGAAAAAGTTCTGTCATTGTGATAAGGTTGCATGAGGTGAAGTCAATCGGAGAAATATGATAAAAAATGCATTCTTTTGTTGCGATATTTTTTCTGTCTGCTACTTATTTGGGGAAAAAAACTCTCTTTTTTTGGTTTTGGAATGGAAGTGAATAGCAAATATTTACGAATATTATTTCATATCTTCTGTTATAATAAATAGAAATAAAAGAAAAACTTAAAGCAAATTTCTAAATAATTTTAATATATTGGGATAGAGCGTTCGTCTTCCAATGCGGTAAATCGGGTTCGAATCCCGGCGATGACTAGTCAATACGAATTGCACCGACCGCAGTACTAACTTGAAATATCCTCAGTGCTAGACGGATCATGAATTAGAGTCCCTTTGCTGTCAGGCTAACCGCGGGAGTTTCTCGTGGTTTCCTCTCCCTGTAACGTAAATGCTGGTTAGTTCCATCAAAAAGTCTTCCACAAATGCAACTTTCTCCTAATACTTGATCCAGAAGTTTTCTTGTGTTCTGGAATGCGTTCGAAATTACAAGGCTACATAGCTGAACATTAATAGTGGTAAACCCAAAATTTGATCTGCTGTTCAACGACCGTTATAAAATAAAATAAAAATATATTGAATTGGGAACTAAGTTCCTTCCATTTCGATCTATCGGCAAGTTATTAAAAATTTTTTTGCATGATATTTTGGATCATTTGAAAAGGGATGTTTTGTTCCAATGGAATCTATGATTTGTTTTGTTGTTCGAGTTAGTTTATGTTAATTTTTATATCATTAAAATGGAATCTGAAATCGAGAAATATGTGCGTTTTCGACACCTCCATCTTTTTACTTTTACTCAAAGTTCTAAGGTTGTAAAAACGTCTCGTGATATTTGCGCAGTATGTGTAGAGGATACCAGGAAAATAATTACTATTCAGAATTTATACTCATCATAATTATTTTATCGTCAGCTACGATTGAAATTTGGGGCAGAAAAAAAACGAAAATATTTAAATGCGTAAAAATAATTTTTACACTTTACATAAAAATAACCGGTAAATAAAATATCCTTAGTTTCCAAATTTATAAGGAAGTGTTGCTGAATTTTTAATGAATAAAACGATAGAATTGCGAATTGGGCAAATAAAAAGAGAAATTACGTTTAAGGGTTACAACAAAAACATTCAGAAATAAAACATGCCATTAAGTGAGCCAAACAAATTTTTCTTTTTATTTTCACCGGCATGCATTTTTAAAGTTGTTCCATAATATAAATTTAAAGGTTTTTCACATGCTATCGGAATAAATTATTCATAATCGCCGCTATTCTTATCAATAGCATCTGCATTTGTTTGTCAGTTTCTCTCACAACAAGATTGTAAGCAATATTAATGAATATTTCAGAAGAGAACTAATGAGGTTGAGAAATATTGATGTTTAATAATACTCTGATCATTTACTTTTCATTATTTACTTTCTTTTTAGCATAAATACTTGTTTTTCTGTGTTATAAAAAAAATAATTATACTCTTTAAAATTTGAGAAGTGAGTAAACTCAAAAGTATTGCAAGGAATTAATACTATTGAATATGCAACCCACAACTTAACTAGTATTTAAAATAATTATATACCTATTAATTATTTTTAATTATTACATTTTTTAAAAAAAATAAGTAAGCGAAGGAATTTTTGCGATTAAATTTTTATTTTAATTAGAATGTCAAAAGATACTTAAATTCGGTTTTTTCCCCGTTTTTAAAATTGGAGTAATACGTTTTTTTTATCTTTGTACACTAAACGTCTTTGTTTTATTCGATGTACATTTTTTCATGTTTTTTTTTTTCCTTTTTTTATGTACCAAATACAGCAAAAGATAACTTTATAAGATGTAATATAGTTCCGGCATACTACTTGCATTTTTCTTTGTGAAATTTGAAAATATTTTTTAAGTTATGGTACATGAGTTTTAAAATAAAAAAAAATAAAAAAAAATCTATTTCAGCTTAAAAATTGTTAATAGAAAAAAAGAAAATAAATAATATTCATGAAAATTAACAATATTTTTTATCCCGAATTATAAAATTTGGGTAAGATCATGGTAAAGCATAGTAATGTTAATTATACTGAAAATTAAAAATGTTGTGTAAAGCATACGTTATTTGCACGGCATTTTGAAAATGACCAAATGAGAAATCTAATATCAACAGTATTTAAGGTTCACAATTCATGCACAAAAATTTATTGCACTGCCACTACTGTGTCGCTAAGCAGTAGAAAATAAAAACAGCATTAAGGTTAAAGTAAAACCAACTATGAGCAAATTCTTCTTCTTAGTCCAAAATATAAAGGCATATTTTCTAACAATAAATTACTATACGATAAAGCTTTTAAAAATAGTTACTTAGGAAATATGACAAGGAAAAAGTAATTAATGAGTAATTTAACTTCATCGAAAGCTAAATACAACTGCGTGGTTTCTCTGAGTAAAAACTAAATGGGAAAAATATATGGTCAAGACTACCAGAATATGGAAAAATTTGTCGTGTTTCTGGCTCTATGGGAAAGTCAAAAATCTCGTTAATTTTTGCCCAAACGCTTTGGGAATGGTTTTGGTAAAATTAACAAAAAAATATAGTTTTAGAATGTGTGATGAAATTTGTTAATTTTATCATGATGCTTTAGATCATTACAAAAAAAAAACATTTGTTCAGTTAAATTTACTTTTCAGTTATATATTTTTTACAAATGTTTAGTAATAAAAACTATAATTTTGAAAACCAGAATTTCCGGTGAACCGTTACCATATAAACGAAAAAATTACCAAATGAATAGTTTAATTACTATATAGTTTGTTTCTATTAACCAGAACTCGGTTTTTTTTTACCAGAAATATCATTACCATACAAAACAGTAATTTTACCAGAATTTTGTTTTTTTCCATGTGAGAAAGGTGATGTAGGGGGACATATCTTTCGACTAAAAAGTGTGACACAAAATAAACTCGACATTCAGTAAAAAAATTTCCGACAATACTATTTACTGTTGTGAAAAATACCGTTATATATATTTTGAGCTGATGAGCAAATTAAAAATGAAATTAAAATATTCAGTGTAAGGAAATAGTGTTAAATTTTCAAAGAATAAAATATTATACACTAATGGTGAGAGGAAGAAAATTCATAATAAATTCAATAACAGTTATTGACAATGATAAAAATAGTTAACCTAAACGTTTGAAACATTGCACTGCTGGAATTGTATTTCTGAAATTATGGTAAAAATAACCGGCAGCAGTCTGTCCATCTGATTAACTGTAAATTTACGGTCAAGAACATTTTTTAAATTTGGGGTTTTTAAACCGTTTACAACTAGTATGGTTATGAAAACATGAATACAAAACTATATGATTTTTTAACTTTTTACAGCTAGCAGGGTTTCAAAACCTTTAAACCGAAACTATGTGCCCAGTACGACAGCAGTCTGTCCATCTGATTAACCGTAAATATACTGTCAAGAATATTTTTCAAATTTGGGGTTTTGAAACCGTTTACAACTAGTATGGTAATAAAAACATGAATACAAAACTACATGATTTTTTAACTTTTTACAGCTAGCATGGTTTCAAAACCTTTAAACATAAACTTAACGGGACATCGGAACTACGCTTTTCGTTAGGTTATGGGCATTGGAGAGTGCAGGACACTGGAAACTCTTCATGTGTTGAAAGGAATGAGAAAATATTGTGGTGCAAACTCTGGCAAATTGAACCCCAGTTCTGTCGGTCATGAGACTGACAGATTAACCCTTTCGGCCATAATAAGTACGCAGTACGCAGTAAGTGGCTTCATTAGGTGAGCAGTATGGTGTGGCAGAAGTCGAATTCTTGTCCATAGATGGCGCCACTGGAAAACAAGAAAAATCGCACCCCTCTGCCTAAACAGGCATACGTCAATAACATTAGGTGAGCTTAGTTGGAGCAAAGCCTCCTAGATGGGGTGGACAATCCTTCAAGTAAAAGTTGTGACGTCATGAAGGCATGTGTCACGAAAGCACGAAAGTTCGTGACCGAAAAGAGGAGGCTTTGGTTGGAGTGATAAAATTCTGGCTGTTTAACGTTTCAGGGAAAAGCAGCATAAGCATTAACAGATTTTCTCGCAGTTAACAATTTCATTATCATCTTATTTATAGTTATTTGCCTGTTTTGTTTGAATATGGTAATATTACAATTAAATTAATTGTTATTTAACCATTTTTCCCGAGAATTTTCTAACAGTGTGTCTATGAAATTAGTAATTGTTAAGTTTAATTTCTACAAATACGAAAAAAAAATAACAATGTGTCCAGGAAAATATTAAATAATGCAGTCATATGTCCAGATATGACTTAAATGCCAATGAAACAAATGGTAAACTGTAAAATATTCCTAATCAAATTACAGTAAAAAATGCCTGCGCACTTAGTTCCGGTACTTTTTTTCATTTTTAAAAGAACATGTCACGGAACAAGAAATCTGGAATACCGTAATTTATTCCGAATAAATATTACTGTAACAATTACGTTATGATATTTTACAGCAAAAATTGATTTCATAGTGAAAAGGATTTTATGGATTAAATGCTGGTAACTTATACTGTAATTTGATTCGGAATTTTTACAACTGGAATTAATAAAAGGCGAATTCCTTACGTCTGTATCACACATGACTCACATCAAATTGTGAAGACAATTTTTACACTCACAATTGTCAGTTATCTCGGTAAATTCAGATTTAAGGAAAACATATATTTGTAATTATTCCAGGAACTTTTTTTTTTGCTTTTAAAACAAATCCTGCAATTTTTAAAAAAATTTAAAATTACGTGATTTTCCTCACCCCTACGTTCACACGTGACACTAATGACAAATGACAACTAATGACGTTCAAACTAATGACAAATTTAAAGAATAACTATAATATTACAATAGCTTATAACATTACAAACTACTACGAAGCATTTAGAAAAATTTGCATTTTATGAACCCCAATAAAATAGGATGATTAAATTATTCTATCGATTAACTGTGATAATCTACTTATCTTGAAAAATAAATTTACTCGATTTCCGATCCGTCCCACAGTTTGACGCTTGTTTAATTGTTATAAATAAGTTCTTTTGTTAATTCTAAGAAAGAAATTGGTCTTAAAAATAAAAATATCAATTACCGCAGACAATATTTAAATTACGAATTCAGACACAAAAACGTATTTTCTCTGAATAAACATACCTTTTTTTTTTAGCGGATTCCGATTTCTGATCCCCAAAACATAGGGAATAGTCACTATTTTGGAAACATGGCCCCCATAGTTTGGCCAGGTGAGCAATCCAAAGTTTGGAATATTAATTTTATTTTTTGCGCATCTCACCATATCGCGAGAAAAAAATTTTTGCACACAATTATAAAATTCGTTTATTCAAGGATAATTCCATGCAAGAAATTAATTTTAGTAAATATTTATTATTTTTTATTACTTTATTTGATAATAATAGAAAAAATATTGAATTGTAAGGTATACAAATTTTACATCATTTTAAAGTATGTCCAGTAGCTCCTAAAGTTTGTTCAATAGTTCCTAAGGAATCAGTCCTAGATTGAGTCCTAGAACGCGAAGATCCGATCATTTAATCAAAATCTATCCAGTGTGGTCCGTTTTTTTTAGTGCACTATATAATTTTTTTAATATATTTCATGCATATAGTATTAAATGTTTGTAATTTGGGAAGTTAAAAGCCCCATTTACTAATTTCAAAGACGATGATATTTATTGCCAAAAAAATAAAGGCAATTAATAATGTATTTTGAATTCTTTTGGACTAACTATAAATGATAAAAGAAAGCAAGTTTATTGTCTTAGTTTTTAATTACAAACACGAAATTGAGTTTAGGGAGCTTTACTACACCTCAAAGGTTAACTATACATTAATAAATTTTACTATACCTCAGTTTAGTGAGCTTTACTTAATATTAAACTGAAATATTTTAAAATTCTGTTTATTTGATTTCCATTTGAAACAAGTTAAAAAATTAAACAGCAAATATAATTACACAATGTAATTCTATAGTTTGTGATCAAGGCAACGAATCGATGAATCGAAGCATTGGAATCCTGAAAAGAATAAACCATTAGTTAACTGACAAACCAATCGGAAAAGGATTGCCAGCTCTGGTATACGGGTTGCGATATATTGCTAACAACCTCCATTTCAAAGTCATAAAATATAGATTGTCCATTATATAATTAAATAGTATAGATTGTCTATTATATAATTAAATAATGAAATCTCCACCTGACATAAACATGTTTTATCACAATATAAACTATGCTATTAGACAATAGTTAATAAGCAAAGATTATTTCTTGGAATACTATATTCAAATAAATTTAGTAACATACCTGTTAAATCAATCCACTGTACTAATTCCAATATAATGATGGATTTTAATTGATTTTCAGAAAGACTGGGAGAGAGTATACTGCTGTACAGTGTGTCAAAAGAACGAACCTGTGTGCCTTTTGATCTGATGATTGGATCTTCACATTCTAGGACTTCGAAAGAGTGACCTCAAATATGTAAAATTATTAATGCAAACGATATTTTGAGTTACGAAATCAGACGCAAAACTTCCTTACGCAAAACTTAACTAACTTCCTTACGCAAAACTTAACAAAACTTAACTAAAAACTTAACAGACGCAAAACTTAACTTCCTTTGAGTAAACATACCTGTGTTTTGACGAATTTGGATTCATGACCCCTAAAATATAGAGGGTAGACGCAAACTGGGAAATATGGTCCCAATAGTTCTGTCAGAAGAGCTGCCCAATTTTGAACCCCTAACGTTAATTTTACTTTTTGCGTATTTCGCTAGATCTCGAGAATTTTTTTAACGAATTGAAATTTTTTGAATACAATTAAAAAACTCGCTTATTCAAAGATAATTCCATTTGAAAAATACATTTTAGCGTATATATTTGTTATTTTTTATTATTTTATTTAATAACAGTCGAAAAAGTTTTAAATTGTAAGGTATACAATTTTTTACGGTCATTTTAAAGTACGTAATCTTACACGGCAAAATACAAAACTTCAGCGAAATCGGTTAAATAGCTCCTAAGAAATCAAATTTTAAATATACGACTTTTTCAAAGTCTATTTCTCAGAAACTGTTCAACCGATTATTTCGCATCTTTGAAGTCACCCCCTCAAACCATTAAAATTTACTCTTTTAACGTGAAGATCCTATGATTAGATCAAAAAATATTCAGAGTGTTTCTTTTTTTTGCCATACTGTAGATATTGAATGTAACGAAAGCGAAAGGATTTATGAACATAGTCAAACACAGAAGTTCATGGATACTCTTTATGTTATATTAGTTTATATATTATTCTTTTGCATATTCTTGATGTTACTTTAAAACTTTAACTATATCGGTCAAACAAATTTTTTTAAGAAATTTATATTATTTTAAAATTAAATTTAGGTAAATATCTATCGAAATGGTGAAAAAGAAACTTTTTATTTGTCTCAAATACAACGCAACATGAGTTTTGTTTTTCAACGTATTGAATTTCGGATGATGTTGAATCTTAAAATGCCTTTTCCACTGTTACCCTTTTTTTTCGTGTTTTTTAAGCTTTAAATTGATGTAAAGAATGAGTCTAAGACACTGAAATTCTTTTGTTTATCAAATAGAGTCCTCTAAAGTAGNGCTCATCTTATATATGCGAACAAATCTTTTCAACAATGAAGCTTAGGAAAACTTCTTTAAGAAACAGAATTACAGATGAGCACCTTTCATCAGTTTTAAGAATTTCTGCTTCGCAAATGGAACCGGACTATGATGAAATTTTGAAGAAACAGTCTCAATTTCATTTTTCTCATGCACCATCAACCAGTAATGACACCAGAAAATAAAGTGATAATACTACACATCAAGAACTACAC
Source organism: Parasteatoda tepidariorum (assembly GCF_043381705.1). Lineage (NCBI taxonomy): Eukaryota > Metazoa > Arthropoda > Arachnida > Araneae > Theridiidae > Parasteatoda > Parasteatoda tepidariorum. The sequence continues at coordinate 43,328,656 of NC_092210.1, read as the reverse complement.
TAAATTCATTTTATATTTTGTGCTTATAATTTTCTTACCTTTTGCTTTTTTACTATTAAAATAATAAGTGTATGTAATAATATATGCATATGTTTATAGAACACAAAATTTTTTTAACGATTAAGCATTATTCTTTAGCCCGCTACGATTGTCTAGTTATTACAAATGGCCCGTCTTAAGAAAAGTTCCCCCACCACTGCTTTAGATCATAACAAAAAAAAAGCATTTGTTCAGTTAAATTTACTTTTCAGTTATATATTTTTTACTAAATGTGTAGTAATAAAAACTATAATTTTGAGAACCGTAATTTCCGGTAAACCGTTACCACATAAACGGAAAAATTACCAAATGAATAATTTAATTACTATATATTTTGTATCTATTAACCAGAACTCGGTTTTTCTTTACCAGAAATATCATTACCATACAAAACAGTAATTTTACCAGAATTGTTTTTTTTTCATGCGAAAAAGGTGGGACATATCTTTCGAATAAAAAGTGTGACACAAAATGTACTCGACATTCAGTCAGAAAAAAAGATTTCCGACAATACTATATACTGTTGTGAAAAATATTGAAACATTTTTTTAGCTGATGAGCAAATTCAAAATGAAATTAAAATATTCAGTGTAACGAAACAGTGTTACATTTTTCCAGAATAAAGCATTATACACTAATGGTGAGAGGAAGAAAATTCACAATAAATTCAATAACAATTATTTAACAATGATAAAAATAGTTAACCTAAACCTTTGAAACATTGCACTGCTAGAATTGTTATTCTGAAATTACGGTAAAAATAACCGGCAGCAGTCTGTCCATCTGATTAACCGTAAATTTACTGTAAAGAATGTTTTTTTAAATTTGGGGTTTTTAAACCGTTTACAACTAGTGTGGTTATAAGAGCATAAATACAAAACTATACGATTTTTTAGCTATTTACAACTAGCATGGTTTCAGAACCTTTAAACAGAAACTTAACAGGAAATAGGAACTACGCTTTTCGTTAGGTTATGAGAATTGGAGAGTGCAGGCGGCTGGAAACTCTAGGAAAATATTGTGGTGCAAACTCTGGGAAATTGAATCCCAGTTCTGTCGGTGATGAGACTGACAGATTAACCCTTTCGGCCATAATAAGTACGCAGTTGCAAGGAACTAAGTGACTTCATTAGGTGAGCAGTATGTTGTTGCAGAAGTTGAATTCCTGGCCATAGATGGAGCCACTGGCAAACAAGAACAATCGCACCCCCTCTGCCTAAACAGGCATACGTCAACAACATTAGGTGAGCTCAGTTGGAGCAAAGCCTCCTAGAGGAGGTGGGCAAGTAAAAGTTGTGGCGTCATGAAAGCATGTGTCACGAAAGCATGAAAGTTCGTGACTAAAAAGAGAAGGCTTTGGTTGGAGTGATAAAATTCTGGCTGTTTAACCGTTTCAGGGAAAAGCGATTATCATCTTATTTATGGTTATTTGCCTGCTTTGTTTGAATATGGTAAAATTACAATTAAATTAATCGTTATTTAACCATTTTTCCCGGGAATTTTCTAACAGTCTATGGAGATAGTAATTGTTAAGTTTAATTTCTACAAATACCAACAAAAAAATAAATAAATAATGAGTCCAGGAAAATATTAAATAATGCAGTCATATGTCCAGATATGACTTAAATGCCCATAAAACAGATGGTAAACTGTGAAAAATTCCGGATCAAATGACACTAAAAAATGCCCGCACACTGAGTGCCAGTCCTTTTTACCGTTTTTACAAGAGCATGCTACGGAACAAGAAATCTGAAATACCGTAATTTATTCCGAATAAATATTGCTGTAACAATTACGTTATCATATTTTACGGTAAAAATGGATTTTACAGTAAAAAGGATTTTATGGATGACGCACCTAAAATGCTGATAATTTATACTGTAATTTGATCCGGAATTCTCACGGTGTACAACAGGAATTTATAATGGCGAATTCTTTACATCTGTACCACACATGACTCACAGCAAATTGAAGACAATTTTTGCACTCACAATTGTCAATAATCTCGGTAAATTTAGATTTAAGGAAAACATATATTTGTAATTATTCCAGGAAATTTTTTTTTACTTTTAAAACAAATCTTGCAATTCCTAAAAAAATTAAAAATTACTTGATTTTCCTCACCCCTATGTTCACACGTGACAAACTAATGACAAATTTAAAGAATAACTACAATATCACAATGACTTATAACATTACAAAAACTACTACAAAGCATTTACAAAAATGTGCATTTTATGAATGCAAATATGATGATTAAATTATTTCTATCGATTAACTGAGAACATCTACTTATTTTGAGAAATACGTTTACGTGATTTCAGATCCGTCCCACAGGGTGCCGCTTGTTTAATTGCTATAAACAAGTTCTCTGCTAATTTCAAAAAAGTACTTAGCCATAAAAAATAAAAAATATCTATTACCGCAGACGATATTTTAAATTGCGAATTCAGACACAAAAACGTATTTTCTCTGAATAAACATACCTTTTTTCCTACGGATTCCGATTTCTGATCCCCAAAACATAGAGAATGGTCACTATTTGGGAGACATGGTCCCCATAGTTTGGTCAGGAGAGCAAGTTTGGACCTCAATATGTTAATTTTATTTCTGAGTACCTCACTATATCGGAGGGGAAAATGTTTTGCACGCAATTATAAAATTCGTTTATCCAAAGATAATTCCATGCAAAATGTAATCTTCAGTAAATATTTATTATTTTTCATTACTCTATTTAATAATAATGGAAAAAAATTAGAATTTTAAGGTATACAATTTTTGTATGTTCAATAGTACCAAACGTATGTTCAATAGTTCCTAAAGTATGTTCAATAGTTCCTAAGAAATCAAACTTTAACTAGACGACTTTTTTAATATACGATGTCACCCCCTCGAACCATTAAGCGAAGATCCGATCATTAGATCAAAATTTATCCTGAGTGGTCCGTTTTATTGATTTTTTCTTTGTGCACTATATAATTTTTCTAAATATATTTTGTCATTACAGTATTAAATGTTTGTAATTTGAGAAATTAAAAGCCTCATTTACTAATTTCAGAGACGATGACATTTTTAAGCAAAAAAATAAAGGCAATTATTAATGTATTTTGAATTCTTTTGGACAAATTATAAAAGATAAATTGTCGTAGCTTTTAATTACTAACAAGAAATTGAGTTTAGGGAGCTTTACTATACCTTAAAAGTTAACTATACATTAAGAAGCCTTATTGTACCTCAGTTTAGGGTGCTTTACTTAATATTAAATTGTAATATTTTAAAATTCTGTTTATTTGATTTCCATTTGAAACAAGTTAAAAAATTAAACAGCAAATATAATTACACAATGTAATTCTATAGTTTGTGATCAAGGCAACGAATCGATGAATCGAAGCATTGGAATCCTGAAAAGAATAAACCATTAGTTAACTGACAAACCAATCGGAAAAGGATTGCCAGCTCTGGTATACGGGTTGCGATATATTGCTAACAACCTCCATTTCAAAGTCATAAAATATAGATTGTCCATTATATAATTAAATAGTATAGATTGTCTATTATATAATTAAATAATGAAATCTCCACCTGACATAAACATGTTTTATCACAATATAAACTATGCTATTAGACAATAGTTAATAAGCAAAGATTATTTCTTGGAATACTATATTCAAATAAATTTAGTAACATACCTGTTAAATCAATCCACTGTACTAATTCCAATATAATGATGGATTTTAATTGATTTTCAGAAAGACTGGGAGAGAGTATACTGCTGTACAGTGTGTCAAAAGAACGAACCTGTGTGCCTTTTGATCTGATGATTGGATCTTCACATTCTAGGACTTCGAAAGAGTGACCTCAAATATGTAAAATTATTAATGCAAACGATATTTTGAGTTACGAAATCAGACGCAAAACTTCCTTACGCAAAACTTAACTAACTTCCTTACGCAAAACTTAACAAAACTTAACTAAAAACTTAACAGACGCAAAACTTAACTTCCTTTGAGTAAACATACCTGTGTTTTGACGAATTTGGATTCATGACCCCTAAAATATAGAGGGTAGACGCAAACTGGGAAATATGGTCCCAATAGTTCTGTCAGAAGAGCTGCCCAATTTTGAACCCCTAACGTTAATTTTACTTTTTGCGTATTTCGCTAGATCTCGAGAATTTTTTTAACGAATTGAAATTTTTTGAATACAATTAAAAAACTCGCTTATTCAAAGATAATTCCATTTGAAAAATACATTTTAGCGTATATATTTGTTATTTTTTATTATTTTATTTAATAACAGTCGAAAAAGTTTTAAATTGTAAGGTATACAATTTTTTACGGTCATTTTAAAGTATGTAATCTTACACGGCAAAATACAAAACTTCAGCGAAATCGGTTAAATAGCTCCTAAGAAATCAAATTTTAAATATACGACTTTTTCAAAGTCTATTTCTCAGAAACTGTTCAACCGATTATTTCGCATCTTTGAAGTCACCCCCTCAAACCATTAAAATTTACTCTTTTAACGTGAAGATCCTATGATTAGATCAAAAAATATTCAGAGTGTTTCTTTTTTTTGCCATACTGTAGATATTGAATGTAACGAAAGCGAAAGGATTTATGAACATAGTCAAACACAGAAGTTCATGGATACTCTTTATGTTATATTAGTTTATATATTATTCTTTTGCATATTCTTGATGTTACTTTAAAACTTTAACTATATCGGTCAAACAAATTTTTTTAAGAAATTTATATTATTTTAAAATTAAATTTAGGTAAATATCTATCGAAATGGTGAAAAAGAAACTTTTTATTTGTCTCAAATACAACGCAACATGAGTTTTGTTTTTCAACGTATTGAATTTCGGATGATGTTGAATCTTAAAATGCCTTTTCCACTGTTACCCTTTTTTTTCGTGTTTTTTAAGCTTTAAATTGATGTAAAGAATGAGTCTAAGACACTGAAATTCTTTTGTTTATCAAATAGAGTCCTCTAAAGTAGTAATTAATTCTAGTAAAAGTACACTACTAGAAAAGGTTTCTCAAAAATAAACAAAAATGAGCAGAAATAGCTCCAACACAAATAATAATCAAATCTGATACTCTATTCAAAAGTGAAACAAATACTAATTCTTGAACAAAACAGATGTAAAAGGGGAATTGTGCGAAAGAGATGTTCGTTGACTACCGCTACGATTCAAACCAAGGGCCTACGAACTCGCAGTGGAAGGTTCTAACCATCATAGTTGTACACTCAGACCAGTTAGGAAGCTTTAAATAGTGACCGCCGTAATGACACATCAAGACATTTACCCATTCGATTAAAAAATTTTAAGATATTGCGAAATAAACAGAAAGTGAATTTAAAATTACGACCTCCTGTCTAAGCTATTAGGATCACATTTTCCAAATTGTAACCCTCATCACCATCATAGTTGGTCAAACAGCACAATGTGGGCCAGTGCCTTCCTCTAAAGATTACTCCATAACGACTTCCGAGTTATCTTTAAGCTACACTTTTTTTCATTAATTGCAAGTAAGTCAGACTCTACCGAGCCAGTCCATCTCAACCACCTCCTTTCTCGCTTTCTTGTTCCAGTAGGTCAAAAAATAAAATCTTTTTTATTTGCAAAATGCAACCCTATGTGCCAATAAAATCGGAAGTTAGTATGTCATACTGTGCCAATGTGGTGGCCACTATATGGGTCATTCTCACAAAAACAGTCATTTTCATGTCCCCAGTATATTTTATGTTTGTTTTACAGCTTACGAAAAAAAAAAATTCAGGGAAAGTGTCATTCAGAATGCAAGCTAACAAAAGAATAAAAATAAAATTATCAATTTTTATTTTTTGTTTATTTTAGGTAGTTAAAATATACCAATATGTCATTCCCTCAGTTGTCCCCACTGCTGATTTAAAAAAAGAAAAAAATTGTTTCTGAAATAAAAAAATTTTTTTAACAAATTCGTGTTTTTTATTTCAGAATACTGAAATATAGAATTCAGAAAATCAATTTTAAATTTAATTTCTGATAAAAATATTAACACAGCACTATTTTAAACTTTGTCCCCAGTGTTTCGCGTCATTCCCTCACAACAATGTTCTTATCACCTGCAATCTTCTTAGAATAAAAATATTTTAATAAAAACTTCAGAAGTTAACAACTGGCATCATAGAACAAAATTGCAGTATGTTTCCATCTTCAACTTAAAGAAGCTTTGCTGTGGAATAAATTTGAATGAATCAAACCAGGTAAAATTTTTTACATTTGTCATTCCCTCATGTCATTTTTTAGAGTAAAATAAAATACAACTTCATCGAGAAAGTGGATAATTATATGTTGCTTTCTTGTATGAATATAATTGTATGTGATTGACTTCAGAAATTAATTAGGCCTAACTGTTATTTTTAAATTTTATTGAATTCGTCATTCCCTCACTAGTGTATAAAGTGAGGGAATGACGCTGAAGTGAGGGAATGATTCAAGATGAGTATATTATCAAATTTTTTTTTGTTCAATCGTGCCAGCCAATTTTATTTCCCAAACCTGTAAAAACTATTAAATATATAAGACTAAATTATAATAAATATTAGATATACTTAGTATGTTATCATTTTCAAACTTTAGGTAGATGTAACTTAGATAAAAACATGTATTAAAATAAAATATCATTCCCTCACTATTAGTGTCATTCCCTCACTTTTTAAATAGCGAAAATAATTAATTTGAAAAATAAAGTAAAAAGTTAATAAATTAATTTATTAAATTAATTAATTTATTTATTAAATTAATTTATTTAATTATTAAATTAATTAATTAATTAAATTAATTAATTAATTAATTATTAATTATTATAAATTAATTAATTATAAATTAATTGTTTAAAAAATTAATTAATTTAAATATTAAGTATGATTTATAGGATATATACTTTCTTCATAATGCCATTACATATTTCTATTAATATAAAAAGTTTCAGAGCTTTTTATTAACTTTACTTTTTTGGGATTTTATGAACTAAAAAATGACAGTTTTCGTGAAAATGACCCATATAAAGTTTCCTAACACTTCCAGGACTCAGGTGTGCAACTATGATAGTTTGAGGATCCTTCTATACTAACCCAGAGGTCTTTGGTTCGAACTCTGTAGGCTGCCGATTTTTCTCACACGTATTTCTTACTCCACCTAATTTTTGAGACTGTCATTTGCTCAAAATTGAGTATATGCTGTTTCAATTTTGAATACTTAGGGTTTTTAATTCGACTATTATTTGTTTTGGAACAATTTTCACATTTTGTTTACTCAATTTTGAGACAACCTTTTTTACAAGGTACGATAGAAATTTTATATCCATTATATATTTCGTAATTTTGCTCTTAATTGAAATTTGAAACTATTTTTAAAATAGTTAATATTGCCTTTTTATCAATATTTAGTCTCATTAATGAATCCTCCTTTATTAATTCAAACTCATATCAGTCATTATATGCTGTAAAATGAAATGCCTAATTTGTGCAGCACAGTTCAATCAATAAGTCTATCAACGTTAAACATTTCGCTTCTTTTTTAGAATACTTTATAAATATCTTTATTTAATAAAGTAAGTTTGTTGAACATAATGGTTAAAAAAGAAAAGATAAAATGTATAAACCGGAGCTTTTTTTAGCATCTCTTTATTCAAAAGATCAAAACGTATTTTTCATTATAATTATTATTTACTCAAAGAATAAATGAAAAAAAAAGAAGATTCATTAGCTTAGAGTACATATTATTAAGATTTTATGGAGGAAACAAAAAAAAAATAAAGAAAGATTATAAAAACAGCAATTATTAGTACTTTCTGTTTAATTTTTTGGACGTTAGATAATTTCATAACCATGATTTATTACATTAAATGCGAACCCATAAAACTGGAAAAAACAGCTTCGTTTACAGAAATATTTTAATAAAAATATTATGATTAATAACAGAAGCTGTCTAGACACCAAATGTTGACTTAAAATCGATGTAAACATTTCATTATTATATATAGAAACAGAAAATTGCATGAAGTAAAGGAAAAATTCTAACCTTGGAAAATAATTAATCTATGACAATTTATTTCATAGTATGTTCTATAAACTCTGAAATAATACATTGATTTTTATGAAAGCTGTTGGTTAGCATTTTTTTATTATTAAACTAACTAAGATTTATTGGAAGCTTAGATTCCTTATGATATCCGTAATGCTTACTAGAAGTAATAATTTTATATAGAAGAAGTAATTAGTATATGTAGAAGCAGAAAATTACTAGAAGTAATTATTATGTATATTACACCATCATTGGAAGAAGTAGCTGAAGGTATTAACAAACTTAAAGACCTTAGCATTAAAGACCAAACTTAGCATCTGATCCTGATGCTATTCCACCCGAATTGCTGAAAAATGGTAGAATAGAAATTATTAAGTACATCCATAGCTTAATAAATGCAAATTGGGATCAGGAAATAATCCCTTAGGAATGGAAAATGAGTGCAGCTTGTGTAATACACAAGGAAGGTGATCCACTTGAATGTTCTCACTGTAGAGATATTAGCTTGCATTGGCATGCCTACTCTTCAATATAGCATTAGAAAAAATAATAAGAGATTCCAACATTAACACCAGGAGAAATATTTTTAATAAACCTGTACATTTGTTGGCTTTTGCTGATGACATACACATTATTACTAGAAAACCTATAGCACTAAGACAGGCTTTTATTTCTTTAGAGAAAGCAGCTCTCAGGATGGGCCTGAGAGTAAACGAGGACAAAACGAAATATTTCTCCCCGTACTAAAACAAACTTCAATAACACCCACTTAGAAATTGAAGAATATAAATTAGAGGTTATTGACGGTTTCGTTTTCTTAGGTTCTATAATCAACAGCAGGAACAATATTACAATGGAAATACAAAAGAGAATCATTATAGCCAATAGATATACTAATGGAATTCGAAAATACATAAAATCTAATGTAATTCATCGAAAAACAACAAGTATAAATCTCGTTTAAGATCAATTTTAACATATGCTTGTGAAACCTTGACTATGTCTCGTATGGATGAGGTTATGTTGGGTACCTTTGAGAGAATAAATGTGTTTCATTCATTCATTCATATTGCAACTATTCCATTATTCAAATTAAACTTTCATTTTCTTTTTCTTTTTAATCCCTGCAAAGAGAACGCATTGACAAATTTTCTAATTTTTATCTACTGTATCAAAAATTAAAAAAATTAAAATATTAAGAGGTGTCTAATTTTGGGTCCTTACTTTAATTAAAATTATCTACTAAATGTTTGACTTTCAATTATTCTACTATTTTGAGCTTGAGAATAGTTAGAATGAATAATTTTAAAAATGCTATAAAAACAAATAATAACGAATACTTCGTTTTATCTTATTTACCCTTTATAAGACCAATAATTACTTTCAAAGATTGTATAACTCTTTTTTATTTTAAGCTATTTTGGTGCCCTTTTCTCAAAAAAAAAAATTTTGATGCCAATAATACAAAAGCAATATTGTTTTTTTTTCATATTATATTAATAGTTTGATTTTAATTAAAAAAGGAGCTTGGCAAGCAATTATTTAACAATAAAAATTTTTTAAAAATTCAAACTCTTATAAATTACACAATTTTTAAATTTTTTCAAATGATTTGCACATCTTGATTTTTGTGGACAAAAATTTAAATGGATTTGAAAGATGATTCTTTGTTGAATTCAAATAAATATTTTGTATCTAAATCTATAATCTAAATATAGTAATTAGAGTTTTTTTTAAATATAGAACTGTCAAACTTTTCATACAAACTTTGGAGCACATTTATATGAAAGCTTTGAAAAAAAATTCCAAGTTTTAATTTAAACGAAAAAAAAATCCTTAGAGACTCGAAAGTACTGATAACAACAAAAATTAAAGATCTAAACAAAGGTCTTTTCAAAAGATCAAAAGATCTCATCAGTTAAAAAGATCAAATAGAAAATCGAAAACTAATATCGTCTGAAAACAAATAAAAGAGATTCTCGTTGTGAAAGTTGAAGTTAATCATCGATCTGAGGAATCGATTTATTTAAAAATACTTTCGAAATTAATTTTAGAAATGCTTCAGGAATAAAAAGAACCTCCCCTTTAGATGTCAAATTTTGATATTGCATTATCTTCAAAAATACTTCAAAAATTTTAATCAAAGCTTTTTATAAGGTATACCACACAATTATACAAAAAAAGAAATTTTTTTTGTATATTTTTGTCATTTTAGGTACTTAAATAAAGTTAAATGGGATGATTTGTTTGCCTCAGGTAAATTGAATCATATGTTTAGAAATATTTAAATACTTATGTTTTTTAAATAAAAATTATACAGGGTCAATTTATTATGATTTAAAAAAACTTTTGTAGCTTATTTCATCATTTCTTTTACACAATAAAGATTTGAATTTTTGATGATTTTATTAAATTTTCTGAAATCCCATTCTGCTCTTGCTCAGTAGTTTCATTATAGCTTGCAACGGCATAAGACTGAAACTTTGTGTTATTTTTAGTTCAGCAATTTTAACAAAAAAAGAGCCTTTCTTTTGAAACATCAATACCTAAAATAGTTTTTGGTAAAAAGTTTCTTTATATTATTTTCAATAATATCTGAAAACTCCGATACATGAACTGAGAAAAATAGTATAGTCAAAACTACCAGAATGTGGTAAAATTTACCGTATTTTTACCTCTTTGAGAACTCCAAAAAGATTGCAATTTTTACAGAAGCTCTTTGGTAATGAATTTGGTAAAGTTAACAATAAAATATGGTTTTGTAATAAGTCGTAAAATTCAGTGATTATAGGAAAATTTGGTTATTTTGTCTTGATATCTTATAATATGGCATAAGAACCAGTTGTTTGATTAAATTTACTTCTTTGTTTGTATTTTTTACAATATGTGTAAAAATAAGGTCTATAATTTTGAGGAAAAGAATTTCCAGTCTATCGTTACCCTATTAAAAAGAACATTACCAAATGAATGAATAAAATACCGTATATTTTGGTTTTATTAACCAGAATTATAGTTTTTTTTTGCCGAAAATATCATCACAGCAATCATTTATTGTATGGTAATTTTACCAAGTTAGGTAATTTTTTTCCATCTGGGAATGTTATTTTTTAAAAGCAAATAGTAAACGTACAAGAACTTTAAGCAGAATTAACGAATAAAAAAGTTAAAGTTCGGATTTTCATAGGCAGCGAGTTTTAAAAAAAAAACGCGTTCCAGAATGAAACAAAAAATACATAACAGCTCTAAAAGACATTTAGGGGAAATCGAAAATTTAAAGTAACTTTAAATGTAATTAAATATTGTAGAAACAAAATTTAAATTTTTAATTTAAAATTTATTGTATACTGAAAAATTTATGAAATTTTATATTAAATATACAAAATTTTAAAATGTATAAAAATAATTTGCCAATTGATATTTTTATTTAATTTGCAAAAAAGTATAAAAGAATTTCATGCTTACAAACAATTTTTATTAAATTTTGAAAGAGATCGTTTATTTGTTATTTCGATAAATAAACATTACTCCAAATTCTTTTAATTCTATTCATTTGATTCTAAAATTTAATAAAAACAATGGATATCCAACTAATGTAAACAAATTTTATATGAAATCGTTGAGTTGTGTGCTATAATTTAAAATTTCTTCGTTAACTGAATTTATATTTTTACCTTGTGCAAATCCAATTCGAGCAAATTCGTTTCCGACTACTAAAGTTCAACTCAGTAGTCTTGTTATTTTTAACCCAATCTAGAAGACAAGGGAACTCTTAGATCAAGTATTTGGAGAAATTTGCCGTCGTGGAGGACTTTTTGAGGGAACTAACCCTCATTTGCGTTACATGGAGAGGAAAACCTCGAACAGTTAGCCTGATTGCAATGTTAATGATATTGTGCTGCCTCAAGTTCGCTTGTTTCGTGGGGCTGTCGATTATAAATTTGTTTTTATGGACGACAACGCAACTTGTCATCGAACAGTCGCAGTAGAGGATTTTGTACAAAGCGAGGATATTCAACTCCTCGCATGGCCAGCAAGCTCCCCAGATCTTAATCTCAATCAATGTGTGTGGGATGCTTTTGGGAGAAGTGTTGATTGAGAATGCTTTGAAATAAACAAGGACACACTAATCCGTGCTCACATAGAGGAATGGGACAAATTGCCAAAACAGCTGCTGGATACTATTGTGCAAAGCATGTCACGACGTCTGAGAACTATGATGGTCATATCCCCTATTGACATCTTACTCCAGTATGAAACCGTTATAAACTTGCTATCAATGTATAACGATAACCTTATATCATAAGACAGTTCAAATTACAAACAGTTTCAATTTCTCTTAAGTCTTTTTACTTTAAAAACTTTCTATAAAAAATGTTAAGATGTATATATAGCAATCTCAATTCTCTTACTCTCTTATTTTTTATTGCATTAATTCGATATTTGTTTCTTTTGGCATCAAATTAGGCACGAGCTTATAAAGTGAAAATCTCGAGGGAGATAAATTTTTCTGCAGCAATTGATAAGTAGTCATATTATATAAGTTATTTAATTATTTAAAGAAAAAAAAAGGGATAAAAAGCATTTAAAATTGCAATAGCGTACAAACTAAAATCTTGAAAAAAGAAACATGTTGAATTCAAAAATGAAAATAGTCCTTTCAGCATTTTAAATTTCAATTCTGTAGTTGCATTTCTACTCACAGTAGAGCAGTTCGCGTGATATTTTTTACTTCAAGTTTAACAGTTGATAATTTTCGATCTCTTTATCGAATAATAAATGCTCTTATTCCATTGTACTTCTGTGTACTTTTTTACACATTTTTGTAATCTTCTTAAATCAAAAAGTTTTTGAGCCGTTAAACTACTCGTAACTCAAAGTTGAACATCTTTATTGAGAAAAATAACAGTGTCTAATAATATAAATGTTAAATATAAAAAGAAAGATTAAAAATTTTATGAAAAATGTTAAATGTTATAAAAATGCTAAAATAAATTTACAACGCGATAAAATAAACAAGTATAAAAGTTTTTTTGTACCTCCTTCTGTTATATTTGTATAAAATTTGTCCCAAAAAGGTCACACATTTTTTATTTTCTTTCAAAGAAAAAATACACCAAATATAAAATATCAAATTATTTCAAAGCTTTCGGGTGCTGAGAAACAAGTTTTCTGAAATATATAATCAAAATTTTAAACGAGGGGAGAAATTATAAGCTCAAAATTAATAGTGTATTTTAAGAAAAAGTGTTGTTTTAAGATGCTATTTAAGTATTTAATAAAGCATACTTACTCATATTTATGCAAATTTCAACCACTTTTACTCTCTTGAAAGATAAACTTCTTTATAAATAATGCAAAAAAATTAATTTTAATGATACCATAAGTAATTAAAAGTTTGATTAAAAAATCGGGGAAAAATCACTTATTATTTTTTTGCTGTTTGATAAATATGCAAAAGCTATTTAATGCATAGCTCGTGATTTAGTAAGAACTTAATATAACAAATGCTTTCTGAAGATTTTTTTTCAGTTAATGCGTTAACTAGATTTAGAATCTGAAACATTCTGTTAAATATCCTCATTATTTAAGATACAAAGCTAATTAGAATTACAAAACAAATAGTAAGATACAAAACAAAGAAAAAACATGAGATTCATATTATAAGACAAACTAGCCTCTGGAGAGAATTTAAATAAAAGAAACTAAAGCTCTCGTAATTATTGTAACTCACAACCGGAGTGGAGTTTCCTTGTGAAACTTATAATCTGTCTATAAGAGACTAAAGGAGTTCAGGTTGAGCTCGGGCCCGTTTGCTGAAAAAAAATCCCCTCTACCCTTGTATTTTTTAACATACAAAATTACATTGGAAAAATAAGAGAATTCTTATTTCAATTCAACTATATTTCCGAAATGCTATTAATGCTTTTGTATGAAACGTGATCCTATATTTTTTTGATTTCATTAAAAAGACGTTAAGTTCCTCTATCCCAGGTACACATTGTTTAGCATCGAGAAAAAGAATTAGATATAATAACATTTTTCGCAAAACAAGATCCTTTGTTTTCGTTTCTCCGTTAATCTAATAGGTAGTAATATAAGTTTAGAAAAGAATTTAAAAACACAGAAATTGATTGCATTTCTTAATCCACGCTGTCTACTACAATCCGTTCGAGCGGAAAGGGAGAAAACGAATGGAATTTTGTCATTTGTTAAGATTCAGTCGTAGTTTTAAATTAAATTCTTGACGATTTTGCTTTTTCAAATAACTCAAAGATTACGTCAGTGATGTTTACTAGTTTTTGCTCTATTTGATCAACAAAAATTTGTTTTTGTTTTTTTAATATTTGTTTCACTTTATTTTAAAAATATTATCTTTTTTCAGTAGTAATCTTTTTAAAAGTAAGTTCATGTAATTGGCGGCACTTAAAAATTTTAACAAAATTTTGTTATTAAATATTTATGAGTCTATATTAAATTTCTATTTGTTTTCTGATCACTTAAATGCATTTTAAGTATTTTACGAAATATGAAACAATTGTATAGAATAAAAAATTGAACTCTTAAAATTTTCTACCCCTTAATCTGTATATAAACTTAAACATGATGGAAAATATGCTTCTTTCCTTTTAGAAAAATCTGAACTTTAAAAATATATACTATATCTTTATTAAAAAATATTCAATGTTTATTTAAAATCTTCCATATCATAAGTTTTGAAATTAAGGGAATGAAAATTTTTATTAATCTATATTTTTTTTAATTTACTTGAACTGCGCTATTAAATAATTCTTTTTATTGAAAGCGAAAAAAACAGTTAATTGAGTCAAAGTTTGACTAAATATATCCCAAACCTCCCTCTGAAAATTTGTTTCAAAATAAAATCAACACTTCTTTAAAACATAAATATATTCCTCTTTATTGAATAAGTAATAAATCTACTGTTCGTTTTACTAACAACTTGCTTAATTGCTTAATATTCTCTAAAAAATTAATTCCAAACTTAAAAAATTTAAATTTTAAACATAACATGATAAAAAAATATTTTTATGACACAAATAATAACACGACGTGTCTAAACTGATAACACTTGACATTTCAAACAATTGAACTTATTTGAAATTGATAGGTTTATTCGGAAAATCACACATTTTATTTTAAAAATAAGTTAAAAAGTTTTTTGTATTTATAAATACTTATTATTTTATTACTTTTAAACTAAATTAGTAATGATTCTTTAGATAACCATTAAAATAATATATCACAACACATGTCATCATTATTTTAAAATTATCTCTTACATCTCATAACATTTAATAGTGTAAATCGTTGTTAGTTCGCAAAACGAAGCTATTTGAAGGATTTTATATTGAAAGTTTTATATTCCAGGTTTTTGTGCATTCACATGCAATATTCGCAATACTTTCAAAAACAGCAACCAAATGAACCTTATAGCTGATTCTCTTCTGACTTTTAGAAAACCGAGGTATATATGTATATATATATATATATATATATATCATATATCACATCAATAGTTTTGAATTATGTGAAAACACATTTTTTCTATTATATAAAAATAATAAAATAATAAAACTTCAAAGAAAGTATACATGCAGTAGGTTTATCAATATTTACCCGTTGCTATGAGATAGGATTCAGAAAAAACATAATGGTTCATTCACATATGAACATGTGCAGCAGAAAATATTTAACTCTCTATTGACTGTAACATATTGCACCTAAAAAGCGTTTTGGAGACGAAAATAAATATATGATTACTATTCATAATATAACTCATATAATGTGAAAATAAATATATAACTCACTATTCATAAAACTAACAATAATTCCTCTATTGTTTGAAAACTTTTTTTAAACCATCAACTTTTTTCTGATAAACTAAACACCAGTATTACATACAAAAAACTTAACACTAGCAGTAATATCACTATTGATAAATTTAATGATATCTATAAAAGACTTTAAATTAAACCATATAATATTAACAATTTCACCTTTCTTTTTATAATGAAGAACCTTCTTCAGACTGAAAAAGAAATATAATTGCAGACAGAGATGCAACTACAGTATCTCTTGTCTATCACAAAGATGCTATAGAGAGACTATAGCAGATATGTAACTAGAGCAACACAGAAATGCATGAAGAATGAAAATAGATTATCGTGTTCTTTTCTAGTAGCCTAATATTTCTAAAAGTTAAGAAATCCGCTTTTTTTTTTTTAAATTCCATATCTCTTTTCAGCCTATTATTGTCCCCTCCACACACTTTATTTCTTATCTCCGTTCTTTTGTCTAATTATCTTGATCAATTTTCAATTATCTCAATCCCTTTTTTTTCTGATTGTAACTTGTTTGAAATGTCTTCTGTATCTTTGTTTTGTCTTGTTCATTACGTATTTCGACTCTGAAAAAGAATTTGTGCACTCTTTTTACGTTATTTATCTTTACTTATCAATAATGTTTTCTTTAATAAATTTTAGAATGTACTTTATTCTATAGTTTCAAGAGGCAACAATGAACAGTACTAAAATTTAAATTTGGAAGCAATGAAAATTCAAATTCTATAAACCAAAAACCATGCCGAATCTTAAAGAAAGAAAGAAATATTTAAAGAAAGGGAATATGAATAGTTTTCTTTTTTCATCCTAGACTAGTTCATTTATCGAAAAACTTACCACAGCTTTAGTGAAATTAATATCTTTATACAAGCGAAGAAATGTCAAAAATTATTAATCATATTTTCTTTCAGAAAGTATCATTAATAATAAATCAAGCTCTTCTTGCGAAGAAATGATTCGAGAGAGCAAAAAAGAATTCCTTCTACCTCAGTACTACATCAAGAAAGACAAGGAATTTTTTGGCAAACCTCCAAAAATATGCGTCTTGAATCTTGAAGTAATTACTAGATATCTTCAGCCTCCTACTTCATACCAAAAGCACCATAAACGTATTTCTTAGCATGAAGATAGTACCATCTACTATGACGCGCCACGTAAAACTTAAATGACTGAAAGAGAAATATTTATGTACGTGGTTTGGTTGCTCTTATTATTGCGTTATTTCAATGAAAAATAGCTATTATAAAGAAAATAATACTTCGCATGTTCTTTCTTATTCTTTTTATATATTTAGAAGAAATTTTAATCCTAGAAATTAAAGTTAATCATAAAGTAACAGCTTATGAAACAAAAACTTATTTTCTAAAGTAAGAACTGGTCCATTCCGTTATAACAGGCGAGCATTTTTATATGAAGAAAATGGCAGTAATTTGTTAAAAAGTCATAAAAAATAGTCTAATATTGGTAATGTTTAATATATGATAGTAGAAACCATACATGTATATGTATAATAATAGAAATCCTTTAAATAATTAGAATTAAAAAAAGAAATTATCTAAAAAGAAAGCCTTAAAAGAAATTATCTTGTTTTAGACTATTTCTCTCTATATATTTTTTCACTACTTAAGCATACTACACACACGATAATGCATATTTCATTGCTTTGTTTGTATTTATTGTAATATAATATAATATAATTTATTATATATATTGTATATCATGAATTGTATTATGTATGTAATGTAATGCACTTTTTGTAGGCATTGCATTGTATTGTAATGTTTCTGAGAACATTCAAACAAATTTCAGAAACATTATTTTCATAAAATTGAATGGCTATTACAATTTAAATAAAAGAAAATGGAATTGCTTATTGTAACAAACTAGCAACAGCGGAAATAAATGAGCTTTTATCACATTTTTAGTCAAATATTACAACTGATGTAGAATCATTTATAATCTTTGTTACCTGACCAGTATTCGAGAGGAATTCCCATGCAACTCTTAATCTCGCTTGTTTATGTGAAAGAAAAAAGCACGCTTTAAAAACGCTGTTTGTTTTGAATCCTTGCAAAGTTGAGGTAAATATTTACGTTTTTGGTTATAAGCTCGGGTAACAGTTAACTTTGCTAAAAGACAATAATAACAAACAGACAATAGTAACAAACTAGCAAAAGCGGAAATAAATGAGCTTTTATCACATTTTTAGTCAAATATTACAACTGATGTAGAATCATTTACAATCTTTGTTTCCTGACCAATATTCGAGAAGAACTCCGTTGCAACTCTTAAGCAACGGTAATCTCGCTTGTTTATGTGAAAGAAAAAAGCACACTTTAAAAACGCTGTTTGTTTAAAATCCCTGAAAAGTTGAGGTAAATATTTACGTTTTGGTTATAAGCTCGGGTAACAGTTAACTTTGCTAAAAGACAAAATGAAATGCATCCAGATGCGTTTCTCTTAGTCCAACAGCAATCTCCTCATAACATTTATTTGTTTTATTATTACGTAGACTTATGGAAGCTTGTGCATTCATTAAAAAGCGTGGCTTATGAACCCTTACGAATTGAAAATCAGATAGCAGAATCTAATTTCACTAAATATTTTTATTCAAACTATTATTTTTTTTTCAAAAAATGTATTACTTTTTTACATCAAAATCGTTATGTTTTATTTAAGTACTTTTATTAGTCGCTTTTCAAAAGTAGCTTTCAAATGATCAAATTAAAAGAAAAAGTAGCTCTGCTATGAAAGTTGAGCTGTTGATCAAAAGTTGGCAGTACTGAAGTACCGAACAGAAAATTCCATCGAAGGGATAGAAAAAAGAGGCTAGGATATTCTGACATAGGTGCACTTTGGTAAAAATTTGGCACTCAAAATTCACGAAACTTTCTTCGTATGTTGCGAAACAATTTAATAGCCTATGCTCCAAGCGAGCTTTTTGTCAAAGTGACGAAATAACCATTGTTACTTCTTAGAAGAAGCAAATTTCTTTAGAAGAAAGGAAATGTTTCGGCATTCTTTTTTTTTCCTGAAGGAAAAAATAGAAAAACGCCACGTGGTATTCGTAGTCCCTCATGGTACCTAACGGATGATACCCAACAACACAACTACAAATAGAATAGAGAGAAAAATAACATCCATGCTCGAAACAGGATTTAACCCGGGATCTTCCTGGTAGAAGGCCACTTGACCACCTTGACCACCATGCAAGGAGGTGGGCTTATCTCGTCATTCTAGCTTCGATCGCCTAGACTTCGTTGTAGTTAACAATCTCCCACAACGCACTGCGGTGAGGTTCCCAGTTGAGGACATTTTGTCACATATTTGAGAGTTCACATTTCGTCCCATGCTTTCATGACGAAATGACTCTCAAAACTAACGAAATACTGTTCAAGTATAGCTGAATCGGCAAAAGTGAGATTTTTATTTCTGAGGATGTGAAACACTTTGTGAAAACAAAACTATACGCGGCTCTAAACAATTTTAAAACAAGCTTTTTCTTTACAAAATCGAGGCCCTATTTTTCATACAATCATAGTAAATGCAACTAAAAATGAGTAAAATAAAAATTAAACAAATAAAAACTAAAAAGTTAAAAATAAATAAAAAGTAAAATCAAAATTTATAATTTACGGAATATAAAATACAAGTTCGGGGTGAAAATAGGGAGAACTCTTTGTTTTAATATTTGATTTTTATACTACCATTTACAATTTACACTATATGTAGGCACATGCAATAGAAAATTCCAGAAAATAAAAAAAAATCTGAACATAAGCATTAAAGGGGAGATAATTCAACAAAAGAGACTCATTCATTTATTCAAAGACTGAAATCCCTCTAAATTTTCCCAAAATAAATATTAGCTGGTTATTACGATTTGCTTTTCCCCTAAACTCAAGTAAAGCGAATTTCCTTTGTATTCGGGAGAATTTCCATTACAATAGTTGAAAAATCTATAAAGCTTTATTCTGACGATAGAGGTTCAATTCACATTTTTCTATTCTTTGCCGAAGTATAATTTAATCTTCTTAAAAATAATATTTCCCTCAAGCACTTGTATTTAAAAACTATGTCAGTAGATTCAGTATAAAATTTTATTTATCTTTCGCAGTTTGATTGGATACGTTTTTTCCGATTGTTATTATAAACATTGCTATAATAACATCTAAAACATATAGAAAAACAACTTTAAAGTAGTTTTTTTTTTCTATATGTTTTAGATGTTAAGTTAAATTCCTAAATACGATTGCTCTTGTTATTTTGTTATACCCTCCGGATTACTAAGTTGTATTATTTTAATATATTTTGTATTTTTTTAAATCTTTTATTGATTATAATTCTTTGGTTGGTTTTTACTGTCTATTTTCTTTTGCATTACAATAAATGCAATGTTATGCTTCCGAAAATTCTTTACAAATATTATATAATCAATCATACGCACACTCACAGGAAATTTCATAGAAAAACGTAACGTTTATTTCATGAAAAAACGTAAAGTTTTTTATCAGGAGGTATTCCTGTACGAGAGTACTGGAATATACGACAGTACAGGAGTGTACGATAGTACATGAATGTATGACAGTACAGGAATATTCGATAGTACAGGAATGTGCGACAGTACAGGAAATAATGAATAATTATCCTAAGATAAAAATCATAAATATTGTAATTGTAAATGAGTTTAAGAAGAGAGAAGAAAAGCTGAAAATAAACTTACTGATTTAACGTAAAATAAGATAAAAAGTAAGTTAAAACTAGATATACCAGTTGACAAAAATTGTTAAGAAGAAAAAAATATAATGAATGTGGTCTTACCTTTATCGTATAAAATAATTGGTAAAAAATATATAAAGCGAATTGCATTTCAGTACTACCATCTATGAAAAAATAATAATAATTAAAAAATTCAAGCGGCAAACCCTTATTAAGAAAAGAAGTTAGTAACACAATAAAAAATAACAAATAATAAAAAAATATTGAAATTGTTAGGAAAAAAATCATTTAAATAGTTAATATTTGTAGAACATAACATGCAAACGGGTGACGGTTCAAAGTCAGACGCTACATACATGGATAGAAATCCCTTTATAGCCGTCATTCATACATTTTTTTCATAACTGTAAAGTTTACGCGTATTACTAGCATTCATTCGTCATGTCCGTTCATAGGTCAGAGTCCCATTCATGCTTACTAAAAAAACTGTTTATTATACAGAGCAATTAAAATTGTAATTACATATTATTTTATTTTATAAAAGCTACAATTCAGAAGTTTGCTTAGAAAATTATTTGATCCAGTATAAAAGGTCGTACATCCGGACTATTCCATCCAGTGACTTTGGGAATAGTTATCATATGTAGTTCCTACCTTAAAATTAAATAAGAGTTAATCTTACAATTCGAAAAAATAAATTATTTTTCTAAGTGGTTTAAAATTTTATTAAAATGAAATTGAAGGAATGAATAAGGAAAACGTTCATTAATTAAATCGGTTTTAAATTTATCAGCCTCTTTCAAAAACTCTTTATGATTGAAATTTCATGAAAAACCTAAGAATCTGATTGGTAATAATATTGGGGAAAAAAAAACCTTATTGGCTTAAAAATGGAATATATGGGTGATTCTCACGAAATATGACAATTCGGACCAAAAAATTTCTTCAAATTTAAAGTCTTCAGAATAATCTAAAATTTTTTTTTGTATACTTCTTTAGCTATACTTATTATTATCTTATAGACAGCATTGTAGTTTATTGACATTTGCTCGAGAAAAAATGTAAAATAGAAATTCACCAAATCTTGAATGCCAGGAAAATTACATATTACCTTAGAAGTTTAGAAAACAGTCATTTTAAGTTAATAGTAAGTAACTCAACTTAAGCCTTCATGTTAGATGGACCATAAATTGCTTAAATTAATTCTTTTTATCCACTGTATAAAGAAACAAAAAAATTTTTGTTGCTGATATGTGCAGAATAAAATTTTGTATAATAATCAATCATTAAATAAATAAATAACTTTGATTACATCCAAACATATTACAATCATACATAAACTTGGTATTAGGTTAATATTTGCTTTCCCTCTTTACAGTATTAGCAGTTAAAAAGAAACACTTCAATGTCCGGGAATTCATAAGCCAGGATAATGACAAATTCGCCATTTTATAGCATATAACTTTACTTTAATTTAATATTTTGGCCGAAGACGTTTATATTCCGCAACAGTAATATACAGCTGAAAACAACAGTATTTCTTAAAATAACTCAGATAAATCTATGTAGTTTTTGTTATTAATGATTTCAAGAAGCCAGGAAAATGACAGCATAAAAAACCTATACTGAAAGAAAACACAAATAATTAAATTCGAAAAGGATAAAATTTCTTTGAAAAAAAACGCGCTAAGAAGCAGCAGAAATTTCAGAAAAAAGTATCAATAAAAGAAACGAAGGAAATAAAAATAAAAATATGACCACCGAAGCCGACGTCTTCAGGGGGTACCGGCCTCGGTAGCCATTAAAAACAAAACCATTTCTAATTGAGGGAGAAGCAAATGCTTAAAATATCTCCCTCAGTACCCCGATGGTTTTGTATAGAGGTCCAGGAAAAACAAGATACATTCAAAATAATTAACAAATTAAGAAAAGAAACTCAATCAAAATCATCAGAAAAATAAAAACTCTCTAAGTCACAGGTCAAGCATCAACTTCAAAAGCAAGTAGAAGAAAAGAAAACACTAAAAACTGAAAAAACAACGCCTCCTATTATAATGCGCAGATGAAGTTTAAAATGAAATGGAAAAGGTCAGGAGAAAGAAATACGTAGACAAATTAATAGAATGCTTAACTGGGGCTGCTCAGTTAAGACTAGAATTGCGCCCTGTTAAAAGAAAAAATTATATAAAAATCATTTTTTTAATTAAAAAATTAACGTTACAAAAATTAAAAGGAATACCATTATTACTCAAATTATTTAAAAAATTATCTACAGCTTCCCGAAAACTTAGAACATTATAGTAAATTTTTTTGATCCTAACTAATTGTGAAAAAACAAGATTTTTGAATATTTTACTACACAAATTAGTTTTAAAGTTGCAGAAAAAAATAACATTAAATTTAAAAGCTTTTCTTTTATCAAACACACCAATTTTAATAAAACTGTTAACAATATCAATTTTAAAATCTAAATATTCAATATTAAAACAATTTTCATTAGTTTTTTTCAAGACCAAATCACCAGGATAAATACTATAAATAAAATTATAATCATCACAATTAAACAAAATCAAATCATCAATGTATCTGAAAGCATTAAGTTCTTTATGTTCAAGAAATTTAGCCTCAAAAAATGCAAAAAAATTTTGGCAAAAGCCCCAGAAAAGGAATTACCTTGTGGAATTCCAATAATTTGTTTATAAAAACCTAAACCATTAAAAAGAACATTCTCAAAAAGATTAAACTTGCATAAATCTAACCAGTTAAACTTATCAATTTTTTCATCAAATAAATACCTGTCATAAATACCTTCACAAATCTCAATAATCTTTCCATGTGGTATACGTGTATACAAATTTTCAAAATCAAAAGTGTTAATGCTGGAAATATCATTATTATTAATAAAATCCAAAACTTCAACATTACTATTTATTACAATATTTTACTCTTTTTTAATTTTAAGCAAAATAATTTTTAGAAAACTAAAAACCTACTCACCTTGAAAAAATTTTTGAAATAGATTTTGAGCCAGAAGATTGGTTCTTTATTCATGCAACAAGACATGTTCAGATAGGAGGGTATCTAATCAATCTATTAACATAAGATATTGATTGCTGACTCTATCTATTTTGGTTAT
Organism: Parasteatoda tepidariorum; assembly: GCF_043381705.1. Classification (NCBI taxonomy): domain Eukaryota; kingdom Metazoa; phylum Arthropoda; class Arachnida; order Araneae; family Theridiidae; genus Parasteatoda; species Parasteatoda tepidariorum. Next base: position 43,304,826 of record NC_092210.1, on the reverse strand, counting down.
AAACCACTAAATAAAAGTAGCCAGAAAAATGACAGATTTTCTTGGTACAAACAAATTATTGACAGAAAAAATTATTTTAAACCAAGTTTTAGTAAACAATATCCTCTGCGTATATTCTAGAAATGCTTACATAGGATAAGATTAAAAAAAATTTGATTTTGAAAAATGTGTGGGAAGTTTTGAAGCCAGTTATTATTGGAAATATTGTTTGGGACATGCTAGGAAAATGACATTTTGATACTCAATTAAATTTTTTAAGTATACAAAACAGTCAATGCTACATATTTTTACAGGAAGTT
>NC_092210.1:43275218-43304297 GCF_043381705.1 Parasteatoda tepidariorum | reverse complement strand
ATATATATATATATACATGTGAAAGCACATATTCTTATTATATAAAAATATTAAAATAATAAACTTTCTTTAAAGAAAGAATATATGCAGTAGGTTTATCAATATTTACCCGTTGCTATGAGATGGGATTCATAAAAAACGTGATGGTCCATTTATATATGAGCATGTGCAGCAAAAAATATTTAACTCTCCATTGACTGTAACATATTACACCTAAAAAACGTTTCCCAGCCGAAAATAAATATATGATTACTATTCATAATATGACTCATATAGTATGAAAATCGAGAAAAATCGAAAATCGGGTTTCGTAAATTGTTTTCAATTGTTAGACACACAAATTACATGCACTCACAAGCACTTTACTACTGCACTAAATTACTGCACTTTATTACATGTACAGATTACATTGGTTGCACGGTTGGTTTATTTATTAATAAGAAGATGTGCGTATGCAAATTTATGTAGTTTGAAACATATTAAATGCAATTTGTCTCTACCTATCTAAATCTAATGACATATGTTTTGCTTTTTTGTTAAAGAAACATCCCACTCGCAATTTATAGGAAAATTATGTTAATTTTAAAGGCAATTTATATAAATATATATATATATATTCTAAAAAGTGGAACATAAAGAGCGTTTTTTTTTTTTAAGAATAAGAAACATATTTTTCCATTTTCTTTGAAATTTAAATTCAAAAAAGATTCCGAATCTCAAATATCGAAATGACTAAATATAACTCTATCTCTTCGAATCAGATTCCTTTGAAAATGGGCTTAAAAATCGGTATTTTATCCAAATACCCCGTAGCAAAAAAAATTTCGTGAAAATGTTGAATTGTTTTCCAGAATTCCACTCTCAAACACTTGGAAAAATATTTTCATCTCATGTTTTACAATCATTGCTTTCTAATAAAAGATGTTAGTGGGAAAATGATATTTATCTTTTGAAAGCTTATTTTTAATAGATAAAAACTTTGGAAGTAGAAATAAAATTATTTATCATGAAAAAATCATTATTTTTGTATTATTATTATGATGTCATAAATTTATATACATTAAATACTTCTTAGCTTTTGAACTTTCTTTATTTTATAATCATATTATATTCAAATCTATATTCTTATTAAAATTATAATCATATTTTTCTTTATCTCTTTCCAAATAAATTATGTAGTTTATTAATTTTTCTTTGTTTTCAAAATAGTATGCGAAAACATTTTTATTCTTTCCCTTCTCAATAAATGTAACGTCTTTGGATTTCAATGCAAGAGTCCTATACATCGAAGATATTAAAATAATTTTATTATTTTAAACAATATTTTTTATGTTTTTATCTTTTTATATATATTTATTAACCGATTGTCTGTATTGAAATATAGTTTAATTTTCCGGGTTCCATTAATTTAGGTGACAATCACTTCATCGACAGGCCGTTCCGTCGACAACACTTCATCAATAGATCATTTCAACGACTAGGTCATTTCGTCGACATACCATTTGGTAGACAAGTCATTTCGACAACAGGGTCATTTCGACAACAGGGTCATTCAGGGTCATCGAAGAACAGCTTTAATATAGGAAAGTCAAAACTACCAAAATATGATAAATGTTATAAATTCGAGTAATTTTTTCTTGATACCTTAAAGCCATGCTTAAAACTCACTTACTCGGTTAAATTTACTTACTAATTTTCTATTTTTTACTAAATATGTAGTAATAAGAATTATGATTTTGGGAACCAGAATTTCCGGTGAACCGTTAACATATGAACGGAAAAATTACCAAATGAATGGTTTAAATACCATTTAGTAATAAATACCATTTTGGTTTTTATTACTAGAATTATATTTTTTTTATCCAGAATGTTGTTACAATACAGTATGGTAGTTTTATTTGAAACTGTTTGCGTTCACTTTTATTTTATTTATCTTCATTATTTTATTAAAATAAAATTAAAAAATATGAGTACAAAAAATTGGTCAAACGGAATATTACATGTTTAATAAAACAAAATTAAATGAAAAGCTTAAATTAAAGTGATTTAAGAATACTCCTTAAAATAAGGTATAGAAAATACTGTAGATAAAGCATTAATGAACAAAGTACAAAAAACCATCTAAAATTTAGTAAACTATTCATAAAGACTAAAAGAAAGCAATTAAATTTTCTCTTATAAGTAAGCAAAATATATTAAATTTTTAAGAGTTAAAAAATGATAAATACATTAGCATGCAAAAGTAAATAAAGATTTAAATTATCATTAAAGCATATTTTAGATTTCATTAAAATAAGTTTTAAAAGAATAGAAATTCTTATAAATGATACATTTCTAGATTGCTGCCATAGATAACAACCTAGAATAAAATATTTATTCCACTTGTATTCCGTTAAGAAGTAGTCTGACATGCCAGAAATCTTCTTTTCATCTCTTAACATTTCTGCCACGAAAATAACCTTTTTTTTTCTTAACGCAAAAGAAACATCAACCGAAGCTCATTTATATTTATTGCTTCAGCCTATGGTTTCAACAGATCTCTATTATTTGCAAAGCGAGACAACCAGTGGTTTTAACGTAAGAAAGAAAAAGTCAAATCATTTTTTTTTTCGTCTTAAAAAAGCGAATCTCAAATAATTTTGCAACAGCAGTAAATTTTAAAAGAATTACCAAAAATAAATATTACGAACTTGCTTATTTAAAGAAATATAATTACTCCATCTTCATTACTTATCAAATTAATCATTGGATTTAATTTTATCTTGCAATTAAAGTTTAAGTCAATTTAAACTTTCTTAAGCTCTGTTTCTTTTCAAATTCAAAAAATACTTCAAAGGAAATTTGTTACATAACACACCAGAAAACGCTGAAAATAATTCACAAATTAATGTTTCAAAACATCTTGGCATCTCCGCAATGGTTTCTGATTTTTTTTTCAATTACACAGTAAAAAAAAACAGGGTTTTTTTCTAGTTTTGCTTCTCACCTTTATTTTTTTCAATCTTCGTTGGCGACTTTACGTTTTATATTCCAGATCATTTTTGTTTCTTCTCATTCACGTCTGGCATATCTTGAAAATGGGCTCATATTTTTGAGCGTTTGAGATACGTTGACTTTTATTTCCGATTTGTATATTTTTGAAACGAATGAAGTTTTTAAACAAGCAATAAATAATATTATTAAATATTTACTAATATTCAAGAGCTAATAGAGATTTAAGTAACATGCGTAGCAAGCTATACTCAAATCGGTAATCAAATTTTTATTTAATAAGTTTATTAGAAGTCGAGAAAATGTGAAAGAAAGATGAAAAAATTTCAATTAAGCTAAGCAAATTAAAGACAAAACTTTTATTTCCAATGAGCTGCACAATCAGTCTTCCCGATGAGCAGACCTAGTGCGGTTCACCAGAAGTGGTATCCAGTCTTTCAGGACCACCACAATGGGTGAGATACCTTTGGCCATCTTAATTTGGATTTCTAGTTTCTTCCACACTAGATGGCAGCACTTAAAGACAAAACTTTGAATAAATAAATTTGAGCAACATTTCTTGAGTTTGTTGACGATTCCAGTTTATAAAATAGGTGTGTTATTTTTTGCTCTCAGTGAATGGATTTCAGTAATTTTGTTGTAATTTTAGAAGCATTTTTAATATTATCTTGTATTTGGTATTAGATTACTTAGAATATAGCAAGTCATAAAATATATTTTTAAGAGATAGAAAACTTTTTATGATATACCCTCTGGAACCCTTAAAAGCAAAAGTTGTAACTTTAATCAAAAAAAGATACAATTGTATTAGCAACTCATAATTGAAATGAAATACTTTATTTTCTGAGTCAATCATTTAATTAATCACGAAATTATTATCTTAAAAAATTTAATTCATCTGCAATAGGTTTGATGTTAAATGGATATAACTTTGTGGCCAAATTGGATGATATGGAATTATCATATCTGAAAGATTATATCTAGAAATAAATATTGCACTTTGATTTATCAATTTACTTAATTAAATTAATTGAAAAATAATGAATAAATTAAATAACCAAATTACTTTATTTAACAGACTAATTTTATTAAAGCAATTCACAATTCTAAGAAATACCACTTCATTAGCATAAACAGCAATATACTGTGGAAAGAAAGAAATACTTTATCATAGATGTGAATTACTTTTCCAAACAGGATATAAAATAAATATAATTAATGTATCTAAAAAGAATTTCTCATTTTATAAAATTCAGTAAATTCTCTAAATCCTCTCTAATTTTATAAATAAATGAGTAACAAAATGGATTGTTTTTGAGGAGAACTTAATAATGACAAATAGCCAGATTAACTTAATTGCGTGATAAACAATCTGGTTTTCTTTAGTAAAATTCAACAAGTATGTAAACATAATTAAAAAAAGACAAAATAAGCTTGTGCTCTAATGATACAAAAGTCATCACGTTAATTAAAATATATTTTGGAGCTGGGGATTCATTTAGATTTCATTTCATTGAGGAAAAACTCAGTGAAGTACAATATTTATTCCATTGTTTGTGAAAAAGGCTAAAATTGCAACTAAACCAATAGCAATACAAGAAGTATAAGTTAGACATGCATGCACACATAAATCAAACATGCCGTTGGTCCTTCCATGCGACTTAAGGTTAATCTATAACAGACTAAGTTTAAATGTTAGAAAATAATTTAGAATTAAATAAAATATTTGCAAATTAATGTGTACAATTAATTAAAAGCAACATCTGTCATCCCTCCTGAAGCTAAATAAAATGTTGAAATATAGTAGGAAAAAAAAGATAATTTTAATCAGATTAAAATTTTCTTTTGTCAAACAAATTATAATGTGCCTTCGGAGAAATAGAAAACAAATAGTTTAATTAATTATATTTATTTCTTATTTTTTTCACCTTCTAACGGTATGATTCTAAGATACTTGAGTCTTAACTCTGAACCCACTCTGGTATGATCTGCAGTTTTCCCACCAATCGATTCATTGTTGTTCTCCCATTGTCAAATGCTAAAAGAAAAATAAAAAAATGACCCAAACTTTTGTAACGCTGCCACTCGAACAATTAATTAAACAAATAAGTTAAGATCACTGAACTGATTCAAACTTAATTTAGAATTTGAATTTGCGGATCTCCAATCAAATACAATTGACAATTATAAAGAAAGAGTTACAAATGAAATGTACGAGACAAAAAATAATTAAATATAAGTACACGAAATAATGTAACATTAGAGTAAAATATGTAAGCGTACATAGGCATTTTAAAATCATATTGAACTTCATACAATTTGTTTCTAGTATTGTAACTACATTTCATATAATACCTACAAAATAAGAATGAATTTTTTCGATATATATGTATATATCAACAAAATTTAAAATTTTTAAACATTATAGATTGCATTTTTGATTGAAAATTCTAAAAGAAATAAAATTTCGCAATTTAACCTTTTAAGTAATTTGGAGAATGAAAACCTTTGTTTGTGTAATTCTCTACATTAAACTTAAAATATTATATAATTCCTTTTTAAGGCTTCAATTTTATTTACAATTTATTGCAACTAAAAACACTAAAATTTATAGATTTGAAAAAAAATTAAATTTCCACAAATATATAGTGAGGAATATATAAACATCTTTATGAAAAATTTAAATGATTTCAATGGGTTCTTGTAAAACTAAAATTAACTTTAAAATGTTGTTTGTGAACTTACAAAACTATTTTATTTTCAATTTACAGTCACGTAACTTTTCCGTCATTTCTTTCTCACATAACAATTTATATTTATTTATGTAAAATTTATTTCACTACAAAATGTAGAACCCTTTTTATTATTTTAGAATGTTTTATTACAAAAATGAAGAAAACAAGAGTATAACTTCTTCTTAACCCAAAAAGAAAAATCAAAAACTTAAAATTTAACTATCTGATACAATTTTAAAAGTATATTTTCTAATAAATATGACTTTTCACCCTATCTTCTTTGCAATCTTCAAAACCTCTATAGTTGTTGCGTTTTCTTTTTTTTTCTCATTTTTCAATCACAGTTCACTATTAGTGCCCCTCGAAAAAAAAATTATTCTCTATATGTTTTAATATTAGTTTAATCGTCAGTAGTACGGGTAATATTGACAAATCAGAGAGTGAATACGTCACGAACTCCGCCCACATGCGGCTGCCATTCACTACCCTCTGCATCACCATGGCAACTGTTCCATGCAAATCTTCTTCGATCAAGCGATCGGAGAGCCAGGAGAACGTGAGCAGACATGTTTGAAGCATCATCCAGGAAAATAAGATCTGTGTTTATTTGAAGAATAATACTGTTTCCTTGTCGAAATTTGTTTCATTTATTGTGATTGTTGAGCCTGGTGAAAAATAACAGCACTTTTCTTTTATACGATGAAAGTTCTCATTATCGAACCAGAAACTCTTACTTTTGACCTCCAAGGTCGATTGGCTTTTACGGTGAGTGGCTATTCGTTGTGATTGATTCTTTTGATTTCGTACTTCGTGTGAAATCGAAACAACAAAATGGGGACTGTGTTAAGCATATCTCCCCGAGATCGTAAGCCTACTTACGGGGAATTTACTCACAATGGATTCAATTATGAGCAACTTAACAATGCCAAAATGAAGGAAAAGAACGGAAATATTGTTGATAATCTCAATCACACTCACAATTCGAACTTTAAAAAGCACTCTTTATTTATCAACGCGCTGAGTTGGAAAACTCTAACATCGTCCACTAGAAGGAAATTGGACAAAAACAAAAACTCTTCCCGCCAGCCACTGGACAACTTGAACAATGTGGTTGACAATAAAAAGAATATTCAAAAATCAGTGTCGTGCTACAATCTTAAAACCTCCACAGTGGCGGCCTTGGATGTCGTGGTTCGAAATACTGCGGTCGGGGGTGACCGTCACCATAAAATGCCACCATCTTTACCACCATCCAAACCATCGGTGTTAGCAGCTCACAATTTGGTGAGACCACTAATTAGCCACATTTCCGGCAGCAGCCACAAATCCCATAACCAGCATTACCATCATGGTGCTTCGCTCAATGTCAACAGCAAAGGCAACTCTGTCATCAGTCCGAGCCAACAACACAAGAAGACAGTGATACAGGCGTCAACATCAGAGTTGCTTCGATGCCTTGGAGAATTCCTGTGCAAAAGGTGCTGGAAGCTGAGAGATATACAACCAGCTGACGCTGTTCTGTGGCTCAGATCTGTAGATCGAAGTCTCTTGCTACAAGGATGGCAAGATATTGCATTCATTAACCCGGCCAACGTCGTCTTTCTCTACTTGCTAATAAGAGAACTAGTAAATGAAGATATCGACAGTGAAAGGGAGCTGCAATCGGTTGTGCTCACATGCCTATACCTAAGCTATTCGTACATGGGTAACGAAATATCGTATCCTCTAAAGCCATTTCTTGTTGATGATTCAAAGGAAAGATTTTGGGATCGGTGCTTGTTGATTATCAATCTACTCAGTGCAAAAATGCTGAGAATAAATAGTGAGCCTAGCTATTTTACAGAGGTATTCACGGAATTGAAGGGGTGTAACTTCTCAAACTCGTCAACTGATCATCACAAATAGGGATAACAATTTCATACAAAAACATTCGTGACTACTGTAATTTAACAATCAAAAAGTAAGGTAATGTCTTCTTTTATTTTCTGATAATCTCATACATAATTTGATTTGTCATTTATGATTTTAAAAATATGCTCTAAACAATAGATAATTTATTCAGTTCATTTTTGTATTGTGTATAGATTTACAAAGTTTTCCCAAAAAGGATTTATATTTAAATTTATATTAGTTCATAATCATCCTTCTCATCATTGACACATCAGTTTAAGGAGGAAAATATTCTCTGTCTTAAGTAATATATTTTATAATATGTTGGTAACTATTAACACTTACTTTAGCAATTCATTATAATTTGTTTAAATAGTTTTCCGTATCACAAAAGTTACATTTGATAAAAAGCAACAAATAATTCATAAATTGAACCACAAATTCTTCTTATTCGCATTTAGCACTCAATTCAGAAATACAATTTATTTATACTTATATATATTATTATTACTTTGATAATCAATTTATATCACCTTACAAAATATGAAAAATTATAATGCTTCGTTTCATATCATAACAATTCATTGGTAAATGTTTCTTTTCTTCAACTGCAATATATTTTGGTCAGATTTCATCAAATAATTTTTCCCATATTGCTTCGTTCATATTTATAATTTTATATATAAAGAAGTATATAAAAAATTACGCTATTCCTTTCATTAAAAATTCAATTTTTTACTGATAATTATTTAATTTATTAACAGTGAATACTCCCAGCTGTTTATTAATTGAATAATTAAATTGAATTAATTTATTACCACTGAATACTGGATAGCTTCTTCAGTTCATCTTTATATAGATTTATTTATTGTTCGAAACAATCAAAATATAATTTAACAACTTTAGTAGTGCATAATATGAGTTTAAATCTTTTCCATTGCTTTTATTTATTTAAAAGTACTAAATAAAATATTTGTACGAGTACTTTAAGGTGCTGAATATACTTTTGTTCCTTGGATTGTTTGTCATGTTTTAAAACATATAATTTTATCAGTTAAAAGTACTGAATAAAATGTCCGTACGAGTACTGTAAGGTGCTGAGTATATTTACGTTTCTTAGACTGTTTAAAATGTTTTAAAAAGCATAATTTCAGTATTTTTATGATGAATTTCTTCATGCATATTTGGTCCTTTTAGATGGGTGATACACAGCTGTGTCTAAGAGAAATTCCCAAGATTGAGATGTGATAATAATTATTTATCTTATTAAGTGTCTCTAAGTATTTATGAACTCGATTTTGGTCACTATCTACTTGCCAAATGCCAAATAAGAACAAAAACTATTTGTGTAGTTCTAGAAAATAAATGTTTTTGGGCTACTACAGAAAAAGTTTCTTATTTTTATAGACACTGGAACTGTGTATATGTAATGCACATTTTACGAACTGATTCAGTATTAGTTGTTATGCGTAAAGACCCATAATAATGTGATAATGTTCAACCGGCTCAACTAAATTATTTATTATAGATAATATGTTATCTAGTTTTCTGTTGTGCTTATACTCTAGTCAACTAACACTAGTGATTTAGGTACTCTAGTAAAAAACATTTAGAGAGCTTTTCAGATGAGTGTTATGAATTGAATTTATATAGTCATATCAGTGAAACAATGTCAAGTATGCATTTCGTTTTCGAAAAAGAAATGTGAATGCTTACTAATAGCTTTATTTTAAATTTAGAGTAGACTTAATATAATAAAAAAAATAATAAAATGTGTAGTATATTTTAAATCCTTAAAAACCAAAATCGAACAATAAAGCGTAAATTAGTATTCAAGCTTCAATACAATACTGAATTATTTTTTAATGATTTAAGTTACAATAAAATTAACAATATTTCAGAATGATTTTTTTAAAAAATATTGAAATTAATTAAATATTAAATAAATAATAAAATGAATAGATTCATAAATGTAATTAAACATAAGAAATTTTTGAATAGATTTTAAGTTTTTATTCGTAACTTTTTTTTTGTAAAATTTTTAACTATATTTGAAGACCACGGTGAAAGAACGATTTTTGATAAGAGCAGATTTGGTAAAAGAATGTTTTTAAGAAGTTTTTCAGAAGGTGTGGGAAAAGAAGAGTTTTTCTACAATATAGAGCATCTTCACTGAGTAATAACTCTCGAGGAGAATCGATTATTCACGTAATTGATTTATCAAAACTTAGTAATCCACAAAATGCAACAGATGGGAATGACAACAGATAGGGGTCTTGAATACGTAAGGAATTGACATTTTTATTAAAAATGGACAAAAACCGTTCTTCCCAGTTGGTTTTCATTTATTTTCAACATTTTTAACAACTTTTTCCAAAGAAATTTTTTATTTATGTCTCAGACATAATTAGCGAACACAAACTATTTTTCAAAATTCAAACTATATCTTTTTTTTTACTTTTTAAAAACAATAATGTGAATGATTAATAATAATATTATTTTAAATTTAGGGTAATCTTAACATAATAGAAGTAATAGTAAAATTTATAGTATATTTTCAAACCGTATTACCAAAATGAAACAATAAAGCAAAAATTACTATTTAAGCTTCAATACAATGCTTTTTAAATGATAAATATTACAATAAAATTACCTAAGTTTCAGAATGAATATCTTAAAAAAATGTTGAACAAAATTATGCCCATCATTCTATAACGCAATAGATTTCAACAAAATTATTAAATATCAGCCAAAATGGCGTTTCATACTTCGGATAAATATAACTTTTTTTAAATAATCCTTAATTGTAGCTGAAAAAGTGTAAAAAGAACACACAACAAAAATGCATTGATGGACACTATAACTTTATTTTTGTTGCAAAATTAAAAAATTATTATTATTTAACACAAAGTTAAATCCATTTCTTCATTTGTATGCGTAATTCACATAAAAAAATTAAATAAAAATTTTAATCTATGCATTTAATTCTCCCATCTTGGATACATCAGTCATATAACATAAACTTTTATTGAAGATTTCTTTTTAAATCCTCAGAATAGTTGTGTAGGACTTTTATAAAAGTTAGTTCATTATGGAAAATATAAGGTTTTGTTTCACTTATTGCAGTGAAATAGTATTGTTTACTTTCAGAAAACAATACAAAAATACTTTGAAAATAAACAATATTTGTAAATGATAATAAACAAAATAAATCAAACAAAGCAACGTGAAGGAAAATGATATAATTCAAATATTGACTACCGAAATAAGCTGGTATGCTTTTGTTAGTATTAATTGATTGTGTATTTCACAGTATGAGCATCGATATTTTAAATTTATTACATACATATTAGTATAAATTTTATATTGTCAATTTTGGAAATGTGATTTTATTCTTACCTAAAAAAATATTTAAATAAATTCACATAACCATTTAATTTAGATTCATAATGTTTGTAGATAGTTTCATCAAAAGAAACTGCTATTTATAAATTAAAACCCTGAAATTTTAAAAACACAAATAATACATATCTTCCAAAATAAAGTTCAAATTCAGAGAATTTTACATGAACGTATCTTCAAATAATTTCATCTAAATATTTTTGATATTTAATCATGCGATTTGTTTTATCGCTTATTCTTGAAAAATCAATTTTAATTTTTTTTTAAATGTTACAATTTATAACCAACATGAATGGAATGAAACACTATAGAAAAAATGTATAAGGAGGCAAAACTATGTAATTAGTAAGCAATAATAATTGAAAATATTTTAAACTTTTAAAATAAATTATGTCTAACGAAAATTCTGATAAACTTAAATCTTTTACGTCGTTATGAATAATTTTTTCATGTTTATAATATTTGTCTCGTTCCTTTGAAAATCTTTATTGTTAATTGACTCTATTATTTACTCACTGAGGAACTTTTTCATGCAAAATTCTGCAACAAAATTATCTTAATCGTCCATTACACGATAACTTTATATTTTATTTACCTTCTTATAACTATAACTTTATTAAGGCATCTCGAAAATTTGTCCGAATTTCAAAGTTTATTGATGATTTCTTGGCATCATAAGAGATGTAGCATCAAGTTGCTATTGTCCCAATTAAACTTATTCATAAGCTTCTCATTCGTAATTTGTGCCAAAATGTAGAAATGCATGACTATATAACAATTACTACATGCCTCATAGAAAAGCTATTTAAAATTATAACATTTCATTCTGGAGCTAAAGCTATTTATTGAAGAAATGTTATAAAAACCATATTCTTTTCATTTTTAATCAAAACATTGAAGCAAGAGAAAGTCCCAAAAAGTTTGCTATACTCGAGTTTTTAGTTTCCACATCTTTTTAGGAACTAAAGAGAGTTGAGTGCATTGAATAGTTTTCACGATATCTAAACACATATTTTCATCGTCGAAATCTAAAAAGGAAAGTATCCGAACTGCCATTTGCCAATCATGCATTTTTTTTAAGATTTGCAACCAATATAAAAAAAAATTTGTCTATTTTTAAGGCATTATTAAGTTATAAATTATCAAACCGTAATTTTTTCTTAATTAAATGCGTCACCAAGTTCTATCCATTTAGCAGATGAAAGGTTCAATTAATTTAATAACATTTTTTTATCGGGAACTTTAATGATTGCGTTTTTAAAAGTTCCTGCTTCAATACAGTGATTGACACAGTATTGCCACCTCTGACTCTAGGGCCAAATAAACTTAAACATACCATCCACAGTTACAGCATGATTCTACATTTGGCAAATAAATTTAAGTAACGATATCTCCTCCTTATACCTCTAAGTAACAAAGAACTAATTTTGTAAGGAAAAATGATAATGTTTTTGCAAGTGTCATTTTAGATACATTTTTCGTAAGTACTATTACAATCTTTGAAACATTATTAAAGATGGATAATTAGTTATGTTAAATAAACTTTTCGCTCCAAAATATACTTTTTATTTAAGGACTATTGATGCACACAACCATTACGAGAAACAAATTTTTTTTTTAAGTTCCTTTAAAAATAGGAAAACTAAAATTTTTGTCATTTATGTATTTTTTATCAATTTTATTTGATATTTGAAAACTACTATTCAGGATTTTAAGCATTTAAAATGTTCTACTATAGCATGAAAATACTGATTTTATTTTAGAAAAACAAAATAGTATGTTTTCAAACTTATGAAAGCTTATCTGCTATTATGAGTAGCAAAGTTCTTATTGATTAAGATGCCAAATATGTTGAGCTTTGCCACAAAAAAGCAAGAATGTGTCGTTGTTACATATTTTGATAAAACTACGATAACATTAAAAAAAGTAGTTAAAAACTTTATGTAATGTTGATTATTAAAGAAACCATTAAAAATTATTTATTACGAAAATTTTATGAATGTCTAATGTATATACAAAGATATTGGTAATAATTTTCGAGTTATTTATTTAATTTATTATGTATTTAATTATCTATATTTTTTATTAATTATTCATTTATTTATTAAAATATCTTTAACATTATTTGATAAGTATCCATTACTTCAAAATATTTTTAACCAATTTCAAATTTAATTTATAAACATTATTTACAAAAGAGTAAAAGAGATAAAATATTTATTTTATTATGAATATTATACGTTACACATTTTTAAATTATTACTCTGTGTACAGGTAGTCTTTTTCTTTACTTACGTTTTAAACAAAATCTCAATTTCCAAAATTAACATATTTTACGGTTCAAGATTTTTTTTAATCTTATTTTATTTACTAGTATATCGTACTTTACGAACGCTTTTAGCGCTACGGACGTAGCCCACCGCATCTTTGCAAAATGCTATAAATAAAATAGAACTGTATTAATGTTTTAGAATAAAATATTTTCTTAGTTATCAATGAAGTAAATTCTTGAGCGACTTTATGTATTGCTGGCGCGATTTCAGAATTTATTTAAGGATCATACTTTTTTACTTCTGCATTTCATAATGCAAAAATATGCATTGTGTTTGAAGTGTTAAATTTGTTTTTGCATGCGTATGATTCAAATCATTAAAAGTTTAATGAATTATAATAATTACGCATAAAATAAGAAATAGAAGATAAAGCTATAAGATACTAGATAACTAACATTTGTTGTTTTCAATCTGCATAAAAGAATCGGAAAATCAATGGAAAAAATATCTTAAAAGTATTTAACGTTGTTGGATAATTACTATGAGCATTTTTAACTATTCTAATTTATAACATGTGTTTTTTATACATTTGAAGAACTTTTAAAATAATTTTATATTTTATTAAATTGTCATTAAATCAAAATTAGATTATCAGGAAAGGTGTGTCCTTTATTTCATTAATATTTTAATTAAAATACATATTTTCAAATCTTATCAATTTATTGATATTTTATTGTTCCAACCAAGTTTTAATTCATCTAATTACTTATATAATTTCCTATAATATGCTCTTTTCTTGTAAATATGTGTTCTAAAATTACAAGTTGAATTTTCCTGTACTTTATTTTATTATTTGTTTACCTTCAGTTTAAAATTAACCTTTTTAATTTCCAATAATATGTTATGAAATTTTATCGAATAGCTTTTTTTTAATTTTTCTTAAGTTTTATTTGATGTAACAATGAGATTATAGAAAATAGCATTGACTTCCTTACTTGTGGGGAAGGTTATCTTATTGTAAGGATAACTCTGATTTGCCCTTTTTCGCAGTTACAAATATCATTATTTATTTTAAAATTTAGCTGGGATATTTTTAAGAATTAAAATAATGCAATATGTTTTGAAGTTTTGAGCATGAAAGAGGAAAAGCATAAAAAATCGTCTGCCTGGTTGTGTAAAATTCAATAATCCAAAATGAAATTGTGGTTTCCAAGTTACGAGATTCAAAATTGCCCCCTAGTCAAGCAATATTTGTCTGCGATATAATGTTTATTATGTATTTATAACATGTATTTATCGTCAGTAGTAGCCAGGCTAAAATTTTGTTCTCAATTATTGTCCCGAAAAATGCGAACAATTGTTTCAAAATGTTAACAGATGTAACGCAAAAAATCTTTTTGGTAATTAGAACCCTAAAAAAATGTAGAAAGTGAAAATCTATAACACATTCACTGCTTAAAACACTGGTTTTGATTTAAAAATATTTTCAATAGTTCCAATGTTATTCCAAAAATTATCTGAAAATTAAGACACTAGAAAATTTTCAACTCTTCGAGGGGCAGGCATTTTTAAGAAGAAAAAAAAGAAAACACGGGAATTCGTTAAAATTATTTTAATTTGGCTCTAGTCGAACAACTTTTTCAATGAAATTTTTAATTTTTTTAGTTTACTTTATGGTTAGAGTTGAGTACCACAGCGCTTCAAAGAAAACATAACGATTCTTACATTTTTACTTTTTAAGGACTAAAGAATCTAGCATTTTTAAACATTTTATAAAGCAACAACTAAACATTTCTTCTTCGTATACATTTATTCTGTGTACACATTGACATTTCAAAATCAGCAGATAAGGAAAATTACCAAAATTAACATTGTGCTTTTCTCTGAAATATGCATGAAAAATAGATTTCCCAAATTAATACAACGAAATTTTCATATATTTTGCAAATTAAGCAAAACATTTTCAATATATGAAAACCTATTTGAACAGTAAGACTCCATTTTTCTTCATTGGAAGATACTTAGCCTTTAATTCCAATTAATGTATTGTTTTCTCTTATGAAACACTCTCTTTTGTTACTTTATACACTCTTGCTTAGCAGAAAAAATGGAATGAAGATATAATAAGATCAAAAGAAGATAGAACAGACTTGCATTAACATAAAACTGAAACCAATATCTTATTTTTTTAAAAAGTATATCAGTCTGTTATTCTAATAAGACCTTCCTATATGCTTCAATCTAAATACTAAATATAAAAATTTATATAATCTCATTGTTAAGCTAATTTTTAATTTACCAAAATATGCGTTTAATTTCTCTTCTTATCCGACAGGAAATTTGTTATACATTTATGTTTGTTATTTTATAACTGTTATCTTTTTTATCTATGCAATATTTCTTTGTTGTATTTTTATATAAGTTTTATTAAAATGTTATATTCTATATTCATTCATATATTTTTATCTGTGCTGTATAAATATTCTTTTTATCCGTCTGGAAATTTTTTATATATTTACCTGTGTTATGCTTATTTGTTATATTTTTATAAATGTTACAACATGTATTATTTTTGTCTATGTTATATTATTTTATTATGTTTATCACAACAGCTCACAATTGTAGCTCACAATTGAATTAAAATCAGACACCTACTGTAATTCTTAAATTCATCTCGAACAGTTTATTTGTATTTATATTCATTGAATATAGAGATCTGTAAGGCTATTTGAGTATTAGAACAACTGCATCAAAGTATAAATCAGATCATATTTGGTGCTATTTCATATTGATGTTTGATGTACTGATTAGGTGTTTGTCGGGTTGTTTCACTGTACGTTATAAATGTTGGAATTTCCTGTTAGATGTATTTCTTATTGATTTATCCTTAAAAATGCTAGCTGTTATTTTTAAGTTTAAATTCCATTTTTAGTTATGATAAATTATTTCCACCTAAATGATCGATATGTATTTGTAATACATAAAAATTAAATTTAAAAGTGTATTGTATGCTTTTTATAAAACTTTTAAAATAACACTATAAAATACATTTAAAAGGTTTTATTATTAAATTAATTTCTTACTTAGTTTGCGCAGCGTTTCTGGAGACTTTTCTTTCTTATTACATAAGTTAATTTATTTACACTTCTGTGAAAATCCTATTTCCTTACTTTTTTTCTAATACATAACAGCTTGATCTAATAATTTGAACTTTTTTATTGCAAAAAAACTATTTCAGTTTAAAAGATTATTAGTATTTATTTAATGTTGAATTTTTTTCCTACAACGTAAAGAAATATTTATTGTTTTAAAGTATTTAATTCATTTTAACATAATTCGTAAGCATCGCCATGTTATAATTTGAAATTTAAGAAAAAAAAAGTTTTTAATCAACAAATAAAATTAGTATTTTTTAAATTTTTTATATCATGCTTAGATATAATTTTTGACTCTTCGATAAAATTGAATAATATCAAATAACGCTACCTTTTGCTTGTTTCTAAGTATGATTTTAATACATTCCTTTGAAAATAAATTTTTGTTTTCTGATAACTACTTTCTTTTTTATTTTTAATACTTTTATTAACCACAGCCAATGTCTCGAATATATGCAAAATATTTATTTTTACATGCAGTTTGCTTCGTTTTCAGAACATTTAGAGATAAAAGGATTTGTTGATTTTAATATGTTGTGAGTTTAGAGACTTCATGTAAGCAAATTATACAAAATTTATTTATTTACTAAATCCATACTGAGCATTATTCCTCGTTGTCTTTTTTGTTTATTTTATTGTGATGATTTCCATATAATTAATATTCCAAAATGCTTATCTTAATAATAATTTATTCTACTGTATAGATATAATAGTTTTCGAAGAGTCAGCAGAATTTATAATAATAAAAAAATTATACTGGCATAATATTAAAAAAAAATTGTCGAAATATTGAATGTTATTCGAAAATATAATTTGAAATTCATTTCTTACAGAAATAGATATTAACAATTTTTTGTGAAATCGCAATTAGTAAAATGGTATAAAGTTTAATAAATTATTTTTCCTAACTCTTTCAATTCATGCATATTTCTTTCAAATAAACTGTTAATTAGTAAAGTAACTCAAGATTCTTTCCAATGTTGAATGACGAATTTAAGGCAATTTAACACTTAATCTAATTTTCAATCATTATATTTATTTACAGTTTGTAGTTAATTTAATTAAAAATATCAAACCTTTTTTTCTCTTTGTTTTCTTATATTTTGCTTAACTTTATTTTCAGGACAATTAGTCGAACTGAAATATTTTAAAGAATCAACTCAAGAGATATTTTTTTTAATTGAAGGTTTCTTATTTTCCATTATAAAATTCTTCTGATTTGTATATTAACATAATGTTTATGTATTGCACTCATTTTAAATAAGGAATCTAAACCTGAGTAGTTTTCGTTCTTACTCATTTATTTCAAGTTTTAACCATTTGAACTTTTGTTTTATCCATTATTCTAAATCTACTAGCTCTCCTAAATCATCTTAACCCATTCTCCGCTGAACTGGGCTTAATTAAATTGATATTTCCTAGTTTAGGCTACCATTTTAATTTTTAAAAAAATGTCCATTACATAGTTTGATTTTAAATTACAAATACTGGTATTTTTTACATATTTTTGAAATAGGAATACCCTATTTCTCCAAAATAAATTTTAAGAAAATGTATTTATCTTTTTAAATAATTATGTAGGAGTTTTGGCTCTTAATCGATAAAATCTCATTAACCATTTAAATGTATTAAAGCCCTTCCCGAACTTAAAACCCCCTTATTTTAAGTGGAAAAAATGTCCATTGCTAATTTTTTGCTGACTAATTAAGAAAACTTTGTGCAGCAAAGTGCTAAATTTTAATGCTAATCAATTTTAAATGCTTCTTACCTGTGATAAAAAAAAATCCTTGCTCCTAAACTTGAGAGAAAGACGATTTGTATCCTCATGTCACAATTAAGCCAAGAAATCAGCTAGCGACTGCCACTGTGTAAGATAAATTCATATGAAAGATGGACGAATTTAACACACGTTTGATCACATGATCAAATGTTTTTATGGAATGACTAAGAAATGTTGTGTAAATAAATATTTTTGAACTGTAAAGCTGAAACCTCAGAATGTTGTCAAATATAAATTATATAATTGAAGTTTAAAAATTCCAAAAAAAAGTATTGAACATGTTACCATTTGTAATTTTTTTTCCTGGAATTAAAGTTTGTTCTTTGTGTGTTCGTATTTTTTCTTTGGATTTATTTTCAATTTATGTTCATCTCTTAAATTTTCCAATTATGATGCACTGTTAGAAGTTTCTCTGAAAAAAAGGTTAAATAGCAATTTGCTTGTTATTTTGCTACATTTAACCATACATTTACATAACCATAAAATAGATGACATTCAAACTGCCAAAAAATAGTTTATTGGCTGTTTTCACCTAGTACGGTTAAGCAACCAGACGTTTATCAGCGCCAACTAGGCCTACAACCAATGAGAATAAAGTATTTGCTCTACGAAATCTAGAAGCTAAGCCATGTCATAAAAATTACGAAATCATATTTTTTTTTTCCATCATCGCATGCCTAACACGACAAAGAGGGCTTAATATTTTTATAGTAATAAATACGAATCGAACACCTTATGAAGCTACTTAGTTCCTGGAGACACAATTTAGAAAAATGTGTCATGACCAGCCGAATGTGAGTTCGAATCCCAGCGTTGAAACCACAATATTTCCTCCACGATAATAACACGTAGAGAAATGTTTTAAAATATTGGCAACGTATTCAGCAACTCTTTGTAGTGACATGAAATATCAAACGACGATTTTTAATAATCATAGTTGATATTACAATTTTATTCCAGATAATATAACGGCACCTTTCATAAAACTTTTATCTTCATTTAAGTTGCGATTGCTTGATAATTATAAAATATATATTGAAGAAATTGATAAAAGTATTACCAGTTTCAGTGAACCAGTTTTATCTTAAATATTCAGACAAGAAGTAAACATATATTCCTGTAATAAATCAGTAATTGATGGAAACCATCCAGATACAAATACTGTTAAAATTTTCATCTATATTTTATACCGATAATTATTGTGGCATTCTGGCGAAGAATTTATAAAATGTTTTCATTGTCATGAGTTTCTCTGGTTTTATCATGCAATAGATATCTTTAATTATCCTTAATAAAAATATTGACTTCCTTAAAAATAAAAGAATATATATAATTAAAGAAAAAATACAATAAAAAAGATGTAATTTTAAAAAAGTTGAAAAGAAGAAAATGAAGGGAAAGACCTAACAAAAAAAATTAGCAAAAATAGAAAAATAACTCCGAAACAGTAATCGAAAAACTTTAGTATTTTGTCGAGTCCCAAAGTTGACAACACAATATTTCTTCAATTCCTTTTTACACATGAAGGGTTTCCAGTGTCCTGCACTCCCTAATTTGTAATTCTGGACTATATGAATATGATATTCTCAATCACGCATAGATGGCAGCACCATAAAGCTGCTTAACACAAAAAATCTAGTATTCCCCACCTCTTACGATAGGGGAAGGGGAATAAAACCATATAAACTAATTAAACCACATTCACGGTTTATGTAACAAAATACAACTCAACCACAGCCTAACTTCAATGCCCATTACCTAACGAAAAACCTAGCTCCAACGTCCAGTTAAAAAAAATTTATGGTTTTGAAACCATACTATTTGTAAACGGTTTCAAAGTCGTTAAAGTAAGAAATGTTCTTTATCTTAAACTTCACGGTTAATAGGATGGACAATAAGCTGCCGGTTATTTTACTGTAATTTTTGAAAGAAAATTATGACAGTGTTTGATTTTAAAATATATGAGACAACTCCCAGGAACTCTTTTAGAAAATTTCGAAAAAAGGAAACCTTGACACGATNGTGTGTGTGTGTGTGTGTGTGTGTGTGTGTGTGTGTGTGTGTGTGTGTGTGTGTGTGTGTGTGTGTGTGTGTGTGTGTGTGTGTGTGTGTGTGTGTGTGTGTGTGTGTGTGTGTGTGTGTGTGTGTGTGTGTGTGTGTGTGTGTGTGTGTGTGTGTGTGTGTGTGTGTGTGTGTGTGTGTGTGTGTGTGTGTGTGTGTGTGTGTGTGTGTGTGTGTGTGTGTGTGTGTGTGTGTGTGTGTGTGTGTGTGTGTGTGTGTGTGTGTGTGTGTGTGTGTGTGTGTGTGTGTGTGTGTGTGTGTGTGTGTGTGTGTGTGTGTGTGTGTGTGTGTGTGTGTGTGTGTGTGTGTGTGTGTGTGTGTGTGTGTGTGTGTGTGTGTGTGTGTGTGTGTGTGTGTGTGTGTGTGTGTGTGTGTGTGTGTGTGTGTGTGTGTGTGTGTGTGTGTGTGTGTGTGTGTGTGTGTGTGTGTGTGTGTGTGTGTGTGTGTGTGTGTGTGTGTGTGTGTGTGTGTGTGTGTGTGTGTGTGTGTGTGTGTGTGTGTGTGTGTGTGTGTGTGTGTGTGTGTGTGTGTGTGTGTGTGTGTGCGTGCGTGCGTGCGTGCGTGCGTGCGTGCGTGCGTGCGTGCGTGTGCGTGTGCGTGTGCGTGTGCGTGTGTGTGTGTGTGTGTGTAAAAATACAAAACTATAGTATTTATTCTTAAGACTTTAAGAACTTTTGAATTATTTTATCAACTGTTTTATCACCTACATCATTTGATTCAGCATACAAAAACTACAAAAGAAATTATACTTCATCTGTACTGATAGGTATTTCAAACCCCCAAAAAAGGTACAATCAAAAATTATACTTTTTTTGCATTTTACTTGATAAACTCCTCATAACTTTTGAGCTATTAGCTCTATCGACTTGATCTTAGTGTCATTCGATTGAGCAAGAAAAAAACATTTAAAAAACAATATCTCACTTGGAAAAATAGTGAAATTTAATGACTCCCCCTTTTATACTCCCCCACTCCACTGTACAAATACAAAATACTCATGATAGCCACTGTAACTCACCTTCGGAGAGAAAGAAAACTGCAGGTATCCATCTTAGTTTCAAACCACGACCTTTAAAACAATTTCTAGCTTTCCTCTAATTATTTC
The DNA here is from genome assembly GCF_043381705.1 of Parasteatoda tepidariorum. NCBI lineage: Eukaryota > Metazoa > Arthropoda > Arachnida > Araneae > Theridiidae > Parasteatoda > Parasteatoda tepidariorum. Next base: position 43,282,905 of record NC_092210.1, on the reverse strand, counting down.
AGCATTCAACTAATTTTGATTTAGTCTTTACCTGTGACCATGTTAGTCAGTTGTGATAGTAAGTGGGGGTTTTTTCTCTCAAAATAATGGATAGAAAATGTTCTTCTACCATTTTTTTTTTTTTAATCTTTTGGAGTTGCCTGAATATTTCATAAAATTTTTTGAGTGATAAGATTTGTTGGCGGAAATTTTGTTATTTAGAAAATCTATTATGACATTGAAAATAATGAATGATATTTTAGATTTGTGATAACACACGACATATTTTAGACAAATTATAAACCAATGAATAATTCAGGGAGATAATAATATACACTTATAATAAAGCGAAGATATTTTATCAGTTTAATAGAATTTTGATGGAAACGAAGGAGATTTGTTACAAGAAAAAATTTTTGAGAAGGATATTAACTAGATAAAGTAATTTTATGGAACCATCATATACTTGAAATAATTAAAAATCTAAGATTTTGAAATATATTTTTTGATGGCCTATTTTTCGATTGAACGAATTTTTTTTTTACAGAAGAGAATATATCCCCTTGCCAAAACAAATGAAAATAAGTTTTTATGCATGCTTTTTTTTAAATTTTAACATCGAAATAAAACTATTTAAGTGAAAAGAAATTTTGATTTTCCATATTTCTATCAACAAAAATCTATAACATTTTATTGATTTTAAAAAACTCTAATTCATGAAAATAATTATCAAAAAATTTTTTACGCATAATTTTAATAAAAAATAAATAAATAAAAATAAAAGGATTCCTTTTATAAAGTAAAACAGTTGTTATTATTCAATAATTTAATTAATATGCTGGAGTCATGTTGTTGTTGTTGTTACTTATTACACTTGGCCCAGAACAAGGCTAGACCAAGTCCAGAAGACCATTCACCGACAGAAAATTATATACCAAAGGGGGTGGTGGCCCTGGGTGGAATGAGTGAAGTACATCCGGAGTTTTATACTCCTGGTAGGGTCACCCAAGACGTGAAGACCATTCCACTATACCCAGCTAAAGCATAAAGGTAACGGACAAAGTCTTCTTAACTCGGGGGTCCACGGTTCTGGTAACAACAGAAGCTGCTCGCTTCTCCTTCACCATGAACCTATTCTGGAGATATTCTGGAGTTATTATTGAACCTATTCTGGATTAGATGAACCTATTCTGATCAATTGTTACATATTTATCTCACTCTGAATCCAATTACTAAGGTTACAAAACGTGTTCTAAATTATTTCCTACACGTCTCAAACTATTAAAGATGTTTCAAACAACTAAATGTTGTTTATTTTTGCGATTATAGTGAGGGCTTTTTTCTATTTCCAAAACCCTTATTAGGATACTTCAGAGGTTAAATATTATCTGTCTTTGAAAATAACATTAAACACACAAATTTTCGACAAAATTAGGATTTTTTTATTGTTTTTATATTGTATTTTTTATTATATTTTTGGCGTCTGGCATACATTTATGTAACAAGTAGCAGATAGAGGATTTCTTCTCAGTGTAGCTTCCTAAAAATATAAATAATGATATAAGTTCCAGCATTAGTGGGGGGGGGGAGTATTAAGTATCAAAAAAAATCCTAAGTATTTATTCTGAAATATTATACATAGAAGATAGAGTGTATTCTCTATCCCACATTTCTTTCACCATTTTCGAGTAGTAAACCCTTTCGTGACGGTAACGCGCTTATTGCTGAGGCCTGGAATCTCTTTTGTGAGCACCTGTGCCCAGGGCCGGAGGGTCTTTTGCTGCTAAGCCTAAATCCACAAAATTACCTAAATATGAACGGGTTCTTTAATAATGAACTTGAAGTAAATTAACAACATATATTACACATATTTTTTATTCATATGCTTTATTTACTCAAATTTTTTCGTTATTATATTTTTAAATAATTTTTTTCTGGATTTATTTACCATTTAAAGATTTCTGACATTATTGACTTTCACTTTTTCAATGTTTAAAAATACAATGAAATATGCAGGGTTGATTTGTCAAATTTGTATTTCAATAAAAGAAAGTAAAAAAAATTATTAATAAATAAATAAGAGGCTATTTGCAGTAGAACTTTTCTATTATTCCAATAATTTGAATCAGAGTTGTACCACGTGTTAATTTCAAAAAGCCGTCTTACAGCATATAATTTAAAAACATTCCTTTCGCTCTTGTTTATACACATAATCAAACACCATGTGCATATGAGTCATATGATTCTCGTTTCGAGTAGAATATCGAACCTAGAAGAATCTCAAATCCTATGGAGATGGTATGCTATTTGGTGCCTAAAGTTATTGTTCGTAAAACGTTTTAGAACACTATCACAAATACGTTATGACCGGGAGAAGAAACGCTTTGGTCCGCCGGTTTGTTGACCTGGAAGAGAAAGCATTTCCTGCTTGCACGTATAATGTACTTAATAATGAATGTACTTAAATAATAAATTTCCTTTAATAATGTACTAAGTAAATAAACAACAAATACTTCACATATTTTTATTCACATACTTTATTTACTTAAATTTTTCCTTAATTATATTTTTAAATAATTTTTTTCAGGATTTATTTACCATTTAAAGACTTTTGACATTATTGACTTTTACTTTTTCAATGTTTAAAAATACAATGAAACATGCAGGGTTGATTTGTCAAATTTGTATTTCAATAAAAGAAAGTAAAAAAAATAATAAATAAGTAAATAAGAGGCCATTTACAATAGAACTTTTCAATTATTCCAATAATTTGAATCAGAGTTGTACCACGTGTTAATTTTAAAAAGCCATCTTAAAGCATATAATTTGAAAACATTCCTTTCGCCCGTGTTTATACACATAATCAAACACCACGTGCATATGCGTCATATGATTCTCATATCGAGTAGAATATCGAATCTAGAAGAATCTCAAATCCTATGGAGATGCAATGCTAATTTGGTGCCTAAATTTATTGTTCGTGAAACGTTTTAGAACACTATCACAAATACGTTATGACCAGGAGAGGGAGCGCTTTGGTCCGCCGGTTTGTTGACCGGGAAGAGAAAGCATTTCCTGCTTGCACGTATAATGTACTTAATAATAAATGTACTTAAATAATAAATGTTCTTTGATAATGTACTAAGTAAATAAACAACAAATACTTCACATATTTTTATTCACATACTTTATTTACTTAAATTTTTTCTTAATTATATTTTTAAATAATTTTTTTCAGGATTTATTTACCATTTAAAGACTTTTGACATTATTGATTTTTACTTTTTCAATGTTTAAAAATACAATAAAATATACATTTGTCAAATTTGTATTTTAGTAAAAGAAAGCAAAAAAAATTCTATAAATAAATAAAAGGCTTTTTACTGTAGAACTTTTCAATTATCCCAATAACTTTACAATTTCCTGCTTGATAGTCGCGGCGAAAGGGTTAATTGTCCATACTAGAACGTTTTGAAACCAGTGGAATATTTTCGTTACATTTCAACAAACATGTTTCACATAAAAGAAATTAAATAAATGTTGTATGGCCTATTATACTTCAATCCTTTTATAAAACACCTTGTATAAGTGAAAGCTAGGCACAGAGAGCCTTTCCTTAAAAACACACTTATATACAATTTTTATACTTTTACTCATGAATAATGGCACATCATCAATATTTCCTCTCTATGAATAGCGTGATTATTTCGAAGGATTTGTTATTTTCAAACGCGCAGTAATACCTCCTGTAAACACTGGGAAAAAGGATTTGTCAAAATTGCACAAAAATGTGCCGAAGTACGTCCGAAACAAGTATAATCGAATTTGAAAACACCAATATACTAATTAGTGAGTATAGTGACACGCTTAAAAGTGAAACCGCTCTGAGAATTCATTTTCAATTTTAAATAAGCATGTCTGGAAGGTAGTAAAGTGTTGATTAACGACCTAAAGACATTCTTTTTTATTGAGATGAATTTCGAATGAAGGTAAGGGCAGTAACTTTTATCTGATTATATTTTCATTTAGAATATTTGATAGTTATTAACTAATAAAATTTGATATTCGTCACATTTGAGGATGATGTGTCATTTTTTTAAGCTATTCAATTTTGAGCACGTCACTATACTCAATAATGGGTTTACAAATTCGACTATATTTGTTTCGGAGCTATTTTGCTCAAATTTGAGAAACCATTACTTAAAATGAATATAATTGGTAACGATAAGCTTATAAATAATTTAAGACAATTATAATAAAGCTGTTTAAAATATTTTATCAGTTTTCATTTATGTAACTAATCTTTTTTTTTTCAATGTGAACTTAACATAATAAATTTTTTTCGCTTAGCTGAAAAGGAAGATATGTCGCGCTATATTGCTCATATTGTGCACACAGTTTACTTAATCAAAAGTGCGCTGTTTCTGCAGGTCAAAGCCCAGTTCAACAGCAAGTTTATATATGAAATCACTGCTTCAATATTAGTCATAAAATACATTTTTAAATGCGTTAAAATATTAAGTGATCTTATTTTCTCAACCTGTTTTTATTCAATTCATTTCACTTCCTTTGCATTCCATTTTCACTTTGTCTATTTAATTTCCACTTACCTTACAACTATATTTATCTAATTATATATCCACTTCATTCACTATTGCTTTCTGCATCAATATCAAATTTTGCACATTCCCTTCTTTTTGGAAAAAAGTGGTCTCTTTTGCAACCCTAACTTGTTTCAAGTGTTTTCTTTCCTGCTTGCTGCGTCCACTATTATACCTTGTACTAGTCTGAAATTTAACAAAATAAATTTAATTCGAAGTGCAAAAAAATAGAAGCAGTTATTTCAAATTTTCTCTTTCCGAATTTATTATTGTTACAAATACTAAATTAATTATATTCTAAAAAAATACAATTTATAATTTAGCATCTCCTAGACAAAAGTTTGCATAGCAGAGACAGAATTTTGTGCTTCAGTTACAAAAAAAAGAAGAAATTATGCTACTGGTCATTGGCTTGTTGCATTTTAACAGTAGCCACGTTTCAAAACATTAAGCCATTTTTTTCCGAAATTGAGGACATCAACGAAATTGTTAATAATTATAATAGGAGGCACTTCTTCTGAAGCATTTTGCAAAATATGGTAAATATTACATGGTTCATTCCTAAAATGAAGAAATATTTTTATATAGAAGCACGAAATAACGTAATTTTCACAATAATTCAAAATATTAATAATCACATATTTATTAAAAAAAATAATTATAAAATGAACATAGGGAGCATTTTGTCAACAAAAAAGGTGGCGATCTGGTGGTGATTGGTAGACTATCTTTTAATCGCCATTCGTTATATTTAGTCGCCCTGCGGCTGGTGGTGCTTTTGCCCTATGATTGCGATTTGCCCTATGCGAGAGTGATATCCAATACCGCCCCATACCATAATACCCGGTGCAGGACCAGTGTGGAGGTGCATAATGCAACTGTTCAGCATCCTCTCTCCACAGTGTCCCCAGAGTCGAATGCGACCATCGTGGTGTTGCAGACAGAAGCGTGACTCGTCAGTAAAGACAATTTCATTCCATTCTGTAGTTCACATCCTTCTTTCATTGCACCATTGGCGTCAAGGGTAGACGAAGCAATGGACGTCTTGCGGACTGGCCACACTGCTGTAAACGGCATCGAATGGTACGCGCAGACACTAGATGATGCGTTACAGACTGATTGTGCTGTGCTATGGTTTGTGGTGTGACTGAGCGATCAGTCCCTGCCATGCGCACAATTCGTCTGTCATCACGTGAAGTGGTGCACTGAGGTGGATGCAATCGAACACGTCAGTCCGTCGTACACTCCTGCATCCCACGATCACATAGCCGCATTACAGTTGTTTGATTTCGTCCAACACGATTATTGATTTCCCTGAAAGATAATCCACAATCTCGATAGGTCACTATCCTTCCTCTGTCGAACTCGGATGCTTTATCAAAAGATTATCGCTGTTTCCTACTAGGCATAATTGATCGTTTTTTTTTTTAAAAAAAAAGACACAAAAACACAATTGCCGAATTTGAAATCGTCAAAATCTCCAAGCCTTAAATAGCGCTTTGGAGTGGCGCCACAGGAGCGCGTAATGTGCGTCTGCGCTGAAATTCTAATCATTTGCATATCACACCTCCGATAATGCATGTTGTAAATTTCGTGTTATTTGCATGCTTTGATCAGGGTGTTGCATTTACGGTGGTCAGCAATGTAATAAGATAATAAACTATGAAAATAAATCCTATTTATAAAATAAAAGTAAGAAATTTAGCATGTTTTCGATATATCCAAAAGGAGTAAAATAACTTTTGTGCTGATGTAAAAAAATGTCGAAATAACATAAAAAGCACAAATAAACAAATAATTTTGGTACTATAAGCAAATATTATTATTGCTGAAGCGCAGATTGAAGAAAAAATATAGAATTATGCAGGAAATTTAAAGCGAAATAAATATTGCGAAATAAGAACGAGAAACTGAAGTATGGCTGCATAAAATTGGCAGACATAAGTGAATTTCAAACGATGCTAAGAACTTTCAAATTTTATGTTAAGCACTGCTAAAAAAAAATAATTGTCCCATTATATTTTAAATTGTTCTTTATTTTGTTTGTTTATGTGGAATTTCGCCTTTTAAATTTTAAAGAAATGTCTCTAAAAATGTCTATATTAAAAATTTTAATTGCTTTGTTTCATTTTATAAAAGAATAATGTGTCTATTTCAACAAACTAATAGTTATGGTAAGTATTTTCCTCTATAAAGATGCTTCATTAACGTTATTACTTATTAATAAAGTATAAAATTATTAAAGAATTAAATTAATTACAATTTAAATACCTTTGTACTAATTTAGAAGCAAATATATTCATTTTTTCATTTTATGTACCTCACAATCTCATTGTTTTACTCTATCCAATTGATACAATTATTTTTCTTTAAAATATAGAGAATTATTTATTAAAATAAGATATTTACCATACAATATTCTAAATACTCATCGCGATCGCAACGAACTATAGGGGGCGTTGTTGTATGAGACGCATACCTGCGATTTCTACTGTTTGTCTACGATAGGTACTCTGTCCGCCACAAAGTCTGCGGCAGTCTGGTGCTATGGAAACAAGAAGAGAGCATTTTAGGGAGGGTGGCTTCGATGAAGAGGTCTCCTTTTCTTTCGCCTTCGATGATAGCTTGTATGGGGAGTATACCAGATTGGCTGACTCAGCCACCAGTAGGAGACTTATTTAATCTGATTCAAGAACTTTTTTAAGATTCGCATGAATATTTCTTTCTTACTTAAAATAATTCTCTCGATTCAATCAGTTGTTATTTTTTAAATACAAAGGAAAAAAAGTGAACAAATTCTGACATTAAGGGTAGTACAGGTTTTTTTAATATTACTTTTTAATTTTACGATATTTATTATGAATGTTCATTGATTGTTAGATGGTTTAATTTCTAAACTTGCACATTTTTTAAAGCAGTTAATTTCTTTTATTACTTGAATTTTCTGGAAAAAGTGAAGAGCTTAAACTTAATAACTCTGATTTTAAAAGGAGATAAAACTTTTGCTGAAAATAAAAATAGTTCACGTTATCTGTGCCGGAGAAATATTAAATATCTTTGTTTTGATTATTAATTTTTAAATATTTTATTTATTTATTTATTTATTT
>NC_092210.1:43260933-43273969 GCF_043381705.1 Parasteatoda tepidariorum | reverse complement strand
ACTTTTAGAACATTTTCATCATTATGAAAACGTGATAAATTAATGTCCGATATTTACAGGCTCCCGCTAGACGGCGTACTCGAGCGTTGTGATCGCGAATTGTGTTTTGAAAAAATGAAATTTTTTCGAAAATTTTAATACTGCTTAGGTGAATTTATTGTATTAATATTTGTAATATTATATTTTAATTGACAAACACAATTTTATTTATTTTAGTATTTCAAAAATGAAATGGCAATTTTAAAATATTTTTCGAATTTGTTTATTATTTGCATCTAAAATTTTAATTGAGATTTCATTTTAAATTTACTTAATTGTGCTCAAAATGTTTGGAATTGCTTATTGTAAAAGACCAAATAACAATTTGTATTAATTAAGAAGAAAAAAGAATTGATCTATTAGGGAAAAAACTTTTTCTTTGAGCCCTGATAATAATACCCATAATGATTTAAATCTCAAATCATACCACCCTTTTAACCTCATAAAAAACCAATTGAGAAAAATTTCAAAGAAAGAAAAGTTATAGCAGATTATAAAAGACGAAATGAGAAAGTTTTAACTTATAGATAGGGTATTATTTTCACTGAATAGAATAAAAATAACACATAATTTCAGAGAGAGGAAAAGAATTTGAAGAAGAAATCGTAAATATTTCAGTTATTTTCAAGAACATAAAAATATTGATTAATAAAAAGTGACATTTAAGAATAGAAACTCCTTATTTCTACATCGAGAGTTGATGTCACTAGAGAGTTGCAATCACCAACATGGAGGCGTGTCGCTACTTAATATAGGGCTTTACGAAAAACAGCTATCATCCTTACTTATTCAGTTACTCTAGAAGACGCCAATAATTACAGATATAACTTAATTTCTCTGCGACTGTAGAAACCTAATTGTAGTCCGAATTAGAAAACTGTGGAAATATTTTTATTCATAATAGAATTTCCTCAATTGGAATACACGGTTACAGAAATTTTGCGTAAGAGAAAGATTTAGAAAATTTAAGACCTGTGAAAATAGACTTCACTCCTTTTTAAAAAAATATTAAAAAATGAACATTTTGTTCAAGGAAAAAAAAAAAAAAACGAAAACTGTTTTATAAGTGACAAATAAAGAGTAGCATATACTTACCATGATACTAAATTCAAATAATTTACAAATAGTGTAATTTTTCTATTAAATGTTGCAACTAGCTGTACTGGCAAATCGAAATATAAAATTTTTAAAAATGCTCGCCAAGTATTTATAGGATGGTTATAATTGCATTATAGTTCCGTTCTTGAAGATTATCAAAAAGTTTATCGATTTTCTTCAATGTCGTGGCAATGAAATAAACGAAACCCATAAAATTTTTATATAAGACGTTTTTTTATACATTTTTATATAAAATGTTTCTACATCTGCCCATTAAAATATATTACTCATTTTTAACTATACATTAAACTTCAATAAAAGTTTAGAATCATGTAAGAAATGTGTGTCGATGAAACATATTGTAATGCAATCATAAGATCAAATTGCAAAAACCTCTTTTATTTTTACAAACTCGGAAGAAAAAAAAATTTTAAAAGTTAACTACTCTAAAGATTGTCTAGATTTGTAAAGTACCTCTCGAAAAATATATTCAGAAAATTAAAATCCAAATCAAATATTTTGAAAAGAATTAAACATATTATTATAAAGTACTGTGCAAAAAAAAATAAATGAGATTTTCAAAAAAACACTATTTAAGTAAATAAAAACAGAAATCAGTAATTAAAATGCATTTCAATATGTCTTATCTTTATACAACATAATAGAATCAATATGTTTTATCTTCATACAACATAATACAGATATCGTAAATCCTTTCTCCATAGCATTAATAACTGTTTGAAGCCGTCTTGGTTAAAGGAGAGACTTGAGAGTGGGAATCAGGTCCGGGGTGGAAACAGGCCACTTTAAAATATCTATTTAATTATTATCAATCCATTTTGTGATTAGTTTCGAAGTATGAGAACTAGCATTGTTCTATTGTAACAAAAAGCAGTCAAGGTAAAATCCTTCCATAGCGGGAAAATGGGAACGAAATTTTGCTACACGGCAATTAGTCAACTTTTCATTTGTGACGTGGTTAATTTAACTGTCAACCGATCATAAAGCGAAAACGTAAAATGTTATCATAGGCTGAATTGTCGGAACGCCGTCTAAACTCGGCAGTTTGAACCTCAGTTCCGTGGTTTATGTAAACCCGGTCTAAACGAAAAACCAGATCTCACTTTTCAAACGTAGATTTGCCGTGGTTTAACAAAACTAGAGCGAGACCAAGCTTATCGAATGTATCTGCACTGAAATTTTACCTGGTTGATGAATATACCCTATCAGGTGGAAGGAGTCACGTCTGTCATCATCATCATCATCATCATAGTTGGCCAGACAGCCCAATGTGAGCCAATGCCTTCCTCTGAAGATTTCTCCACGACGACTTCCGATTTATCGTTGATCTCCAATTTTTTTCATTAATTGCGAGAAAATCAGACTCCACTGAGTCAGCCCATCTCAACCGAGGCCTTCCTCACTTTCTTTTTCCAGTGGGTCTAAAAAGCAGTAACTTTTTATTGTGTCTTATTATCGCATCTGTCACTATTTGGAAAAGTCTTGGGAATTTTTTTTTACATTTTGTAGGTGTGGAAATAAACACAGCCATGTTGAAAATTTATGCGGAGGGATCACTGCGTAATTAATCAAGAAAGAAATATTTTTCATGAAATGAAATTCGCTTATGTTAAATAATAGTCAATAAGAAAACTTCTTATGCGGAACATTATATTTTAATTGAGTAATATGTCATTGAACATTGACCAACATCAAATATAAGAATACTTAACTGGCTTCTTTTAGAAAGAAAATTTTAAATAAGAATTTTATGTGACAAATAAGAAATCTCATTAAAAATGTCTTTGATAAATAAAACAGATATATAATAAAATTTATGTTTGCTTTTATTGCTTAACTTCTCTACCTATGATTCTAAATTTAGAAGCCTGTTAGAAAAATACATGTAATAAAATAATCTGATTTTTTTTTTCATTCTATATAAATAAAAATAAGTGAAAAATAATTTTTCTATCATGCATAAACATTTTCATAGCTATGATTTATTTTGCTATGATTTTTGTCAGAACTTTTTATTAACTCTTTTCAAAAAAAGATGAGCATAATAAGTGACAAATATATTTTAAGTAGAAAAATCACAACTTAGTTATCGAAGTAAGCGATTAATAAATTATGTGAAGGTAGGCTATGTACCCCGGTTTTGATCTGGGTTAAAGAAAAGAGAAGGGCTGGTTCATTCCTCTCTTTTAGAGCTGAAGCTACGATTTCTCTCCTGATGACGTCACGCCGCACACAGATCTCTGAGATCGCAAGCAAAGATACTATAAAAAATTTGTATCATTCTCTCTGTAAAAATAAGTTCGACATTTTCTTGAAATTAGCTTTCAAACTTTACACATTTAACACATTGTATCATTTCAAAAAAATTTTATTGGCCATAATATTAAAAAAAAATATCTTTTTAAACTAATAAAAATATTTAACTAGTTGTCGTAAATGACACTATAAATACTTTATTTTAAAATTTTCAGTTTTAGGTTTTATTATTAAGAAAAATTAAAGCATATATCGATACTTTTTTAGCTATAGATCGTTAGATAACAGTAATTTGTAAAGTTGGGTTAAGTTTGGAATCCCGATTTTAAAATATGCTGCTAATAGCAATTTGTTCATTAGGAAACAACTTCAAACGCTAATTATTGAAACAAAATAATAATTTAGGTTCATAATAATATTAGAAATTTTGCAGTTGTTAATAGATATTTAAATTTAAGATAATGTAATTTTTAAAAAAATCATAAATATTTAGAATAACTACATTAAAAAATATGTTATAAAATTAGGAGAATTTTTACTATTAATTACTTATACTTTTCCTTAAAGTTTTTATTTTCTTTGAATTTAACCATTTTTTTTTCTTTTTTTTTTCTTTTCTTGAAGTAACGGGGCAGTTTCTATTTAGATGGTGAATTCTTTTAAAGGTTCCTAAACGACAGAATTGCTGTTTTATTCACTGCGGTATATCGTCCGTCTAATTCATTCATAAGTTCTTTGATGACACTTTTTGATTTTCTGTTAGATGCCCCATGCATACTTTGTAAAATATTCTCAAATTCCTATTCTCAGTATTCAAATATTATTTTTGAATGCTGGTCAAAAATGAAGTAAAAACCCCAAACATTAGGGGTTCGGAAATTAATATTTAAGGTGAAAAAAAGATAAAAATTAAAAAGAATGCAATTTAAGAAATAAAAAAACAAGGGAGGCAAGATTAAACACTTCTAAACCTCTTTGATTGCCAAACAATACTGAGTGGAAATAATTTTTAGAAACATTTTCACATTTTATGTAGATATCTAATTAGTTTTAACTCAATAATATAGATTGTAGCTACGTTTTTGTCTTTTCCTGGATTAAATTTTAATTCGCGACCTAAAATGCATATGCTTTCTTATAAGGATGTAAAAATATGAATTTCGAAATGATCTGAATACAAAGACTGAACTGTATACAGGTACTGAATAAAATTCCCTCATGTGATTGTAGGAATTACTATGAGCACTTTTTCTGCCCCACTAAGGTTTTTAAAGAGGTTGATGTATGATTAAGATTTGTGTTTCAAACAAATTTAATGGAAAATTGATTTCAGTTGAATGCGACTAATGCAACATGATATGACGCTATGAAAAGGAATCCACCAAACAAAAAGGACAGAACTGAAAGAAAAGAAAAAATTGAGTTAATTGACTTTAAAGTCTTATAAAAAAAATTTTCTCTGATTTTTTTTTTTTTTTTTTTTTTTTTTTTTTTTTTTTTTTTTTTTTTTTTAAGAAAATGGTGAAAAATAAATACTTTTTTTAACATGCAACGTTTCAGAAATAGAAAAACATAATACCCATGAAAAGCAAATATATGTATAAGTAAACAGAAAAATTTTTAAAATACATCATTACTTTTAATGAAAAATCAAGTTTACATAATTTATTATCATTTTGATTTCAAAAAAACATATTAGAGTACTATAAAAGTTTTGTATTCAGTTGAAGGCATTTAAATTAATATTGCACTGAAGCATAGTGATTCTTTCTTGCTTGCATACATCAGTTGGCCAATATCAGCTTTGTTTTTTCTTCTAAAGAAACTTCCTTAATCAGAAATGTACCATAGTTGCTGATCTGGAAAAAGAAAAAATATATTTTATTGAAACTGCTGAGTCAATCATTTAAATTGCTAAACTATGAGCAATTATAATAATAAATGAAAAAAATTAAAAATGCTTTATTTGTTTATAATAATTGTTCATAATTTAGCAATTTAAAAGCTCTTTTTGTAATTACAGCTGGCTTCCAAATTTTGAATTAATCAACATAAGAGGTGGATTAGTAACAATTTCTTGTTATCAGTTTCAAAAAATCCTTACAATTTCAGTAACACACATAAATATTAATCTTAATAAATATGGGGATGATAAATTACAAAGTAAAACTTTCATTGGGCTTATTTTAATAAGTATTGAAATAATTTTAATATTAATTAAAATAAAATTATAAGTTATTAAACGAAATAAAACGCAGTGATTATATTGAATTTTCTTTGCTGAAAGTGCAGACTTGAAAATAGTTTTGTCTTTAAAATGGAAAAGCAGTCGATTTTATTCAAATACAAAATAACAAATATTTTGTTTAAAAAAGAACTTATTTAACGCGTGTTCCTTATAATTACTTTCAACTCCGTTGCGCACCCCCGTTCACTGCAGAGAAAAAAGCAGAAACTGTTTGGAGAAAAAAAATATTTTCCCCTGAAAAACTCACTAATCCGGCTCTCCATTTTTCTCTGTCCCAGACCGTCCCGCAGAGGACTGATCGTTAAGACACGGTTCCCAGCAGATCACCGAAGTCAAGCCTCACTGGCTACGGTCAGTATGTGGGTGGGTGACCACTTGGATCAGTCTGCGTAGGGACCGAGGGTGAGCGGTATTGGTCCTCGTTAAACTGTTCTACCCTAAAGTGCTCGACTTCGCGTTCAGGTCGTTGGACTACCGAAGCGGGGGGTGGCATCCCCTCTGCAGTGGATCAAAATTGTGATGGCATGTCTTCGGATCATCCTCAGGGATGCTTCCCAGACAGTCGCCAATAGCCCATTGTGCAGCTCTAGTGCGACGTAAATGAACTACAACTACAACAACAAGCATTTTTCGTTTTCAAATTTAATAAGCCACAATAAAAGTAGGAACGTTACAATGCTACACGCTACATTAAAGATGTCTCCAGAGTAACTGAATGACTATTCATATAGAAATCGCAGGCATTCGTCTCATACAGCAACGCCCCCTATAGTTCGTTGAGATCGCGAATTCTGGTGGCCAAGATCTCTCGACCTTGGCGAGCTCATATGATCAGAAAGTCGCTTTCCCAATCGTGGTTGCCGGTAGAAAAGTGTTGAACCAAGCAGACTCCTCAATTCTGCTTTTAACACGTAAAGTCTATGGCTGGCTTGTCCTACTTTGAATCGATTTTTCTTGTTTAAGAATCGGAGTGGTCAATTCGAAAAAAAATACTAATATTTTTTTCAATCTTTCCTATCCACGAAAATGTATGTCAATTTTTTTTATCTTTATTACTTTTTTTAATATTGCCTTTGAAACTCAAGTCACTTTCTACCTTTGAGTATGGGAGGAAGGCAACTTCCACCCCCAAGTTCATTCTCCAAGAGACGATTGCGGTCTAATCTTCTCCGTAGGTGGTCTTGCTCCCTCCCTCTCCAAATACTTTTACTCTGTTCAGCTCTTTTTGGAAATCTTTTTCTCTCTCTACCCTTTTGAAGAACTGATATAGGGTGCGTTTTAAAAACCGATAGCTTACTTTTTATTTATAAGCTTGTAATCTATTATGAAAATTATATTCGCTGATAATTCGTACATTCTATATACATTTTATTTATTTAGTAGTAATAATTTTCTTGTTTTTATTCATTTTGAGAGTGGAATTTATTTTTTAAATGCATTATTCCTCTTTTTTTTTAATTTTTTCCTTGTTTTTTAAAGATGTTTCAGAATTAAAAAATTTAGCTTCTGAATAAAGTGAGATTAATTAAAATCGAGACAATGACATAAAGATCTTCTAATATACTATAAAGCATCACAAAACTGCAGTTTTTCTTTTTTTTTTTTCTTTTTTTTTTAAATATATCGTGCACTCATTTGTAGGCTTAAGAAATATTTACATTTGTAGGTTTAAAAAAACATTTCGCAACCTTTTAAAAAAATTTAACAGGTCACAATTTTTTCATTCCATAAATAGTTTTAATTACTCCAATAGCTGGGATAGTTTGTTTTTTCACAGTAAGGGAAAAAAATAGCTAGTACACAAGACCACACATCATCCAAACATGAACAATCACTTAGCCCTGTTTTTAAGGCTTTAATGTGAATACACAAGAACACTAGAGTATTATGAAAGTTTTATTTAAATCAGTAAATGAAGAAAAATCCGAAAATATACGCATGTATTGTAAAATTCTTAAAAAAAAGGAAGTAAAAGAACATTAGGGGACATAATTAATATTCACGAGAGAAAAATGCAAGCTGTATCAAAATATAATGAATCGCTGCTTAGAAACGCACCTCTGAAAATATTGAAACCAGTTTGATTGCCAGGTGAAATAGAAAGAATGAGAAATGTGATTATTATAAACACTACGAAATTTCATCACGATAAATTAAAAAATAAAAATAAGTTGTAATACTTAGAGTTAAGCTTCTCTTTGTTACTTCAGACTGTCAAACTGGTTTTGGTGTTTTCAGACCTGATTCCTTAATTGATTCACTAGATTTTGGAACTATTAGTCTTTTTTTATTGCTTTAACATTTATCTGTAATTCCTAATTAATACACTTTTTAAAACTTTTTTTCGCAATATTCTAAAAATATATATTAAGAGTAGGAATTATGCAATATCTTATGTATTTAATAACGAGAAATTTTTCGAAATCATATTAAAAGTGCGTAATGTAACTTTTATTCACAATTTTTCGCTCTTTTATATTGATAGAACAAAGTATGTAATCAATGTGTTATTTTAATTTCTCTTCCTTGACCCTCCTTTGCCATTCATGGAGAAGAGTTTTCTGAGTAGAAATTTCTGCACTGCAAACTTTAATTAGTGCAGTTATAGATAATTGAAATATAAGAAAACTAACCCGCATTACATGGAGAGGAAAAACACGAAAACCTCCCAGAGTTAGCCAGCATGCCATCTATATGAACATATCTCCTAGATAACCATAATTTTCTGTTTTTTACTTCTACGTTCAGAAAATTATAAAACTTATCAAAGATAGTTTTTAAGGAACTTCTTTGAAATAAGTTATAATTTTGTAAATTATTTATTTTTATTTACGGCATTTACAAATAAAATGCGTTTATTACCCACTTTTATCATTATTCTTTGTTATTATTATTATGGTTATAATAATTTTAAGTTAAAGGCTTAAAATTAAAAGTGAAGTTCCTTTATTAATCACAAGATATTACTTGATAAAATATAAATACCGTTTAACAACCAAAAGCTGATAAATAAAATATATTCGCTTTTTAATAAGTTATATTTTCCTTTAGTCCTTAAAAATAAAGTTCCTATAAAACTGCTCTCTTAAAATATGCAGTTTAATAAATTTATACTAAATAACTGCTTTAGATCAATAAGGAATTTTTTTTTTTTTGTATTATTGTTAAATAATATCTTTGGCGATAAGTTTTTAAAGTAACTATAATTAAATAGAAATAATGTAAGTAAAAATGATAAATATGAGTTTGTGGGTGAAGATCAAGCAATATTGGAGCAAGCAAGTTAACGTTATGTTAGCATTGTGCTTATGTTAGCTCTTTGCTCCAAAAATAGATGATAAGTCGGCCTGTCTAATTCAGGTGCTCTACTCCGAGCTAAATTATTAGAATATCTGAATTAGAATTATTGGAAAACTAGATCTGTCTTAACATGATTTAAAATTTTGTGATCATTAAATCGAATAATTTTTAATTTTAATGTTTCAATTTGTTTGTGACAAATGACAAATATCCCCGATGTTTATTTTTTAAGATCGAATCATAATTCCAGCTCGGAGTTATTTATACAATAATAAATGTAGTTAGCAAATTTAATAATTAAAATGAAGTAAGTTTCCAGTGAAGGTTAATTTAGTTCATTCAAATTGCGAAATTCAAATATTTAAGCCTAAATCAGATTTACATAGTAAGCAACCATATTTGCTTGAACAATGGATTAAATGTCAACATAGTTTTTTAAAGTGGTAGAATTTAATTAGTTTCAAAACGGTTCAACAATCTTTAAAAAAAATTGAAAAAAAATAATTAAAATTAAAAAAAAGGTTGTGAAAAATATTGGTATTTGAATTGTAATTGAAAGAAAAAAATTAAATAAGTAATACAAAAAATAAAATCTTGAACTCAAGGTTTTACTTTAACATAAAAAGTTTTACAAATTAGCAAATCAGTTTTTAAAAAAAATTAACAGACTTTATTTGATTTATAGAGAAAATATAAATTTATTTTCCGTGCAGTTACTTTATATGAATTACTTTCATATGACTACATAGTAAAATTTTATAAATTTAAATACTCTGGTTATTATTAGTTCTCTAAATAATCAAGTCAAAATAATAAACAATTCAAGATATAATTAGAAAAAGTGCATGTTAAATAAAATGATAAAACCATTTTGAAAATAAATAAAGCCGTTTCAGAGTTTTAAAAAAAAAATTTTAAGTTTTTCTTAGATCGAGAAAAAGCATGATATAAGATGTAGAGGAAAGCTAGTTGACCCCCGCAAGTTGCAATCCCCCTTTTCTGTGGCAGTGGTTAGTCGATTAGTTTCGGGTTACTTAACACGAGTTTCATAGATATAAGGAACCCGTGAGAGGAAGTGAAGGTCCTATCTTCCCGGTGGCAGCGAAAAATGGATTACCTTTTTCAATCATCGTGGCGACTTTTTCCATCTGGTAAATCGCCACATCGCCAGTGTTCGTGTGCATATTTGTTGTGGTGTGGTTGCTTATTAATTTCACGTGCTGCAGTATTACTGGATGAAATAGATATTTAATCTGACAAAAATAAGGTAAACCTAAAAACCGGTTTTTTGTTGCCATTTGGAAGACAGGATCTTCATTTCCTCTTACGGGTTCCGTAAATCTACGGCACTAAGCTCTCGACTATCGCTGTTGTTGAAAGTTTTGTTTTGTAAAAGTGGCAATAACCAATTTTTTGTTGAATCAGAGGCAGAAAACAAAAAGTTAAAATGGCAGCCGCTGCAGCAGTTTTAAATCGCAGAGAAATTCTTCCTCCAAGAGACCAACTTGAAAAGTTCGATGCTGATATTGCTAAGGAATTCGGTAATAATCGATCAATTGATATTCTTTAAAAATTGTCAATTTAAATATTTGATTATTGTGGATTCTGAATCAAATCTCAATTATGATGACTAAGTGCTGTTATTTATTCAATTATAAAAAGTGTAAAACTTATAAAATGTTTTGTCATTCAACTCACTTTACATGTTTTTAGGGGGGCTTTAATGAATCACAGTAGTGATTCAGCATGAACACTAACGCTTCGAAAATATCCCCTAAAACTCAGGAATTAAGATAAACATTGGAAAAAAATTTAACTTGATTCTTTAACTTTTAATAATAAAGTTTATGGGAACCAGAGTGTGAACTTCTGAACAATAAAACAAATCTGAATCTACCCTTTAGAAACAGGGAAGACTCCAGTATTAATTAGCGCTTAAATAACCACTCAGTTTCGGCGACTACGGAGAAGTGACAGCAGAATAAAATATCCCAGAATGAAACCTTTTGTCGATAGTAACAGGCGCGAAATTATTCCGATTAGAAATTATGCCAGTTCCTCAGGTGTCATTGATCTGTTGTTGCCAAAATTGTGGGACATTTTTGACCCATGTACTGATGTATCAGGTCATGGAAAACCCGTATATCAGGTCAGGAAAAGCCTGAAATAATCAGGAAATGTTGCATTTTTGTACAAAAACCTGGAAAATTCCCAAATCATTCTTGGAAAATTCCAGTCTTAGAATTGTTAGTACAGTGAAACCTTTCGGGAGCAACCACTCTCTGTTCTACATAGTGTAAAAGTCTTTAACGAAGGTTGAAGGATATCAAAAGAACATAATTTTCAACTAGCAATTTTATTTCTAGTTAGTGTCATTTTTTTGGTGTGGATATTTTTTCGTGTTTCCATGTTTGACCATTTTTGCATTTGGTGCAGAGGTTTGTACGGCTGTTGGAGGAGGTTTTGATGGTCTTTTCTAAAGGTTTTCTTCAAAGCAAAGTCTAAAGAAAAAATTCCGTGCCTCTTAAGAGTTGTCGCAAATAACGGAGGTTGCTACTTAGAGATGTTCTTTCCTGGAGGTTTCACTATAACAGTAATTAGTTATTGAGATTCAATTTAAATGATTGTAACATCTATTATTGCTTATTTGCTCCAAAAATGCCACTTCTTAATGAAACTTTTCCATCCACATCTAATAGTCTGTTTTTTTTTTTTTTTTTTTTTTTTTTTTTTTTTTTTTTTTTTTTTTTTTTTTNTTTTTTTTTTTTTTTTTGCTCTCAAAAATCTAATATTTGACATTTCAAATGAAAGAAAATAAAAATTAATCAATGAAAAATTGCATGGTATAGGTACAATATTATCTGAATTTAAATAGAAATTTTCCTGAAGCATCTGGAAAATTTGTTTTTTTGTAATTAAGTGGGTATCCTGTTAATTCATTTTTAGGATTATGTTTAAAAGCTTTCCTATTTCTATCAAAGTAAAATATTTTACTTCAAGATTTTTAATATGTAACTCATAAATAAGATTTCTGTTTAATAAGACTTTTACTTGCCAGAAAAATTTAGTATGGTAAAAGTCATACCAAAAGAGCTTTTGTAAAGAAAATTTGTCAAATCACATAAAAGTTTTATTTCAGCTCATTAGTCTTATACATTTTCTTCCCAAATGCTCTGTAATTTGTAGAAGTATCTGATTTTATTAAAAAATATATGCATATATATGGCCATTAATGGAAGTTAAATTTGCTGTTACATAAAAGTTTTATTTCAGCACATTACTCTTATACATTTTCTTCCTAAATGCTCTGTAATTTGTATAGAAAAACAGGGTGGCCATCCACCTGGAAAACCTTGAAAACCTGGAATTATCAGGGAATTTTTTTTATACTGGAAAAAACCTGGAAAAGTCAGGGAAATATGGATGAAAACCTGGAAATTTTAAAGAAAAGCTGGAAATTTTTTCCTAATATCTTTAATTTTACTAATTTAAATTATTTGCTAATTTTCTTAATTTAAATTGTTTCATCCATTATACCCACATTTTTTAGACGGAAATGTATCTCCAAACAGTTAAAATATCATCAACTTACTTTGCTTTCATCAAAAATTGCTCCATTATAACCCTGATAAACTAGAATACAACATAAAATTCTCCCATGGTTGCTAAGCAAATGTTTTTGATCTCTATGCAGACTATGGGACTGTGCAATTTAGGAAAGGCAAAGATTATGGTGGATGTGGAAGACGGGGTTAGGATTCGGTTTTTAAATTCTGTCCGTGTTCACACAATGATTCAAGTTTGTTCGGAATTGAGAGTGGTAATTTTCTATTTTGACAAAATGTTTTTGTATTTTTAACTTTATTAAATTCTCTAAAAATTAGTTGGTTATAATTTAATAATGATTGATTTTATATTGCACTCTTTTTCTGAAAGCTTTTGAACTCCCATTCAAAGAAATCTGTAAATTATTTTTTCTCAGCAAACCAACCAATCACGCATTTTCCACCATCACTGTCGACAAATTGTTACAATTCTTGCATTAATGCTAATTTTTTCTATTTCGTTTTGACC
>NC_092210.1:43258596-43260433 GCF_043381705.1 Parasteatoda tepidariorum | reverse complement strand
TAATAACTATTTGAACCCGTCTTGGTTAATGAGAAACTTGAGAGAGGGACTCAGGTCCGGGGAGGAAACAGGCCACTATAAAATATCTATTTAATTATTATCAATCCGTTTTGTGATTAGTTTTGAAGTATGAGAACTAGCATTGTTCTATTGTAACAAAAAGCAGTCAGGGTAAAATACTTCCATAAACGGGAAAATGGGAACTAAATTTTGCTACACGACAATTTGTCAAATTTTCATTTTTGACGTAGTTAATTTAACTGTCAATCGATCACAAAGCCAAAACGTAATCATAGGCTGAATTGTCGGAACCCTGTCTAAACTCGGTAGTTTGAACCTCAGTTCCGTGGTTTACGTAAACCCGGTCTAAACGAAAAACCAGAATTAATTTAGGCTCATAATAATATTAGAAATTTTGCAGTTGTTAATAGATATTTACGATAATATAATATTAAAAAAATCATGAATATTTAGAATAACTACATTAAAAATATGTTATAAAATTAGGAGAATTTTTACTGTTAATTACTTATACTTTTCCTTAAAGTTTTTATTTTCTTTGAATTTAACCATTTTTGCTTTTAAATTTTTTCGTTTAAATTTTTTCGTTTAAATTTTTTCGTTAACGGGACAGTTTCTATTTAGATGGTGAATTCTTTTAAAAGTTCTTAAACGACAGAATTGCTGTTTTATTCACTGCTGTATATCGTCCGTCTAATTCATTTATAAGTTCCTTGATGACACTTTTTGATTTTCTGTTAGATGCCCCATGCATACTTTGTAAAATATTCTTAAATTCCTATTCTCAATATTCAAATATAATTTTTGAATGCTGGTCAAAAATTAAGTAAAAACCCTAAACATTAGGGGTTCGGAAATTAATATTTAAGGTGAAAAAAAGATTTAAAAAAATGAAACGAATACAATTTAATGAATAATCAACAAGGAAGGCAAGATTAAACACATCTAAACCTCTTTGATTGCCACAATACTGAATGGAAATAATTTTTAGAAACATTTTCACATTTTATGCAGATATCTAATTAGTTTTAACTCTATAATAATATAGATTGTAGCTACGTTTTTGTCTTTTCCTGGCTTAAATTATAATTAGCGACCTCTAATGCATATGCTTTCTTAAAAGGATGCAAAAATATGTATTGCGAAATGATCTGAATATGAAGACTGAACTGTATACAGGTACTGAATAAAATTCCCCCATGTGATTGCAGGAATTACTATGAGCACTTTTTCTGTCCCACTAAGGTTTCTAAATAAGTTGATGTATGATTGAAGATGTGTGTTTCAAACGAATTTAATACAAAATTGATTTCAGTTGAATGCGCTTAACATTTAGTATGATATGAAGCCATGAAAAATAATCCACCAGACAAAAAGGACAAAACTGAAAGAAAAGAAAAAATTGAGTTAATTGACTTTAAAGTCTTATACACTTTTTTTCCTCTGATTTTTTTTTTCTTTTGAAAAAAATGGCGAAAAATAATATTTTTTTCAACATGCAACGTTTCAGAAATAGAAAAACATAATACACATGAAAAGCAAATATATATACACCGAAGAGCCATTACATTATGACTATCCTGCTAATAACATGTAGGACCACCTTTAGCCCTCAAAACTGCTAGCACCCGCCATGGCATTGATTCCACAAGGTGCTGATAGGTAGTCTGAGGCATCTGGTACCAAGCGCTCACCAACTGGTCCTGCAATTCTCTCACATTGCGAGAGGGTAGCGTGGCAGCACGAAATTGGTTTTCCAAGTAGGACCACAAATGCTCTATTGGATTAAGGTCAGGTGAATTTGGGGGCCAAGACA
>NC_092210.1:43246978-43258475 GCF_043381705.1 Parasteatoda tepidariorum | reverse complement strand
AAAAACTGTTGCCATGAGTGGGTGAACCTGGTCCGCAACTATGTTCAAGTAGCTTACAGACGTCAGGGATTGTTCTATGAGGATTATGGGTCCTAATGTGCCCCATGAAAACATTGTTCCCGGGCGCGAAACCATGAAAACCTGGGAGAGCCCATTATTATAGATGGAAGGTAGTCATGATGTAATGGCTCTTCGGTGTATATGTAAACAGAAAAATATTTAAAATAAATCATTACTTTTAATGAAAAATCAAGTTTACATAATTTATTATTATTTTGATTTCAAAAAAAACTTATTAGAGTACTATAAAAGTTATGTATTCAGTTGAAGGCATGGCATTTAAATTAATATTGCACTGAAGCATAGTGACTCTTTCTTGTTTGCTCATATCAGTTGGCCAACATCAACTTTGTTTTTTTCTTCTAAAAAAACTTCCTTAATCAGAAATGAATACATAGTTGATGATCTGGAAAAAGAAAAGAAATATTTTATTGAAACTGCTGCGTCAATCTTTAAAATTGCTAAACTATGAGCAATTATAATAATAAATGAAAAAAAAACTAAAAAATTTTTGTTTGTTTATAGTAATTGTTCTTAATTTAGCAATTTAAAAGCTATTTTTGTAATTACAGCTGGCTTCCAAATATTCATCTAGTGAATCAATCAACGTAAGAGATGGATTAGTAACAATTTCTTGATATCAGTTAAAAAATCCTTACAATTTCAGTAACACATAAATATTAATCTTAATAAATATGGGGATGATAAATTATAAAGTAAAACTTTCATTGGGTTTATTTCAATAAGTATTGAAATAATTTTAATATTAATTAAAATAAATTTATAAGTTATTAAACAAAATAAAATGTAGTAGTTATATTGAATTTTCTTTGCTAAAAGTACAGACTTAAAAATAGTTTTGTCTTTAAAATGGAACGGCAGTTGATTTTATTCAAATACCAAATGGAAAATATTTTGTTTAAAAAAGTACTTATTTAACACGTGTCCCTTATAATTATTTTCAACGAAGTTATCAATCCATGAATTAATAGAAAATATCAACATCATCATAATACTTTGAATGACAGTTCAGGGTGAGCCTGTGACTTCTTCAGGTTCCTCCAGAACAACCCACATTTTGACCTGGATTGCCAGCTTTTTATCCCAATCGCTCTAATATTTTAGTCCGCAGAATCAAACATCGTTGTTTTGGCTTTCTTCTTTTTCGATTAGTGAGGGACTTTGGCACAAAAATTTTCTTTACTCGAAATATAGGATATAACAATCACAAACTTATGTATTAATTGTGACTGAAAAGATAAACTAAAATTAATACTAAGCAAAATATTTTTAATTTATTTATTTAGTTATTTAACCAGCTATCAAAAAACATAAATACTTCGGCACATAAGAGAATATTTTTGGAATTAAATTAATTATTAATCTTAATTAGGTTAAAAAATCATTAAAATGAAATTCATTAAAAAATTGTTCCTTAATTTAACATATGAAACATAACAAATGGTTTGAATGTTTTTCCAAAATATTGTTAGTATTTACTATTCTTTCGATTTCCAATTCATTTTTAAGGTAATCATATTCTCCGTAATAAAGCTCAGATATTTTGATGCTTTGTGCATTTTAATAAGCTTCAAAAAGTTTTAAATCATAAAAAAATTTTGAAACGATAACATAAAAAATCTTATGTGACATCGTAGACAGTGTAATTGTATAAAACTTAATATAAACAAAATAGCAATAAAAGTAATAGATTTCTTTGCATTGATGGAGCAAAGTTTAAATGTATTTGAACAGCAGTAGATTGGCATGTAGTGCTGTACATTAAAGAGTTCTTCATTGGTAGTTATGACTCCAACAAAAAGTTTTCTTTGCATTTTTCAACACTTTTTTTAAAAATGCGAAAAAGAAAAAGAAAATTATGTTTGGTAAAACTCAAGGTGAATGTCTTCTACTTAACTTTTCTACAATTATTTTCAAAACAAAGCCAATTAGTATGAAAGAAAACAGAAAAATTTGAAAGAAAACAGAAAAATATTTTAGCAGAATCTAAGACAAATGATTTTTTTTCAATGTCTTTCCATAGAGCTTTAATAGTTTATTACAAATTACAGTTATTTTCTATTACATATAAAGCAAATATATTTCATCGTAAATTAAACAAAACTTAAACTAGAGGTTAATGTTATAACTTAAAAAGTCAAAAAAATATTCTATACCAATATTCAATACATCTTAGGTTACATTGATATATTCGTGTTTTTAGCGTAAACCCAAGTAGCACAGGGATATTGTAACAGCCCTAGTATACATCGACAGACATTGTCAATATCGAGAAAAATCGACACTGTGTGTACGATATTGTACGATTCCCATTGAATTTTGATACCTATCCTTTGACTTGATATAATATCAAAATTCTCTTTTGATCCAAAAAATTAAAAAAATTATTGAAGTGTCCACCAAATGACCCCCTCAAATGCAGCTAATAATAATAATTAGAAAACTAAGGATAGCAAAGTCAATAACCGAAATAAACAATAGTATACATAAAATCTAGGCTACACAGAATTTTTTAACCCATCTCATATCATATTTGCATCATCATCGATTTTAGCAACACATGTGCTAACTATAGAGTGACAAGGACAAAATAAAAATATTTTTAAAGGCATTTTATCAATATTTTTTGACATATGTATATGTTTTTAAAAATTTTGACACCTTTGCTTTAACTTGATATTAATAACAAAGTTCTCCGTTGATTCAAACAAATTATAAAATATCATTAAATTTATCATGAAAAATCGTTAAGTCCGCCAAATGACCAACTCAAATACTGCTATTAATAATAATTAGAAAAAAAAGGAGAGCAATGCTTAAAATAGAAATAGACAATAGTATATATTAAATGTAGGATACACAGAATGTTTTATCTGCCTTATATTATATTTGCACCATCATAGATTTTAGCTAGTCCTGTGCTAACTATATAGGGGACAAGGACAAATAAAAATTTGTTACAAAAATTTTATTTTTAGCATATAAATATATGTCTCTTTTTAGAAACTTTGACATTTATTGTTTGACTTGATATTAATATCAAAGCTCTAAATTGGCAATAATAAACATTTTTATTAGTTTTTTAAATTAACAATTATTCTTAGGAGAGAAAGGGAAACCTTTAAACTATTTTTGAGAAATTTCATATTTTTCATATTAAAAATCAATGTATTGCAAATAATAAAGATCATCCAAAATTTCCATAGGTTATTTCAACAAATAAGTAAAATATTATAAAGCTTTTAAACAGCTTTTGCTCGAAAGTTGATTCAAGGGTCAGATTTGAACAAGACTGAAGCACCGTTGTACTACGGAAAAAACATTTACTAAGAACTGTTTTTATTGAAGACTCAGAGATTAAAAGTACATAGTATGTATACAAATTATTGGTTAAGACGAAAATTGAACAACAAAACTATAAATAATATGTATGTTTAAACTTATTTAACGTAGAAAATAATTTAATTTTTATTAATTAAAATTTGATTTACAAGACTTCATTTAAGCAGCTCATCATGCTTGATTGAAGCAAAGCTGTGCCAGATGTGCTGGATTGAAGTAATTTTCTTGCCACACCTTCAAATTCTCTTTCATTAACAAGTAAATATTTTTTTAATGAAATTTGACTAAAATTCATTGATACCATTTAAATCAGCTTATGAAAAATTCCTTTTCTTTTCTTTTTTTTCTGTAAAAACGGTTTCCTCGCTTATAGAAAATAAAGAGTCGTCATCACTTCCTGGAATAAGAGAAAGGTTTAGATTTCTTTTTTCCTTCTGGTACGAGAAAAGGTTTTATTCACTTTCCTTCGTAGAGTTGAAATTGTTATGCCGTTTCAAAAACACTATAATCTTTTCATGTTTTGTTTGTTTGGCTTCATATCTTTTGTTTGGAACAAAGTCAGTTGCATAATGATGTGCAAATTGCATGATTAATGTGTATTTTTTTCCATAATCATTCCATTACCAAACCTTCAGGTCCTGTGGTAAAGTAGTGGCGAAAGTTTTGCAATGAAAAATGACTAATTTTGCAATCATTATCAATGACACTATTTCGCTATGCCATTTTACACGATTTTTTTTCCTCGGTATAATAATGATGTAAATTTAACTCTTTACATATGTCTTATGTTCTTCCTAATATACGTGCTGCATGTCTTAATGATAATTTGCTCTTCAGTATAACTTTTACTCTGCATGCCCCACATCTTCAATTATTTCGGGTCTCTTTGATGCTTCTTTTTTTTCCTTTTTTTAAGTTAAATCCATAGCGTTTTCGAATTATCTGCAATAAAAAATAAAGCAATTTTCTTAAAAAATGATTAAAATAATAAATTTGAAATTAAGTTTATGCTAGTTTACGTATTTTGTTTTTATTTAATCTGTCCATTTTGAATCCTACAATATGAAACTTTAATTTTTAATGAAAATTTTATAAACTTAAAAATTTGTTAGATAAAATAATTCCTTTTTTATTCTTTTCTCTAAATGCGACTTTAAAATTTTTTCTTAAAATTAATGAAATTGTGGACATTCTGGTGTGTTTCTTTCGTATTTCCTTTCGTCTTTCACCCCAGCTTTTTTTATTCAAAGGTACTCAATCACATACCGTTTTGTTTTATCAAGAACATCCTTATTATGGGTTCGTATTTTAATACAATTAGTATAATAATTAAAAATTACAGTTTCCATCAAATATTAATTAAGAAATTAAACAAAAAAATAATTATTTTAGTTGCAGGATTATAATTTCATTTTCATAATTTTAGTTTCCAAAGTTAAAAAATACTTTGCCTTGCTTAGAAAGCTGCTTTCAAGAAAATGGCTAAACTCAACTTGTTGCTTTAATATACACAATTACACACTCACGTCTACATCTAAATAATATTATTAATCTCGAGAAAAAAATTTAAGGAGTTTAAAGGTGTCCCCTCTTCTCTATGCATATTAATCATAGCATTGAAACATTGAAATAGCATTGAAACAGCTGTTTCAATTTCACATCGATTCTAATGCAAATCAAATCGCTGAAATTCAGTTTAATTTCACATAGCTGGAAATCTTATATAAACACTGGTTTAATTTACTTTTTTAAATGAAGATTTTTAAGCTCTCAAAAGACCATTATTTGTATGGTTCTAAAAAAATAAATCTTATTTGTTATTTTTACCAACCAAATTATTTTTTTTAAAATTTAAGATATTCACAATTTTACAAAATGTTAATTTTTATATATAAAAAAAACTGAATCTTAAGTCCGGTTTTATAGGAAAACAACCGTGTTATTTTGCGTTAGGTTTTCCATCCCTTATGCAATGTTATTTAAATAAAATTTCACATTTTATTTAAAATTTCAGTGAAACGCTTTTAGAAACTATGGTTAGCCAATTTCGAAATCTAAACGTTTTTAATTTTTTACATAAAAAATTTTTAAATTTAAATATAATGACTACTAAGAGTTTGTATCGTTATTTATTTATTTTTTTTACTTATTTATTTATTTATTTATTTATTTATTTATTTATTTATTTATTTATTTACTTATTTATTTATTCATTTATTTAATTACTTATTTAATGAGAAACTTAGAAATCAAAATATAGTTAGGTAAAAAAAATCATAATTTGTTCAATATAAGCAATTGTATGAAATAAACTAGAATTCAATTTAAAAAGAACTATAGTTAATTACATTTTCTAACAAGCGGGAAAACTTTTATTTTGTAGATAATTACAGCGGAAAATGTATACTTTCACGATTTAATGGTGTATCACGTAACTTTCGTGAAAGAAATTATAAAAAATGCTTTCGGTTTAATGAAATTCAGCTTTTAGTCAAAATCACTTATAGTAAATTGCGCTTCGAAAAGATATGAAACATTTAATTACTCGAACCAAAGTTAAAAACTTATTTACGAACGTAGAAAACGATTTCTTGCTTCGAAGTAAAACCAAACATAAGTTTCCGTTCTGAAATTGAATAAATAAATACCTCTTTGCTATTACTTTAAAATATGCCTCTCAAACTCCAGTACAATAGGTGTTATCGTCACTCATTAAATTTGTTAATAACACTTTCATTAATTAATTCGAGTAAGACTTTCTGAGAAAGCTGTTATTTAATTAGGTTCTTAATTTAAATCGTCGTTAAAGTAAACACCTCATGGCTTATTATTCGCGGAAGAGGCATAATTATAGAATTATAAGACAACCCAGCATCGCACTCGAATGCTTATTGTAAAAACACTTTATAAATTAAATTAGACTGTGTGAAGCCTGCCACAAAATTCAGCTCCTATTCACCAGCTTCAAACTTATTAATTTATTCTTTTTGTGATATGATTTTTGGAATTTCTTTTAAATTACAATATTGTTTTTAAAATTCAAATAATTTTTCTTACCCATCTTCAATTTTATAGTAAATGTTTTAGTTTTGTTTTCTCTCTCCCCTCCCCCTCCCCCTCCCCCCCTCTCACTGGCTCTCTCTCTGATTTTCAGACACGGTTCCTAGTAAATCACCTAGTAAATCAAACATTATTGGCAGCTGTCAGTGAGTGGGTTGGTGACCACTTTGATCATTCTGCAAATGAACCGAGGGGGCACGGTATCGATCCTTGTTGAACTATTCTACCATAAAGCGCCCGAATTTGCAATGGTCACTGAACTAACAAAGCAGGGGAGCTATCTCCACTGCAGATTTAATTGATGCCTCGCCTGTTATGTTTGAATACTCAAACTCCTAAATTCTATTGTTTAAGTAACTACTATTGTTAATTTTGAGATGTCACTAAATTATTTGAGGCCTTCTGGTGTTGCCATGGATCGCCACCAAGCCTACCTTTTTGAATTCTCTTTTTCTTTTGTTCAGAGGTAACGTACGCGCACTTAGAGTCTACAGTATTTTGCGGATGCCCCCTGAGAGGGGCGGGACAGGGTTAAGCCAAAGAATATATAAGTGACATTATCTATTTTCACATTATATATTCTTTGGTTAAGCTTTGATCCCCACTACAGAGGATCGAAATTGCGATGGCATAACTTCGGGTCTTCTTCGGGGATGTTTCCCAGATCGTGACCAAATAGCCTAATTTACAGCCCTAATTCGACGTAAATTAAATACTATTACTACGCTTTTAAGCATCTTCCTATATCGTTTTAGGTCAAGACTATTTTAAAGTATGAATTAAAGTATTAAATTAAAGATTAATAATTCACCATGACGGGTAATAATGAAAGCTGGCGCGCTTAATTTCCTCCTGAATTTGTAAGCATTCATTTCTATTCTTACTGAATTATTTTGACATCAGGTAGAGTATAAAATTAATTTTTCGATTATTAATACGAGTTAATATTGCCTTGTAACAGGAGTCTTACAAGTGCAATAATTGTTTTGTAGCGTTTTTTTCCACTCATGGCCAGTCTCATTTACGTGTCTCATTTCAGTACCTCAAGCAGACATTTCGATCTTATGGAACCCATTTTAATTACGTTTGGAAGGATAATTGTGTTTACTTTCCCAATGATTTTTCTCTTTTCTATCCCTGAATGTTTTCCGACCGACTAACTGTACTATGTGAAATGAGATTCTGATTAGCAGTTCGAAACTAGAGCATGGATAGTGTCTCATACAACGAACATTTCCTAAAGGCATATCTCTTCCTTCGGTTGCGAGGAAATGAAAACATTGATCAAATTAGTGATACAACAAAGATAAGCTAATGCAAATAAATTTTAAATTATTCAATGTCAAGATCGAATTGATTATATTTTATTTGTATAATCCCCCTAGATCACTGCTTAATTACTTCTTTTAAAATAAGTAAATAGTTTGAATTTTAAGTTATAAAATTATTTAAATAACTGAATTCAAATTGAAATATTATTTTTAATTACAATATAATAAATAATCTTTTTATTATCTTATCCCTCTAGATCGTTAATTACATAACCTATCTATACATATAATAAAATAAAGTATGTGTAGGTATATAAAGCTGTCTTAATTTCAGCATCTTCGATAAATTTTCTAATTTTAAAACGCTTACCTCTTACGTTTCTTTTTGAATTTCTGAATAAGAAACGAAAAAAACATTTTATTAAAAAAAACTTTTAAGCTAAGCTTTGAAATATCGATTAAGCTTCACTCACTTTAAATTTCTTTTCAAATTTCTTTCTTTAAAATCGATTTCTTTTTTCAATGTCTAATTTTGAACCTCCACTGATAACCGTATTTGTTTGATGTTAATATTAAAGCCGAGAACACTTATGTAGAAATTTAAACATTTCTAAAACGAAGCTCCTACTTTCTTTTTTTCCCCACTACTTTCTCTTGATCAATATAGGGAATATCTCGAATATAGGGAGAAGCAAATTGGCGAGTCCGTGCCCCATCACTTTAACTAGCTTCTAAAATGCCACTGCCATATAATCTGAGCCTCCTCCGTATACAGCAGTATCATTGTGGAGCAACAACTCAGTGAGTTCGTGTCGACGAGCCAACTGCTCACTTTTGATGGCTAGNTAGCGACATTAGTTCCTAGCCATCTCTCCATAGCACGTGGAAATAGATTTTGCCCAGAATGTCCTCTCTCGACCTTGCTGTTTTTCTATTTTTTTATTTTTTTTTATCTTTATTTAATTTTTATTTCCTACTTCACTCTTGCTATTTTCCTATTTTTCCAGTTTTATTTTTCTCTTTCATTTTTCTCTTTTATTTTATTGGCAGCTTCGTATTTTCTGTTTCAAATTACTTTTGCTTTCTTGATTCAGATCTGGTTACAATGTTCGTTTATTTTTGAGTGCTCGAAACGTGTCAATTTTTATTACCATCTTCATATTTTTCGAAGTCAATGAAGTTTTTACCATCAAGTATACTGCATTACGTTTGGGTGTTGATCATTATTTTGATCAGAATCGTAAAAGTAAACATTTGTATTTTATTATTCATACAGTCGTTCATACAGTCGTTTAAACATATTGTAGTATTGCTATTGTAATAATGAATTTATCTTTAACTATAAAATTAAAATGTCAAAACTTAACATTTTGTTATCAGGTATTTGGCGTTATTGAAATTGATCATGTGTTGAAAGGAAACTTGCATTTATCTTTGTAGTTTGGTGCCCCCATTTCAGCTTTTTAAGAAACTTAAGAACTCTGTTTAAAAAGAGTATATATATATGTGTGTGTGTGTGTGTGTGTGTGTGTGTGTGTGTGTGTGTGTGTGTGTGTGTGTAAAAATACAAAACTATATTATTTATTCTTAAGACTTTAAGAACTTTTGAATTATTTTATCAACTGTTTTATCACCTACATCATTTGATTCAGCATACAAAAACTACAAAAGAAATTATACTTCATCTGTACTGATAGGTATTTCAAACGCCCAAAAAAGGTACAAACAAAAATTATACTTTTTTTGCATTTTACTTGACAAACTCCTCATAACTTTTGAACTATTAGCTCTATCGACTTGATCTTAGTGTCATTCGATTGAGCAAAAAAAAACATTTAAAAAACAATATCTCACTTGGAAAAATAGTGAAATTTAATAACTCCCCCTTTTATACTCCCCCACTCCACAGTACAAATACAAAATACTCATGATAGCCACTGTAACTCTCCTCCGGAGAGAAAGAAAACTGCAAGTATCCATCTTAGTTTCAAACCACGACCTTTAAAACAATTTCTAGCTTTCCTCTAATTATTTCAGCATTCAACTACTTTTGATTTAGTCTTTACCTGTGACCATATTAGTCAGTTGTGATAGTAAGTGGGGTTTTTTTCTCTCAAAATAATGGATAGAAAATGTTTTTCTACCATTTTTTTTTTAATCTTTTGGAGTTGCCTGAATATTTCATAAAATTTTTTGAGTGATAAGATCAGTTGCCGGAAATTTTGTTATTTAGAAAATCTAATATGACATTGAAAATAATGAATGATATTTTTGCTTTGTGATAGCACACGACATATTTTAGACAAATTATAAGCCAATGAACAATTCAGAGAGATAATAATATACACTTATAATAAGACGAAGATATTTTATCAGTTTAATAGAATTTTGATGGAAACGAAGGACATTTGACAGAAAGATAAAAAAATTTGAGAGGGATATGTTAACTAGATAAGGTAATTTTATGGAACCATCACATACGTGAAAAAATTAAAAATCTAAGATCTTGAAATATACTCTTTGATGGCCTATTTTTCTATTGAATGATATTTTTTTTTTACAAAACAGAATATATCCCCTTGCCAAAACGAATGAAAATAAGTCTTTTACGTATGACTTTTTTTTTAAATTTTAACATCGAAATAAAATTATTTAAGCGAAAAGAAATTTTGATGTTTCATATTTCTATCAGCAAAAATCTATAACATTTTATTGATTTCGAAAAACTCTAATTCATAAAAATATTTATCAATAAATTTCTTAAGCATAATTTTAATTTAAAAAAAATAAATAAATAAAAATAAAAGGATTCTTTTCCTAAAGTAAAACAGTTATTATTATTCAATAATTTAATTAACATGCTGGAGTCATGTTGTTGTTGTTACTTATTACACTTGGCCCAGAACAAGGCCAGACCAAGTGCAGAAGACCATTCACCGACAGAAAATCATATACCATCGGGGGGGGGTGGCCCTGGGAGGAATGGTTGAAGTACGTCCGGAGTTTTATACTGCTGGAAGGGTCACCCAAGGCGTGAAGGCCATTCCACTATACCCAGCTAAAGCATAAAGGTAACGGTCAAAGTCAGTCTTCTTTTCTCGGGCGTCCCCGGTTCTAGTAACAACAGAAGCTGCACACTTCTCCTTCACCATGAACCTATTCTGGAGTCATTAATATTGAAATTCAATTAGACAAAATCCAATCTTTGAATCAAAAATTAATCAATGATCAATTGTTACATATTTATCTCACTCTGAATCCAATTACTAAGGTTACAAAACGTGTTCTAAATTACTTCCTACATGTCTCAAACTATTAAGAGATGTTTAAAACAACTAAATGTTGTTTATTTTTGCGATTATAGTGAGGGCTTTTTTCTATTTCCTAAACCCTTATTAGTAAGGCCCGGATTTTGATGACATTTGCATTTTTTTGCATTTTTTGCATTTTTGGACATTTTTTGTCCTTTAGAGCATTTTTTGAGATTTATAGAGCATTTTCTTTAAATTTTAGGGCGTATTTTGCATTTTAAAGAATTTTTCAAATTCTTTGCTAATTCTTTTCTAATTTTTATTATTTTTTATAATTTTTTATTATTACACTGGCTTCTAATCAATGAAGAAAATCTCTAGGATATTAAAAGGTGAAGCAACATCTTTTCAAATTGAAGAAGAATTGTCAGTAAGTGTGACCGTCCTTTTCAAGTACGCACCAATAACATCAGTAGACGTTGAAAGAAGCTT
>NC_092210.1:43226444-43246063 GCF_043381705.1 Parasteatoda tepidariorum | reverse complement strand
ATTAAGTTCACGGTCATGGTCTTAATTATATTTTTAAATAATTTTTTTCAGGATTTATTTACCATTTAAAGACTTTTGACATTATTGACTTTTACTTTTTCAATGTTTAAAAATACAATGAAACATGCAGGGTTGATTTGTCAAATTTGTATTTCAATAAAAGAAAGTAAAAAAAATAATAAATAAGTAAATAAGAGGCCATTTACAATAGAACTTTTCAATTATTCCAATAATTTGAATCAGAGTTGTACCACGTGTTAATTTTAAAAAGCCATCTTAAAGCATATAATTTGAAAACATTCCTTTCGCCCGTGTTTATACACATAATCAAACACCACGTGCATATGCGTCATATGATTCTCATATCGAGTAGAATATCGAATCTAGAAGAATCTCAAATCGTATGGAGATGCAATGCTAATTTGGTGCCTAAATTTATTGTTCGTGAAACGTTTTAGAACACTATCACAAATACGTTATGACCGGGAGAGGGAGCGCTTTGGTCCGCCGGTTTGTTGACCGGGAAGAGAAAGCATTTCCTGCTTGCACGTATAATGTCCTTAATAATAAATGTACTTAAATAATAAATGTTCTTTGATAATGTACTAAGTAAATAAACAACAAATACTTCACATATTTTTATTCACATACTTTATTTACTTAAATTTTTTCTTAATTATATTTTTAAATAATTTTTTTCAGGATTTATTTACCATTTAAAGACTTTTGACATTATTGACTTTTACTTTTTCAATGTTTAAAAATACAATAAAATATACATTTGTCAAATTTGTATTTTAATAAAAGAAAGCAAAAAAATTATATAAATAAATAAAAGGCTTTTTACTGTAGAACTTTTCAATTATTCCAATAACTTTACAATTTTCTGCTTGATAGTCGCGGCGAAAGGGTTAATTGTCCATACTAGAACGTTTTGAAACCAGTGGAATATTTTCGTTACATTTCAACAAACGTATTTCACATAAAAGAAATTAAATAAAAGTTGTATGGCCTATTATACTTCAATCCTTTTATAAAACACCTTGTATAAGTGAAAGCTGGGCACAGTGAGCCTTTCCTTAAAAACACAATTATATAAAATTTTTATACTTTTACTCATGAATAATGGCACATCATCAATATTTCCTCTCTATGAATAGCGTGATTATTTCGAAGGATTTGTTATTTTCAAACGCGCAGTAATACCTCCTGTAAACACTGGGAAAAAGGATTTGCCAAAATTACACAAAAATGTGCCGAAGTACGTCCGAAACAAGTATAATTGAATTTGAAAACACCAATATACTAATTAGTGAGTATAGTGACACGCTTAAAAGTAAAACAGCTCTGAGAATCCGTTTTCAATTTCAAATAAGCATGTCTGGAAGGTAAAGTGTTGATTAACGACCTAAAGACATTCTTTTTTATTGAGATAAATTTCGATTGAAGGTAAGGGCAGTTAACTTTTATCTGATTATATTTTCGTTTAGAATATTTGATAGTTATAAACTAATAAAATTTGATATTCTTCACATTTGAGGATGATGTGTCATTTTTTTAAACTATTCAATTTTGAGCACGTCACTATACTCAATAATGGGTTTACAAATTCGACTATATTTGTTTCGGAGCTATTTTGCTCAAATTTGAGAAACCATTACTTAAAAGGAATATAATTGGTAACGATAAGCTTATAAATAATTTAAGACAATTATAATAAAGCTGTTTAAAATATTTTGTCAGTTTTCATTTATGTAACTAATCTTTTTTTTTTCAATGTGAACTTAACATTATAAATTTTTTTCGCTTAGCTGAAAAGGAAGATATGTCGTGCTATATTAGTCATATTGTGCACACAGTTTACTTAATCAAAAGTGCACTGTTTCTGCAGGTCAAAGCCCAGTTCAACAGCAAGTTTATACATGAAATCACTGTTTCAATATTAGTCATAAAATACATTTTTAAATGCGTTAAAATATTAAGTGATCTTATTTTCTCAATCTGTTTTTATTCAATTCATTGCACTTCCTTTGCATCCAATTTGCACTTTGCCTATTTAATATTCACTTACCTTACAACCATATTGATCTAATTATATATCCACTTCATTCACTATTGCTTTCTGCATCAATATCAAATTTTGCACGTTTCCTTCTTTTTGGAAGAAAGTGGTCTCTTTTGCAACCCTTACTTGTTTTAAGTGCTTTCTTTCCTGCTTGCTGCGTCCACTATTATACCTTGTGCTAGTCTGCAATTTAACAAAATTAATTTAATTTTAAAGTACAAAAAATAGAAGCAGTTATTTCAAATTTTCATTCCGAATTCATTATGGTTACAAATACTAAATGAATTAGATTCTGAAAGAGACACAATTTATAATTTATATACTCCCAGACAAAATTCTGCATACCAGCAACAGAATTTTGTGCTTCAGTTACCAAAAAAAGGGAAATTATGCTACTGGTCATTGGCTTGTTGCATTTTAACAGTAGCCACATTTCAAAACATTAAGCCATTTTTTTTTTCGAAATTGAAGATATCAACGAAATTGTTAATAATTACAATAGGAAGCACTTCTTCTGAAGCATTTTGCAAAATATGGTAAATATAACATGGTTCATTCCTAAAATGACGAAAGATTTTTATATGCAAGCACGAAATAAAGTAATTTTCACAATAATTTAAAATATTAATAATTACATATTTATTAAAAAAATAATTATAAAATGAACATAGGGAGCATTCTGACAGCAAGAAAAAGGTGGTGATCGGGTGGTGATTGATAGACTATCTTTTAATCGCCATTTGTTATATTTAGTCGCCCTGCGGCAGGTGGTGCTTTTGCC
Organism: Parasteatoda tepidariorum; assembly: GCF_043381705.1. NCBI lineage: Eukaryota > Metazoa > Arthropoda > Arachnida > Araneae > Theridiidae > Parasteatoda > Parasteatoda tepidariorum. The sequence goes on along the minus strand of NC_092210.1, from coordinate 43,243,217 downwards.
CTATAATTTTAATTTAACACTTAAATGTAGAAAGGTGTAGAAAAAGAAGTAATGAGATATATAGTGTGATATATGAGCCGCTCAGAAGCCAATGCGGTTAAGTCCATTTTTCGATATTTTCTGATTTTTGGAAATTTTGATGAAATAAATAATAATCTTCTTAGTTATTAAAGGATTTACTCGTTGGTTACTTTTTTCTAGGTTAGACAGCCCTTTTTTTAATAGCTTCTGAATATATTGTATAATAATTTCAGAAGCCATTGTGAATAAGTCCACCTTTTATCAATATTTTTTTACGTAAACTTTGAAATAAAAATTAAATTCTTCTTCTTCTTTCGATATTTATTGGTGACACTGAAAAACAAGAAATTCATAGTAACTCAGGGTTGCCAGACGTAGTATTTTTTCACAAAAAAAAGGGGTATGGTATTTTTCGTAGTATTTTTACAGGACATTAAGGACAACATGTGGAGATCAAGATTTACATTTAAATAACTCGGAAGAAGATGATGTTTGTTATGATGAATAAACATAAAATTTATGACAATAAATGTTACTTTATTAATTTTACATAAATTTTTTATCTTTTTCAGCTGCCAAAAGGTATAAGTCCTAAAGTTTTTAAGATGCTGTCATTATTTCAATAAATACTTACATTTTTATTTACACATCCTGTACATATCTTGTTTTTTTGCAGAGTTTACACCTCGAAAAAAGACTTTATACACTTTTCTAATTAAGTTAACAAACCAAGAATTTTAAAAACTAATGTATCAAAAAACATTAATTTTCTCAATTTTTGTGTTTTGGACTTAACCGCATTGGCTTCTGAGCGACTCTATATAACTTAGCTGGAAGATATATATCTAATTTAGCTGAAACATTTTATCTAGTTTAAGTTATAACAGTTCATTCATTGTTTTAAAAATTATTAAATTATTATTCGTCAAAAATTTTACTTTCCACAATCTCTAAAAATTGGTTTGACGTTAAGCCATATTCTATACACTTTGTAGCATAATACATGGCAAATTTCCTGCAGTGTCAATAAAATGCTAAGATGAACAAGCTTTTGTTAAAGTTGTGAGGAGAGTTGTTATTGACAATGTCAACCTTCATCTATGAAAAAGTACCCCAACATAGAATGGAGTTAACAAGTCTTAGATACTAGTGAATAGGAATTGTATATTTGTAGTGGTAGATACACTACAGTACTGCCCCATCAGAATTTTATCTGTGATAGAATTCGATGAGTGGCATACCACTAGTTGATTCATTTTTGTTTTGTGAGAAGCCGGGAGAGCTGTAGTAAGATCACCGTAATTTTGAGTGCTGATCGTGATACCTGTATTAAGTTCACGGTCATGGCTGCTCCTGTGTTGCCATTAGCAGTAGAGTATATACGGGCGGACGTTGTATGTGATCGAGACTGAGTAGCAGCAGTGCGAGGATGTGAATAATGTCGCAGTCACAAGTAACAAGTCAACTGTTCCATGGGGACCATCCATTGAATTAAGCGTGTTCAAATCGAAGTAGGAATTTCTTTCAAGGTAGGCGAGTTCACGTTGCGTTCGAAGGTCACCAATGTGAGGCTAGTGTTATAGACAATGTCATAATGTCAAACAAAACCACATAAATCACACGAAACAGTAGAGAGGAATCATGGTCACGTGTTCTTTGAGCGACTCAATTGTGGACGAGTCAGCTTCCCTTTATAGCCTAGCTGCACTCTAGCTGTGCGTGACGTCACGATCGAGAGAAAAGACGACGTTCTTCGCTAGTTCCAATGTAAATTTCGTGTTTTATTTATGATATTCACTGTTATGAAGATTGATTTTTTTTTATTAAAATTAATAGAAAAAGAAAATAGTTGCGGTGGTTTTCTTTCTACTTTTTTTTTTACTTTTTAAAACATTAAAAAATTTATGTCACTACCTTTTTTTAAATAAATAAAATTTGAATGGAACACAGATATTTTTAGTTTGGAGTATAAACCTAGGAATTTAAATTCAATTTCTATGAAATGGGTGGACCGGGGGTTGGGGACCACTGTCCTACATTACCTAGTTTAAGAAGCGTCTCTCTTTTCCTTTCGACCTTTGTGCCGCTTTCGATTTTGATTGGCTGTTGCCGATCAAATGGGTCCATTAGTCGCCATTTTGTTGACTAGTTTCAATGGTGAAACATCATTGTATCCAATCTGTTATTCATATTTTTGCTTTTCTTTTTACTTTATTTGTTTCATATTCTTAAATTACGGTTGAAAAAATAGATTGCTGCGCATTTGCGTGTTCTAATAAGTCAAAATTAGGCTCTAAGTTAAATCGCTTACCTGTTGGAGATCGCAATAAAGAACGACGGAAAGTATGGCTGCATAAAAGTGGCAGGCACAAATGGACTTTAAGCGATGGACTTATAACGTTAAAATTTTATGTTAAAAAAATGCTTAAAAAAAATAATTGTCCCATTGTATTTTCAATTGCTCTTTATTTTGTTTGCTTATGTGGAATTTTGCCTTTTAAATTTTAAAGAAATGTCTCTAAAAATGTCTATATTGAAAATTTTAATTGCTTTGTTTTGTTTTATTTTATGAAAGAATAATGTGTCTATTTGAATAAACTAATAGTAATGGTAAGTATTTTCCTCTATAAAGATATTTCATTAACATTATTACTTATTAATAAAATATAAAATTATTAAAGAATTAAATTAAGTACAGTTTAAATACCTTTGTACTAATTTAGAAACAATTATATTTATTTTTTCATTTTATATACCTCACGATCTGATTGTTTTACTCTATCCAATTGATAAAATTATTTTTTTTTTTAAATATTGAGAATTATTTATTAAAATAAAATATTTACCATACAATACCATACAATATTCTAAACCATACAATACCATATAATATTCTAAATGGTCAAATAATATATCTCTTGTGAATACATAGAAATTAAAAGGTTTTTATTGGATTAATATTTATAATATTGTATTTTAATTGACAAACACAATTTTATTTAATTTAGTATTTTAAAAATAAAATGGCAATTTTAAAATAAGTTTCGAATTTGTTTATTATTTGCATCTAAAATTTTAATTAAGATTTCACTTTAAATTTAGTTAATTGTGCTTAAAATTTTAGCAACTGTTTATTGTAAAAGACCAAATAACAATATGTAATGATTAAGAAAGAAAAAAGGAATTGATCTATTAGGGAAAAAAACTTTCTCTTTGAACCCTGATAATAATACCCATAATGATTTAAATCTCAATTCATACCACTCTTTTAACCTCATAAAAAACAAATAGAAAAAAATTTCAAAGAAAGAAAAGTTATAGCAGATTATAAAAGACGAAATGAGAAAGTTTTGACTTATAGATAGGGTATTATTTTCAATGAATAGAATAAAAATAAGACATAATTTCAGAGAGGGGAAAAGAATTTAAAGAGAAAATTGTAAATATTTCAGTTATTTTCGAGAATAGAGTAAACTAACCAGTGAAGGAACACTTAAGCTTCGCTTGCCTTTTAAAAAATCATATTAATTTCAAAATTCGTAATTCTAGTTAAATGACAGTGTCAACATATTTGTTACTAATTGCAAATTATGTAAAAAAAATTTTAGAGAACTTACATAATATTGTTTTAAAGTTTTGGAGGTTCAAATAACAAGTAGTAAGAAGACCAAGTGAAGGAACAGCTCTTACCAGTGAATGAACACCCAGTAAAGGAACACTTAATTTTGGTTATTTTTTAATGCTCTTTATGAATTTATAAGCCATACAAATATTTAAAAACAAGCCTATTCTTGAAATTATAACATATAAATACTTGGAAAATGTTAACTTTTTTTTGTAATCATGAATTGAAAATTAAAGTGTCAACATATTAACACATACTGTTCATTCACTGGGAAATCTATGCCCAGTAAAGGAACATGCCTGTTCCCTCACTGGTTAGAAGTTGTTTTTCGTATTTTTAACATACTTTTGATGCGGAACATCACTAAAGGTACAAGAAAATTAAAGTTTATCTTTTATTTTCATTAACTTAGAAAAAAACCCAGTAAAGGAACACTTGTTCCTTCACTGGTTTTTCATCGTTTGGTGATCCAGTGAATAAACACCCCCTTATCTCAGTACTTGATTATGCTATGGTGCTTTAAAAAAAATAAAACGTAACTTCAATAACTATATTTTGAATTCTCTTTTTCACAGTGAGAAAAATAAAACTATTACATGCAATTAATTCCACTTCAAACATATAAATACAAACACTCACCTTATAATTTTTCAAAGAAACAAGGTGCTGCAGAGATAATAACAAATTCAAAAAATTTTCCAGAAAAGTCTATTTGACCAGGTAATCCAAAACATTGCTAGATAACTTCCTATTGTTTGGCAGTAAGCTATTGTTACCAATCAATCTAAAGAAAAACTTTCAAATTCTTATTTTTAATCAATATATATGAAATGTTCCTTCACTGGTTGGTTTACCCTATAAAAATATTGATCAATAAAAAGTGACATTTAAGAATGAAATGGCAATAGAAACTTCTTATTTCTACATCGAGAGTTGCGGTCACTAGAGAGTTGCAATCACCAACATGGAGGCGCATCGCTACTTAATATAGGGCTTTACGAATAACAGCTATCATCCTTACTTATTCAGTTACTCTAGTAGAGGCCAATAATTACAGTTATAACTTAATTCTCTTCGACTGCAGAAACCAAATTGTAGTCCGAATTAGAAAACTGTTGAAATATCTTTATTCAGAATAGAATTTCCTCAAATGGAATATGCGGTTGAAGAAATTTTCCGTAAGAGAAAGATTTAGAAAATTTAAGACCTGTGAAAATAGACTTCACTCTTTTTAAAAAAAATATATAAAAAAATTAAAATTTTATTAAAAAAAAAAAAGAAAACAGCTTTATAAGTGACAAATAAAGAGTTGTATATACTTACCATGATACTAAATTCAAATAATTTCCAAATAGTGTAATTTTTCTATGAAATGTTGCAACTAGCTGTACTGGTAAATCGAAATATAAAATTTTTAAATGCTCGCCCAGTATTTATAGGATGGTTATAATAACATCATAGTTCCGTTCTTGAAGGTTATCAAAAAGTTTATCGATTTTCTTCAATGTCATGGCAATGAAATAAACGAAACCCATAAAATTTTTAGATAAGACGTTTTTTTATTCATTTTTATATAAGACGTTTTTTTATTCTTTTTTATATAAAACGTTTCTACATCTGCCCATTAAAATATATTACTCATTTATATCTATACATTAAACTTCAATAAAAGTTTAGAATCATGTATGAAATGTGTTTCGATGAAATATAATGTAATGCAATCAAAAGATCAAATTGCAAAAACCTCTTTTACTTTTACAAACTCGGAAGAAGAAAAAATTTAAAAAGTTAACTACTCTGTAGATTGTCTAGATTTGTAAAGTACCTCTCGAAAAATATATATTCAGAAAATTAAAATCCCAATCAAATATTTTGAAAAGAATTAAACATATAATTATTAGTACGGTGCAAAAAAAATAAATGAGATTTTCAAAAATGCACTATTTAAGTAAATAAAAATAGAAATCAGAAATTAAAATGCAATTCAATATGTTTTATCCTTATACAACATAATACAGATAAATTAGTCGTAAATCCTTTCTCCATAGCATTAATAACTATTTGAACCCGTCTTGGTTAAGGAGAAACTTGAGAGAGGGACTCAGGTCCGGGGAGGAAACAGGCCATTATAAAATATCTATTTAATTATTATCAATCCATTTTGTGATTAGTTTTGAAGTAGGAGAACTAGCATTGTTCTATTGTAACAAAAAGCAGTCAGGGTAAAATACTTCCATAGCGGGAAAAAGGGAACTAAATTTTGCTACACGGCAATTTGTCAAATTTTCATTTTTGACGTAGTTAATTTAACTGTCAATCGATCACAAAGCCAAAACGTAATCATAGGCTGAATTGTCGGAACGCTGTCTAAACTCGGTAGTTTGAACCTCAGTTCCGTGGTTTACGTAAACCCGGTCTAAACGAAAAACCAGACTTCACTTTTCAAACGTAGATTTGCCGTGGTTTAACAAAACTAGAGCAAGACCAAGCTTATCGAATGTATCTGCACTGAAATTTTGCCTGATTGATGAATGTACCCTATCAGGTGGAAGGAGTCACGTCTGTCATCATCATCATCATAGTTGGCCAGACAGCCCAATGTGAGCCAATGCCTTCCTCTGAAGATTTCTCCATGACGACTTCCGATTTATCTTTGATCTCCAATTTTTTTCATTAATTGCGAGAAAATCAAACTCCACTGAGTCAGCCCATCTCAACCGCGGCCTTCCCCGTTTTCTTTTTCCAGTGGGTCTAAAAAGCAGTATCTTTTTATTGTATCTTTTTATTGTATCTTTTTATTGTGTCTTATTATCGCGTCTGTCACTATTTGGAAAAGTCTTGGGAAGTTCTTTTTACATTTTGTCGGTGTGGAAATAAGCACAGCCATGTTGAAAATTTATGCGGAGGGATCACTGCATAATTAATCAAGAAAGAAATATTTTTCATGAAATGAAATTCGCTTATGTTAAATAATAGTCAATAACAAAACTTCTTATGCGGAACATTATATTTTAATTCAGCAATATTACATTGGACATTTACCTACATCAAATGTAAGAATACTTAACTGCTTATTTTAGAAAGAAAATTTTAAATAAGAATTTTACGTGACAAATAAGAAATCTAATTAAAAAAGTCCTTGATAAATAAAACAGATATATAATAAAATGTATGTTTGCTTTTATTGCTTAATTTCTCTACCTATGATTTTAAATTTAGAATGAGTCTGTTAGAAAAATGCATGTAATAAAATAATCTGATTTTTTTTCATTCTATATAAATAAAAATTAGTGAAAAATAATTTTTCTATCATGCATGAAAATTTTTATAGCTATGATTCATTTCGCTATGAATTGTGTCAGAACTTTTTATTAACTCTTTTCAAAAAAAGATGAGCATAATAAGTGACAAATATATTTTAAGTAGAAGAATCACTACACAATTATCGAAGTAAGCGATTAATAAATTAGGTGAAGGTAAGCTATGTACCCCGGTTTTGATTAGGGTTAAAAAAAAAGAGAAGGGCTGGTTCATTCATCTCTTTTAAAGCTGAAGCTACGATTTCTCTCCTGATGACGTCACGCCGCACACAGATCTCGCAGATTGCAAGCAAAGATATTTTGAAAAATTTGCATCATTCTCGCTGTAAAAATAAGTCGACTTTTTCTTGAAATTAGCTTTCAAACTTTACACAATTAACACATTATATCATTTCAAAAAAATTTTCTTGGCCATAATATTAAAAGAATATATATCATTTCAAACTAATAAAAATATTTAACAAGTTGTCGTAAACGACACTATAAATACTTTATTTTAAAATTTTCAGTTCTAAGTTTTATTATTAAAAAAAATTAAAGCCCATATCAGCACTTTTTTAGCTACAGATTGTTAGATAACAATAATTTGTAAAGTTGGGTTAAGTTTGGAATCCTGATTTTAAAATATACGTTAATAGTAATTTGTTCATTAGGAAACAACAAATTTAAACGCTAATTATTGAAAAAAAATAATAATTTAGGCTCATAATAATATTAGAAATTTTGCAGTTGTTAATAGATATTTACGATAATATAATATTAAAAAAATCATAAATATTTTTAGAATAACTACATTGAAAATATGTTATAAAATTAAGAGAATTTGTACTGTTAGTTACTTATACTTTTCCTTAAAGTTTTTATTTTCTTTGAATTTAACCATTTTTGCTTTTAAATTTTTTCGTTTAAATTTTTTCGTTAACGGGGCAGTTTCTATTTAGATGGTGANGTTAATTACTTATTCTTTTCCTTAAAATTTTTATTTTCTTTGAATTTAATCATTTTTGCTTTTAAATTTTTTCGTTAACGGGGCAGTTTCTATTTAGATGGTGAATTCTTTTAAAAGTTCTTAAACGACAGAATTGCTGTTTTATTCACTGCCGTATATCGTCCGTCTAATTCATTTATAAGTTCCATGATGACACTTTTTGATTTTTTGTTAGATGCCCCATGCATACTTTGTAAAATATTCTCAAATTCCTATTCTCAATATTCAAATATAATTTTTGAATGCTGGTCAAAAATTAAGTAAAAACCCCAAACATTAGGGTTTCGGAAATTAATATTTAAGGTGAAAAAAAGATTTTAAAAAAATGAAACGAATACAATTTAATGAATAATTAACAAGGAAGGCAAGATTAAACACATCTAAACCTCTTTGATTGCCACAATACTGAGTGGAAATAATTTTTAGAAACATTTTCACATTTTATGCAGATATCTAATTAGTTTTAACTCTATAATAATATAGATTGTAGCTACGTTTTTGTCTTTTCCTGGCTTAAATTATAATTAGCGACCTCTAATGCATATGCTTTCTTAAAAGGATGCAAAAATATGTATTGCGAAATGATCTGAATATGAAGACTGAACTGTATACAGGTACTGAATAAAATTCCCCCATGTGATTGTAGGAATTACTATGAGCACTTTTTCTGTCCCACTAAGGTTTCTAAATAAGTTGATGTATGATTGAAGATGTGTGTTTCAAACGAATTTAATATAAAATTGATTTCAGTTGAATGCGCTTAACATTTAGTATGATATGACGCCATGAAAAAGAATCCACCAGACAAAAAGGACAGAACTGAAAGAAAAGAAAAAATTGAGTTAATTGACTTGAAAGTCTTATACATTTTTTTTCCTCTGATTTTTTTTTCTTTTGAAAAAAAAATGGTGAAAAATAATATTTTTTTCAACATGCAACGTTTCAGAAATAGAAAAACATAATACACATGAAAAGCAAATACTATATATACACCGAAGAGCCATTACATTATGACCACCCTGCTAATAACATGTAGGACCACCTTTAGCCCTCAAAAGTGCTAGCACCCGCCATGGCATTGATTCCACAAGGTGCTGATAGGTAGTCTGAGGCATCTGGTACCAAGCTCTCACCAACTGGTCCTGCAATTCCCTCACATTGCAAAGGGGTAGCATGGCAGCACGAATTTGGTTTTCCAAGTAGGACCACAAATGCTCTATTGGATTAAGGACAGGTGAATTTGGGGGCCAAGACATGACTTGAAAGTCACTGGAATGTTCCTCGACGATTCGACCCTTATGACATGGTGCATTATCCTGTTGGTGAACACCATCCCCCGCGTAAAAAACTGTTGCCATGAGTGGGTGAACCTGGTCCGCAACTATGTTCAAGTAGCTTACAGACGTCAGGGATTGTTCTATGAGGATTATGGGTCCTAATGTGCCCCATGAAAACATTGTTCCCGGGCGCGAAACCATGAAAACCTGGGAGAGCCCATTATTATAGATGGAAGGTAGTCATAATGTAATGGCTCTTCGGTGTATATGTAAACAGAAAAATATTTAAAATACATCATTACTTTTAATGAAAAATCAAGTTTACATCATTTATTATTATTTTGATTTCAAAAAAAACTTATTAGAGTACTATAAAAGTTATGTATTCAGTTGAAGGCATGGCATTTAAATTAATATTGCACTGAAGCATAGTGACTCTTTCTTGTTTGCTCATATCAGTTGGCCAACATCAACTTTGTTTTTTTCTTTTAAAAAAACTTCCTTATTCAGAAATGAATACATAGTTGATGATCTGGAAAAAGAAAAGAAATATTTTATTGAATCTGCTGCGTCAATCTTTAAAATTGCTAAACTATGAGCAATTATAATAATAATAAATGAAAAAAAACTAAAAATGTTTTGTTTGTTTATAGTAACTGTTCTTAATTCAGCAATTTAAAAGCTATTTTTGTAATTACAGCTGGCTTCCAAATTTTCATCTAGTGAATCAGTTAACATAAGAGGTGGATTAGTAACAATTTCTTGATATCAGTTAAGAAATCCTTACAATTTCAGTAACACATAAATATTAATCCTAATAAATATGGGGGTGATAAATTATAAAGTAAAACTTTCATTGGGTTTATTTTAATAAGTATTGAAATAATTTTAATATTAATTAAAATAAATTTATAAGTTATTAAACAAAATAAAATGTTGTAATTATATTGAATTTTCTTTGNCGGCAGTTGATTTTATTCAAATACCAAATGGAAAATATTTTGTTTAAAAAAGTACTTATTTAACACGTGTCCCTTATAATTACTTTCAACGAAGTTATCAATCCATCAATTAATAGAAAATATCAACATCATCATAATACTTTGAATGACAGTTCAGGGTGAGCCTGTGACTTCTTCAGATTCCTCCAGAACAACCCACATTTTGACCTGAATTGCCAGCTTTTTATCCCAATCGCTCTAATATTTTATTCCACAGAATCAAACATCGTTGTTTTGTCTTTCTTCTTTTTCGATTAGTGAGGGACTTTGGCACAAACATTTTCTTTACTCGAATTATAGGATATAACAATCACAAACTTATGTATTAATTGCGACTGAAAAGATAAACTAAAAGTAATACTAAGCAAAATATTTTTAATTTATTTATTTAGTTATTTAACCTGCTATCAAAAAACATAAATACTTCGGCACATAAGAGAATGTTTTTGGAATTAAATTAATTATTAATCTCAATTAGGTTAAAAAATCATTAAAATGAAATTCATTAAAAAATTGTTCCTTAATTTAACATATGAAACATAACAAATGGTTTGAATGTTTTTCCAAAATATTGTTAGTATTTACTATTCTTTCGATTTCCAATTCATTTTTAAGGTAATCACTTTCTCCGTAATAAAGCTCAGATATTTTGATGCTTTGTGCATTTTAATAAGCTTCAAAAAGTTTTAAATCATAAAAATTTTTTGAAACGATAACATAAAAAATCTTATGTGACATCGTAGACAGTGTAATTGTATAAAACTTAATATAAACAAAATAGTAATAAAAGTAATGAATTTCTTTGTATTGATGGAGCAAAGTTTAAATGTATTTAAACAGCAGTAGATTGGCATGTAGTGCTGTACATTAAAGAGTTCTTTATTGGTAGTTGTGACTCCAACAAAAAGTTTTCTTTGCCTTTTTCAACGCTTTTTTTAAAAATGCGAAAAAGAAAAAAAAATTATGTTTGGTAAAACTCAAGGTGAATGTCTTCTACTTAACTTTTCTACAATTATTTTCAAAACAAAGTCAATTAGTATGAAAGAAAACAGAAAAATTTGAAAGAAAACAGAAAAATATTTTAACAGAATCTAAGACAAATGATTTTTTTTCAATGTCTTTCCGTAGCGCTTTAATAGTTTATTACAAATTACAGTTATTTTCTATTACATATAAAGCAAATATATTTCATCGTAAATTAAACAAAACTTAAACTAGAGGTTAGTGTTATAACTTAAAAAGTCAAACAAATATTTTATACCAATATTCAATATATCTTCAGTTACATTGATATATTCGTGTTTTTAGCGTAAACCCAAGTAGCACAGGGATATTGTAACAGCCCTAATATACATCGATAGACATTGTCAATATCGAGAAAAATCGACTTTCTTTTTACTTTTCGGCGTAATCACCGTTCCGATTCATATATTTTTCGTAGCGTGGTATCAATTTTCCAATATCTTCATCATGGAAAGCAGCCGCCTGTGTTTTCAACCAATTCTGTACGCTGGTTTGCAGCTCGTTGTCTGTGGCAAAAGTTTGTCCTCCTAGCCAGCGTTTCAAGTGAGCAAAGAGATGAAAATCTGAGGGAGCCAAGTCAGGACTATATGGTGGGTGATCAAAAACTTCCTATTCAAAACTTTGCAGGAGGATCGTTGTTGCAACTGCATTGTGCAGCCGCGCATTGTCATGAAGAAGGACAATGCCTGACGACAACATTCCTCTTCTCTTCTTCTGAATTGCCCTTCGAAGACGTTGAAGAGTCTTGCTGTACGAAGCTGCAGTGATCGTTGCTCCACGTGGCATAAATTCCACCAAGAGAACACCTTTGCGGTCCCAGAACACCGTAGCCATACACTTTTTGGTGGAGAAAGTGCGCTTGAACTTCATTGGTTTAAGACTCGGGGAGTGTGAATACATCCACAGTTTGGATTGTTCTTTCGTTTCTTCCGTTTCGTAATGGACCCATGTCTCATCTCCTGTGACAATTTCGTCCAAAAACTCATCTCCTTCGTGATGGTAGCGTTGGAGGAAGGTTAATGCGGCGCCCATTCGTTGAGTTTTGTGATGGTCAGACAGCATCTTGGGAACCCATCTCGCGCAGAGTTTGTGGTACTCGAGTGTTTCACTCACAATGATATAGAGAGCTGACCGTGAAATTTTCGGAAGCAATACACTTAACCCAGAAATTGTGAACCGACGATTTGCGCGAATCGCCTGATCCACGCGCTGAACAAGATTATCGGTTGACACTGACCTTCCCTGGCCGCCTGCATCATGAACATCCGTGCGTCCAGCATCAAAGTTCCTGATCCCTTTCCGCACTTTGCTATCACTCATGAACGCTTCTCCGTACACTTTACTCATTCGTCTATGAATTTTAGCTGCATTGCTTCCTTCAGCATGCAGAAATCGAATGACTGAAAGCAATTCATATTTGGCGGGAGACTCTATTTTTCGAAGCATGTTTATGTGCCCCATATGTACTCAAAAATGACAACCGCTAATCCACGCTTTCCCCTGGCCAACTACGGACACAGCGCAAGACATCTGCTCACAGACCTAACGGATTTTCCTTTAGCGATCAATCGGACCTTGGAAAAAAAATAACCCTCTTATATATCTCAACACATCGTGACAGGAAAGTTAAAGAATAAGTCGTTTTAAACTTATTAAAAGAAAAGCTTCTAAAAGAAACTTAAACTAGCTGAAGATGAAGCTGAATTAATGCACCTCGCTGAAATGAGCGAACTCGTTAAAAGTCTCGGGTCTTCTGATTCTAAAAGGATAAGATTACGTTAGTATTTTTCCATTTAATATCAGTGAAAAAAGAATTGAACTAAAATTTATGCAAGTAAGTAATTTGAATATTTCTAATTTTTTTTATTGTCTCAATTATTACAAAAATAGCAATTTAAAAATTTGAGAAATAATTTTATTTTAATCTTTTTAGAAATGAATGACATATAGTTATATTTTAAGGGAAAAAATTATTTTTTTAGGAAAAATTTCAACTCAATTCAAATGTAAATTTAACTTCGTAATTATGTAGCGTGGTTTTTATTATATAATTTCATAATATAAATAATGAATGATAATTGTGAAATTACAGATGGCTTAAGTTACGACTTTCATAAAGCATGCTTTACAAACTAACACATTCAATTGAGATTTTGATAAAATAGGCTCATTTCAAAAAGAAAAAATTTAAGAATACTTTTTAAAATTAAAGACTTGAGAATTATTAATAATATAAAATTCGTCAGAAAACCCATTGTATGAAAAAAAGGAAAAAATATCAATAAAAGTTTCGATATAGTATTATTTCTTAATTAAATTTGAAATATTCAAAAAATTCTGCTGAATATAAGATAAACTTTGGAGTAAGAGGGAGGAAAATGGATTGTAGCAGAATTCGCTAATATAATTTTATTTAGTATTTCTGTATTGCTAAGTAAATAATGAATGGAATGGCTTTATAAAAATATTGTTCCATGTTTCACTGCCTCGCAGCAATGCAGAAAATTAAGTAAAATTATATCGCCTACTTAAAATAATAATGCTTCCCTACCGAAACTTATTAAATGTTATAATATTTATTCATGACTTTCCTGGGGGAAAATAAATAGCTTATAGAAAGGCAATGAAAAAAAAATAATATCTGGTCTGCAAACTCCAAAAACACTTTAAATTTTGGTAATTACAAATTTACCAAAATTATAGTTATTTTACAAACTAGAAAAGTTTTTCGGTTTTTAAAATTTAAAAGGTTGCAATTTTTCCATTCCATAAATAGTTCTAATTACACCAATAGCTGGGATAGTTTGTTTTTTCACGGTAAGGAAAAAGAAATAGCTAGTACACAAGACCACACATCATCCAAACATGAACAAGCACTTAGCCCTGTTTTTAAGGCTTTAATGTAAATACACAAGAACACTAAAGTATTATGAAATTTTTGTTTAAATCAGTAAATGAAGAAAAATATGAAAATATACGCATGTATTGTAAAATTCTTTAAAAAAAAGGAAGTAAAAGAACATTAGTGGACATAATTAATATTCAGGAGAGAAAAATACAAACGGTATCAAAATATAATGAATCGCTGCTTAGGAACGCAACACTGAAAATATTGAAACCAGTTTGATTGCCAGATGAAATAGAAAGAATGAGAAATATGATTATTATAAATTTCACGAAATTTCATCACTATAAATTAAAAAATAAAAATAAGTTGTAATACTTAGAGTTAAGCTTCTCTTTGTTACTTCAGACTGTCAAACTGGTTTTGATGTTCTCAGACCTGATTCCTTAGTTGATTCACTAGATTTTGAAACTATTAGTCTTTTTTTATTGCTTTAACATTAATCTGTAATTCCTAATTAATAAACTTTTTGAAACTTTTTTTTGCAATATTCTAAAAATTTATATTGAGAGTAATTATGCAATATCTTATGTATTTAATAACGAGAAATTTTTCGAATTCATATTAAAAGTGTGTAATGTAATTTTTATTCACAATTTTTTGCTCTTTTACATTGATAGAACAAAGTATGCAATCAATGTGTTATTTTAATTTCTCTTCCCTGACCCTCCTTTGCCATTCATGGAGAAGAGTTTTCTGAGTAGAAATTTCTGCACTGCAAACTTTAATTAGTGTAGTTAAAGTTAATTAAAATATAAGAAAACTAACCCGCATTAGCATTACAGGGAGAAGAAAAACACGAAAACCTCCCAGGGTTAGCCAGCATACCATCTATATGAATATATCTCCTACATAACCATAATTTTCTTTATTTTTGAATTTGATAAAATTTTAAAAAGTAAACTTGTCTCAATCTGTTGTTATGTTATAAGTTTTAATGAAAATCAATAAATGCCTTTTCTTTCAAAAATTTCGGTATCGTACTTTTTTATAAATTAATTTCGATTATTTTGATAAATATTTATATTAATTACAGTGAGCAGCTTCACAAATCTATATATTAAAATATAAAATAGCATAGAATTGATTTATTTTGTTGTTTTTAATGATCCATCGAAATGATCTATTAGAAAAATAAATATAAACTGTCACTTCAGCTTATTAGTCGTAAATGTTATAATTTATTTTTACGACAGAAATGATGGTATTTTTTATGAACCCTCAAAACTGAAATGAAAGAGTTGCATCAATTTTCTTATAATTTCACTTCTACGTTCAGAAAAGTATAAAGCTTATCAAAGATAGTTGTTAAAGAAATTCTTAGAAATAAGTTATACTTTTGTAAATTATTTATTTGTCCTTTTATTTACGACATTTACAAATAAAATGCGTTTATTACCCATCGGCCTGTCTAATTCAGGGGCTCTAATCCGAGCTAAATTATTAGAATATCAGAATTAGAATTATTAGAAAACTAGATCTGCCTTAATATGATTTAAAATTTTGTGATCATTAAATCGAATAATTTTTAATTTTGATGTTTCAATTTGTTTGTGACAAATAACAAATATCCCCTATGTTTATTTTTTAAGATCGAATCATAATTCCAGATCGGAGTTATTTATACAATAATAAATGTAGTTAGCAAAATTAATAATTAAAATGAAGTGAGTTTCCAGTGAAGGTTAATTTAGTTCATTCAAATTGCGAAATTCAAATATTTAAGCCTAAATCAAATTTACATAGTAAGCAACCATATTTGCTTGAACAATCGATTAAATGTCAACATAGTTTTTAAAAGTGGTAGAATTTAATTAGTTTCAAAACGGTGCAACAATCTTTAAAAAAAATTGAAAAAAAATAATTAAAATTAAAAAAAAGGTTGTGAAAAATATTTGTATTTGAATTGTAATTGAAGGAAAAAAATTAAATAAGTAATAAAAAAAAAAAAATCTTGAACTCAAGGTTTTACTTTAACATAAAAAGTTTCACAAATTAGCAAATCAGTTTTTTAAAAAAATTAACAAACTTTATTTGATTTATAGAGAAAATATATATTTATTTCTAATGCAGTTACTTTATATGAATTACTTTCATATGACTACATAGTAAAATCTTATAAATTTAAATACTCTGGTTATTATTAGTTCTCTAAATAATCAAGTCAAAATAATAAACAATTCAAGATATAATTAGAAAAAGTGCATGTTAAATAAAATGATAAAACCACTTTGAAAATAAATAAAGCCGTTTTAGAGGAAGAAAAAAAATATTTTTTCAGTTTTTCTTAGAACGAGAAAAAGCATGATATAAGATGTAGAGGAAAGCTAGTTGACCCCCGCAGGATGCAATCCCCCTTTTCTGTGGCAGTGGTTAGTCGATTAGTTTCGGGTTACTTAACACGAGTTTCATAGATATAAGGAACCCGTGAGAGGAAGTGAAGGTCCTATCTTCCCGGTGGCAGCGAAAAATGGGTTACCTTTCTCAATCATTGTGGCGACTTTTTCTATCTGGTAAATCGCCACATTGCCAGTGTTCGTGTGCATATTTGTTGTGGTTGCTTGTTAATTTCACGTGTTGAAGTATAAAGACCTGTTTACACGGTCCAATTTC
>NC_092210.1:43191315-43225944 GCF_043381705.1 Parasteatoda tepidariorum | reverse complement strand
ATCAGGGAAATTTGAAATCTGTTTTGAGTGGCCACCCTGAAAAAGTATCTGATTTTATTAAAAATATATATGCATATATATGGCCATTAATGAAAGTTAAATTTGCTGTTACCTAAAAGTTTTATTTCAGCACATTACTCTAATGCATTTTCTTCGTAAGTGCTCTGTAATTTGTATTGAGAAAGTATCTGATTTTATTAAAAATATATATGGCCATTAATGGAAGTTAAATTTGCCGTTATGAGTTGTTACTTGCATGGTTTTTTTTTGGGGGGGGGGAGATTTGTCAATAACTGGGCATATGCATGTTGCAATAAATTAAAATATCTTTACAGATTAGAATCACTGGAAGTGTTAACTGCTAGACAAGTTGTTTTATTTATATCATGAGCCAACCATGTAACCAATTTTTGAGAAGAACAAAATTGAAAAATAGAGTTGTAATAGTTTTCTAAATTTCGCACAACAAAAATATTACTTAAAACTACTTTAACATCTGTTAAAAGATAAATCTTTTTTTTTTTTTTTTTTGATTTTACCTTTCAGGAGTAAAAATTGATGATTCGTAAAAAATTTCTTTATTTGTCTCTGAGAGGGGATTTAAAAGATTTCTAGTTTTTGAGAGAGGCATATACTTAATGTCCCCTCTACCAAGGATGCCTATGATTTATATATATTAATAATTTATTGCAAATGCTAATAATTTATTCTCTATCGCGTTGAAGATTTTCTGNAAAATTTTTTTTTTTTTTTTTTTTAAATTTTATTTCACAAGTAAGTGATAAATAGGTTTTGCTGACTAATTTCCTATTTTACACATCAAAAGACAAGTGGAGAGACCGCAAAGTTTCGCCTTTATCTTATGCACATCTTGCTCTCGAAGTAATCCTATGTATCTCAGGCTCTAATTAAAATTTTTCAGACTTGGCCCTCTAAAAGCGAGTCTGAACTTCATATCTACTGTGTAGTATTTGTTCAGTTTCATTTGAGTATAGTCATAAAACAAATATAATCTCAATCCATCGTGACATTAAAAGTATATTCTGCACTAATGCTTTCTTACTTTTTTTTAGAGAATGCATATTACTTTGTTTCTTTGTGGGGGGGAGGGTAGATATTTTTTGTGTCACATAACTTGAACATATTTCCTTTGTAGCATTTTATAATTATAAAGCGGAAACATAATGTAGGTAAATATTTTTTCCTATATCAAGCTGAAATTTATTTGTTACCAGTCTTGGAGATTTTATAAAGTTACAGAAAATTAAATATGTGTAGATCTATTTTTCCTATTTATTGAATAATACTATCAATCTAGATTATTCTTACTTATGACAATTTCTGTGTTTAGTCTTCCCTAAAGATGTGCAGCCTGATGAAGAAGTCATTCGTGTCAAGGAACAAAATCTCTTGGAACTTGCTAAGATGTTGGCCGACACTGGCAAAGCAAAAGGTATCTATTATTTCATGTATAATAATTATTTTGTTTTCATGTATAAAAATTCATATGTGCTTTCCCAATCATCACATTGCTTACAGCTTGTTAATGTTACATAAAATCATGCAATTTCTAACCAGATTTAAAAGGTTTGTAATAAACCTGGTATTGTAATTGTTTATTGTGTTAATTTAAAAAATTTCGATTTAGGTCTAGAAAAATTAAAGTAGAGCGCCGATTATCCGAATTGCTCGGGACCGAACGTGGTTCGGATAATAGGAAAGTTGTTTAAAATCTAATTTAAATGATTATTATTTATGCACTAACTTCCCTGCTCACTTTTTCCAGGTTCGGGACTGGCAGTACTTTCTAAAATTGCTCTGCTTAAAGTTTTTTTTTTTTTTTTTTTTCAATTTTTAAATATTTTTTTCTTTTTTTTTTTTGATCAAACATGACCTTTTTTTCTTCNATTTTTTTTTTAAATCATATTTCAGCATTTTATAATTTCTTTTGTCAATTACTGATTTTACCACATTTTTCTTTATTTTCTATAGAAAAAGAAATCCAACAAAGACTTTTGTTTCAAAGAAGATGCTCTTTTTTGAGCTGCCATATCCCTTATTCTTTTTAAATAAACTGAACTGGATCAACATCATTTTGATGTTCTAGCCAATTCATTGCAATTTCTAATTAATTGCATTTTTCTGTATGAGAAGGTTCACTATCTTGAACTTGATCACCTACTTCTTCCTCTTCGCCTGTGGAGTTCCGATTTTCATTTAAAATTTGATATCCTGGGACGATTTCAGTGTCTCGACGCCAGTCTTCTATTTCTTCTGCTGCGTAACCTGGAATCTTTTCAGTCAATAGATCTACTGATTCAGAAATTTTAAGAAAATTTTGATAAGTTCAAAAGTATTCTAAACTTTAAAAAAAAAGAAAAAAAGAATTCAGACATACTTCAAATAGTTGGACGTTCAGATAATAAGGGTTCAGATAATCGGCTCTGTACTGTATCTATGTTTAACTGATGATAAAATTTTATGTGTTTTCGGTATACAAAATTTATTTCAGTGTTCCCAATAAATTGCAAGTAAAATCATATATAATAATATTTTAAAATGTAAATTGTTTTGATTCCTTTTTCAGATTTGGCCGCTCTTATTAAGTTAACGAGACCTTTTCTTGGGTTAGTGAGCAAAGCAAAGGCTACTAAACTTGTAAGAGCTTTAGTAGATATGTTCCTTGATATGGAAGCATCAACTGGTTTAGAGGTTTGTAGTATTTTTTATAACACCTATTTACATTTTAAGAGAACATTATTTACATTCTGATTTACTCAGAGAGTAGTTTAGGAAATGTTATATAATCAGTATTAAGAAGTAAGCTTTATGTTTGAAAAAATTTTTCGATCTGGATTGTTTTTGTTGATCTGATATAGTCAGAGAAAAAGTTTCAGTGTGAACCATGTGCAAAGAATTTGTCTTAACTTAATTGAAATAGCTATGTAAGTATTTTTACATTTAAAATCCTAATATCTAACGATTTAGAATATTTGAATTTTCTTTGTGGCAAAGAGTTTTCAGCAGATTCTTTATCAACAAACTAATTGACTTAGTCAAAAATCCATAAATGGTAATATCATTGATGTGTGTTTGTTCATGATGTGTTACACGTTTCATTAAATTGGTTTTATGTAAATAATGGCTATTCTTCTAACTGTAGGTTGAAATGTGTCTAGAATGCATTGAATGGGCTAAACAAGAAAAAAGAAATTATTTAAGACAAGCTCTTGAGGTTAGTAAAGGCTTATTTTAAATATTTTGTTAAAATAAAATTTTTATTGTTTTAAATTTTAATTAAGTGTGTATTTAAGACAAAATTTGTGCTGAAATAATCAAATTTCTGAATAATTATCTTTACACAGTCAAACCTTACGCAATGACCCCCTTTAAATTATGGTAACCTTGAAGAGGGGCCTTATGCTCATGTGACTTTGTCTTTCATAAGATTTAGTGTTAACCTTTACAACAATATTACTTTTTGCTAGCAAGAAATTTATTTTATAAAATGTCACTTAACCAACTTTTTTCATTTGTGGAACGTTGACTAAGATTTAATATTTTTTCTACTTGCAAGAACTGTTAAAAAAGGACAATGCAAAGGTAAAGCACTGATTTTGTTTAAAAAGAAGTAGAAGCCACTAATATGAATCAATGTGGTTCTGCAATAAAAACTTATTATAATGTTCTAGAAAAAGTTCAACATTCACATTTTTATACTTAATTATGATAATGAAGAACTGTATCATAAAACTATTGATTTCATCACGAATGTAGAAAAATTGTTTTAAAAGAAAAAAACCAATTAGGAATTGCTGTTTTCTTTATATTTTAATTATTATCAATTGTTTGACACCTCTGAAAAGCCAATTCCTCTTAACATTAATGGCATGGCCCCGCGAAACAAAAAATTTTGGGAAGTATAGTGTTTTTATATTTATCGTTTTATTCATTTTTGTAGTTTTAAAAGTTAATTTTTGAAAAAGTTATGAAGTATTTTTAAAAATTTCTTTTTGTAGAAATTTTAATATAATAATAAAATAAAATAAACATAAACTTCTCATAAAATGAAAATTTCCTATTTAGTTCTTTAAATAAGCCACTAAATTTTGTCGTGTAACTTATATTTGAGGGGGAAGTTTTTTTTTTCGCTGAGACTCTAGCATATTCTTCAGTTTAAAATTCATTTATTTTAAAATTAAAAGTATGACATTTGGAACCTAAATACAGGGCTGATTGTGCTCCGGAAAAAATCCGGATTTCCGGAATTTTCGCTAACAGTGATCCGGAAGTTTCCGGAGATCGAAGGTCCAGACGTTTCAAAAAATCATTGATCACAGAAGTTTCCGGAAATCAAATTTTCAAAGGTGGAACTTAAAAAACACAGTTTATTTTATTCGTTTGTAAGGGAGAGCCAGAGAGATGCTTTATAAGCTTATATTCATGATTAATATTAATTTTTTATCAGTAAATAGTTGTTATCAGGGACGTAGGTAAGGGGGGTGTTCAGGGTGTTCAAACACCCCCCATTGTACAGAGCAATGTTTCTTTTTTTTTTTTAATACTATAAATAATTTTTCCTTAATTTTACAAAATTTTTAAATATTTTATTTACTAGGAAAAAAATGGAGAATTCCCATGACATTTTATTTTGAGGCTTTTATTAGTCTGTAACAGAAATAAAATAATCACTGCTGCCTCTTTGCTACCCATTCATCAAGAGAGCAACAAACGCTTATCTTCAGTGATTAAATTAGATAGCATCCCTTTCCTCTTGATTTACCACCCACAAAACTTCTCCCCTCAGAAAAGTAGCCAGCCCATCTCATATTACTCTAAGGGAAAATGTTCTTTCAATGGGTTCTATCTTATCTCATCCACTTTTTAAAATATTGGCTATACACAGATCCTATTTACGGTCATAAAATGCATGCCTCAAACAAAGAATTCTCTTGGATTTCTAGGACTGCCTTTTAACTAGGACTGATATGTTAACCTTTTCAGGACATAAAAACTTCCTTGGCAATTTTTTCGGTCATTCTGTCTCAGAACTTTGTCTTAGACACTTATCCTAAAAGCTCTAAGTTTTAGATTTTTCCTTTTGTTTAATGTAGCATTTTATTTAAAATTTCGTTTTATANGCTGAAATGCCCGCGGCCACTCCATCAAAATCCAAATTTGATAGTCCACGACCTTACGAAACACGGATTTTTTCATTCTATTTATTTACGAATTATTTTGAGGCTTTGTAAGTTTATTTAACACCATTATTATTAGCTTTTTGGAATGATTTTACACATTGTCATTTTCCTGCGTTCTCTAAATAATTAATATAAACTATTATTCAATGTGAGCTGTTTAATAAAGTTTTGTGATTAATAGCACAAAGACTAACTAAAAAGAAATGGAACATGGAATTAAAAAATATAAAATTATAAATTGTAATTTTTCTGGCACTTGAATGCCAAGGAATAATTGCAAACTGCTAAATGCTTGTTAACTATTGTGTATTGCTCTCTATAAGGTATTAATTAGAGTTACCTTAATAAACTAGTATTTTTTTTAAAATATATATAGTATTCCAATCCAAAAGGTTAAAAAAATTTTTAAAAAATTCCTATGTGTCGTATTTTCTGAAAATTACCCATATATTCTGCTTCGTAAAGAATTCATTTTTTATATATTATTTTGGCTGCTTAAACGCATTATAATTTGCGGTGAACAGATGAATTTTTATTGATATTTTATACGTGAATTTTTGACAATAACGGTGATTTTGTTTTAATGTTCTTTTTATTTGAATTTCGCTTATCTCCCAATCGAAGGGAAGCGATCAACGACGTTTATGTCTTGCCTTTATTTTGATCTCATTTGGATCACTGGTTGTGATTTTTAATTTTAAATGAAGCTTACAGTGAAAATTTCTGTATTAGGTTATTTTATCAAAACCAAAATGAGTTTTCCTGTATGTATGTAACTGGTTTAATTAAATTACATCTAATTAATAAATTCCTCAATCACAAAACACCCCCCATGAAAAAACTATACCTACGTGCTTGGTTGTTATAATCATAAACTCAAAAACGAAAGACATATTTGTTAATTTTAATTGCTTCTTCAGGTCATCTTAGGTATGTGTAAATGGTAATTGTGTAGAATTTTAAATATATTTTAAGTAAACTAAGAAATATTGAGAAAAAGGAAAGAAACATTGTTTAATTTTTTTTCTAATTTTTCAATTTAAACTTTTTTTTTTAACTCAAAAAATTTTCCGGAATTTTGACTTGGGCTCGCAATCACCCCTGTAAATAGCAAACCTCTTTTAGAACTATGGCATGTAACTTTTTATCCTGTAGCTCTTATATTTTACTTTGCATGTCCCAATACAAAAAACATTCCAAATATATTTTGGTAATTTTAACTTCCACAGTTTTCTGTAAGGGTTAGAAAATTTTATGATAAAAATAAGAAATCATTGAATAGAAAAATGTCATTTAATGATATATTTACAAAATTAAATTTAAATTATCTGCAAATTCCTTTTTGTATTAATTATATAATTTATTTTAGTGGCATTTACTTGACCTATTTTTAAATATATCTGTTTAATTTATATTTTAAATCATTTTCTTTAATTCAAGTGTTTTTATTAACTAAAAATGTTGCAAAGTCTGAGAATTTCAGTTAAAAAATTGCCTGACATCCTGTATATGTTATACTTGTTTTTTTAAGTTTGAGATTTAACATAATTGTAGGGCATTTATTTAAATATATTATTGTACTATCAAATTTCCTTGCATTTCTTTTAAATATATTTTTTATATTTTTCAGGCAAGGCTCATTTCTTTGTACTACGACATTGGCAAATACACAGAGGCTTTAAATTTAGGTAATAATTATTTGAGTTGCTTAAAAGATCTGATATAGCTTCTATCTTAGAAACATTATGAAGAAATTAACATTTAACTTGTATTGAGCACTTCACAATACATGCTTTTTGATGCTAAAGACAGTGGAATTAATTTCCAGAACATTAAATAATTTCAAAATTGCATAATAAGTATTTATAATATTATTCATCTGTAGATCTTCATTTTGGCAATAAAAATTATTTTAAATTAAACTATTTTAAAAGGTTTGTCAAATTAGCAAAAATATTTTTTTCACTTAGGATATAAAATAAATATATATGAACTGTAAAATACAAAACTATGCATGAATAGTTTTAAAATGTTGCTAAATAATTTTACAGTTTTAATTACTGATACATCTTTGATTACCTTATGTATTATGTGTCCATTTTATCAAAGCAACAACACAAATATGAGTTATGTGACTATAAGTAGAAATATTATCCTAATTTTTTTTATAATTTGATTTCTGTTTTTGGAAGTTCTGTGATGGTTAATTATTTATGTACAATTGGAACTGCTTTGTTTGTAGCATTAAGAATAACTTTTCCGGCTTGTTTACAGAATATTTTTTAATGGAAACTATTACATTTTTTCATTAAGGTTTTTATGGTTTTAAATGTGTGGCTGCCAACTTCATTAGATTTTGCAGTTCTTTTTATTTTTTTCTTCACTTTTTAGAAAATTCTAAAAAGAAATCTGCAGAAATTTAAATTTCTGAATTAGTAATTGTTTCTTTTAAAATCTATTTGAAATGTATTTTTATTTAAAAAAAAAAAAAAAAATTTTTTTAAATGATATAAAAAATATAAGTTTTAATTATCTTATTCAAAATAGGTAATAAAATACACTTGAATGTAATTATTTTATTATATTCTGAACCACCATTCCACAAATAAAAATAATATTGCATATAATTTAAATTAGGAATTATAAGCATTTTTTTGTGGAATATATTTTATGCAATAGTTGTATTTTGTAAAATCTACAAGATTTTTTTTTTTACCTTTTATGTTCATAGCTATGCAAATATTAATAAAGATTATAATATGCACTTTTTTTGCAGTATTTCTTGATTTTATTTATTCATTTTATGCCTTAAAATAGTCTGCTAAAATATTATTTTGATTTTACTGTTTTATTAAAATTATTTATCATTTTTTAACTTGCTCTAAAAAATTCATTTCTCAACATTCAATGGCTTATTTACTTCATTGGTTTAAATTACTATTTCATGAAAGTGGAAGAAGAAGAAAAATTTAAGTTGCCGTTGATTTTTATTATTTACAGTTTTACTCCTTTGAATATTTATCTTTAGACATAATGAAGAAAAGATTATTCATATTTTATTTATGAAGAATTTATGTTTAGCAACTTCAAAGTTTTCACTAATTCATTCAATTTTTTAAAAAAAAAAAAAAATTAAAGTGTGAAATGGTTTTCAGTAGCACCCTTGTTTGGTTAACTATTAATGCCTCTTTCTTTGTTTGGTATGTAGATGTTTTTCTTTCTTTGTAGGTAGTGCTTTATTGAAAGAACTTAAAAAGTTAGATGATAAAAATTTGCTGGTGGAAGTTCAACTGTTAGAAAGCAAAGTATATCACTGCTTGACTAATTTTCCAAGAGCTAGGTAATCTGCAATTAATATTACATTTGAGTCATTCAAATTTTATTGTAATGTGTAAACATGAGATATTGGTGTGTTTCAGCATTTAAATGTTTTTCATTTGATTTGATTTTACTTAGAAATACTAATTTTTCCTTCTAAGAAAAATCTCTTTAAACATAGCTTAGAAATTTAAAAGGGTATACATAGGGCTTATGACCAGGACTTAGATAGTAATGATAAATCCATTTTGTTTTTTTCTTATTTTTTATCAATTTTTCTTAGACTTTAAATCTGCTCTAATAACAAGTGTTGGTATTGGTGAGTGTTTTTCAAGACAAAAGAATTTGATTTTAAGAAAATTTTACTTATAATTTTAGAAAAATCCAATATTTGTATAATGCAATGTAATTCTGATGATCTTGGAAATTGTAACTGAGGATTAATAAATTATTATTTATATATAACCCTTATTTATTAACATTTCAATTTTTTTTATAAACAGGGTTCCCACGGTACTTGAAAAACCTTGAAAGTCCTTGAATTTTGTTGAAGAAAATCAGGGCCCTGAAAAGTCCTTGAATTCTGCCATAGGGTACTTGAAAAGTCCTTGATTTTTTAGGAATTACAATAATACTAATCTTTCTTTCAAAAAAGCAGTAAAAAAATAATAAATAAATTAAAAGGAAAATTATAGAAATTCTGATGGATGCAATTTTTAATGCTTTGAAGTGAAAAGGGGTTAAAGAAGATGCGAAACTTTTCTCTCCTAGATTTTTCACTCCTGATTATTGTTCAACTCTCTGATGTTTTGAAAGCTGAAATTTCTAGCAAATTTTTGGTTTTGTAGTCATAGTTTTCAAAGAATATATAGTGTTTAATCGATTTAGAAATTTGTCAGTGTGTTAACTTCGTTATTACAACAGGTTAATATTGTTACCCTGTTTGTTCTTTTAATTTATGTACAAAGGATAATTCATTTTTCATCATTTATAACCAAATTTTTATATTTAGTTTTTACTGCTGATAAATAAAATTTAGTTCTACAGGTTTCATTAATTATGAATAAACATCGTGATTCACATTAAACTGATTCTTGATTTACGGATCCGAATTCATATAAAAATGGTCTATGAATCGCGGTTTTAATTAAAGTGATTAATGAATCACATATTAAATATAACTTTAAAATGATTTGCAAATTACTCATCAGGATTCACACATAATTTCAATAAAGTTATTTCTAAATCATGTAATGTGATATGTATTTAAGTAATTTCAGAATCATGCCTAACAATTTTCATTCTAGTAGTTTACAAATCACGCATTGCGATTCACAAAAGAAAGATTTTATAATTATCACTTGCAATTCTCACCAAAATGATTTAAGAATCACTCATAACTGTTCTATATTAAGCACCTTCGATTCACAAATTGCAGTTTGCGTCATAATGATCACAATTCACATGAAAATTATTAGCTAATCACGAAACAGAATTCATATTGTATCACACATTGTGATTGACGTCTTGTTAATTTGTGCGTTTTGTATCATTTGCTGTTCATATTGTTCCGATTTAAGAAACACAAATCGCAATTCAATTTCAATTAACAAAACACACAATGTGATATGCGATTTACATAATCTTTGAGACTTATTTCACCTTTCTTATAATTTTGATTTAAATATTGTATATCTAGATTCGTATAAATGCAATTTAAAACTTATGCTTAGTTAAAATTACGCATATTCACAAAATTTTAGAAATCGTGCTTCACATTTTATGGATATATTTTAAAGAAAATAAAGCTTGGTAAGTCTTAGTTAGTTTTCTGTAAAATATTGTTTTACAATAGATTTTATTATATTCAAAATACATTACTTATTTTCTGAAGTAGCAAAATAGATAATTTGTCATTAAAATTGAAACAGATATGTTAAATGGATATATTTTGATATCTTATCCAATTATATACATTTCCTGTAAGCTAAAATTTGATCTAACATATTAACAATAGTATTTATATTTTAATAACCTTGCAATTATACGGTCTTTATCAATTATTTACTATGCTTGTTTAATGTAATATGCATTATTCATCCACTCAATTTCAGTAATTCTAATTCTCTTCATTAAATTTTTCAAGAAAGGTTTCAATTGTGCTAGTATTTAAATGTTGGCTTGTATCCTATGTCAATTGTATTTTTGTTGGATTTTTTCAAAGTGGAGTTAATTGGAGTTTTTCAATGTGATTTGAAAACAGCAATGTAACAATCAACCATTTGTATTATTAGATGATTAATTTAATAAATAATTTTTTGTTGTTGTTAAATAAGCATTGTGCTTTAAAAGTATACAATTTCTGCTTCTACGTAATTGTAAAATCTAGTTGACATGTAATTTAGCATGTAATTGTAATACCAAATAGGTCCTTGAAAAATTTGATTTTAGATCCTTGAAAGTCATTGAAAACTTGAATTTTTTTTAAAAAATTGAGTGGGAACCCTGATAAAGTGCATGTTTATTTTCATTTTAACCTTACTTTTATTAAATTTATAAATAAAGGTTATGACATAAATATATATTTAAAAAAAATAATAATAAATGAACCTAAATATTAAAGGTCATTGTTTTTATTTTAAGTTTTTTTTTTATGGTTAAGAGTATTTTTTAAGAATTTTGAGGCATTCTGACTAAAATAATTTTAAGTATTCTTCAACATCCTAGTGTTGTGACAGTTATTTAACTATAACAATCAAAACTTTAACATAAGCTATGCTCAATTTTTATATTTGTTTACTATTTTGCTGCAAATTGATAAATGTAATTTTTATAAACTAAGTATATATCAATAACATTAGTGAAATGATAGCTTATCTATATTATTGAAAATCATTTGTATTTTTAAACTAATAAAATTACTACTTCCCAATGCTTCATAGGTACCAATTCGTAATATCTTTGGAAGATATTTTAGATATTGGTAGTGAAATAATTATAATTTTTAATTATTATGTTATTGATCCATGATTATGCCAATTATATTAACTATACTTAATTCTTGAGCTATTAATTTACCTTTAAGCTTGGCTTTTGTTAAAAAAAAAAAAAAAAAAAAAAAAGTAATGGCGTTCCTTTTTGGAAAACAAGTTTTTGCTGACACTCAAATAAAAGTTTGAAATTTAAATCTGAAATGCTTATCACAATACTAAAATAAATTGATGGAGGAAAAGATGCACTATTAAAATTTAAGATTTATTGGTGTAAGACATGGAAGATGACAAAGACAAACCATCTATAAAGTTAGACTTGCAAAAAGACATGAAACTGTGAATTACTTACTCTTTCAGGGTGGTTATTAGTTCAGAAAATTTTAAAGTTGAATATTTAAAAAAATAAATATTGTTTAATTAGTAATCTTTATTTTTAAGTTTGGAATTCATACATCAGGAAATTTAATCATTTATGGTTTCATTACAAAAAAAAATGTAGAAGACTGGATTAGGAAGTGATAGAATGTAGTTATTAACTAAGTTTTGCTAATAAAAATATACTTATTCATATTAGTACAATAAACTGATACTCTTTTATGCGATAGTCAAGTATACTACCTGAATTAACTCCTCTAATCAATTTTTATCATATATCGATATTGTAGAAAGTTTTAAGCTCTTATTTACTTGGAAATTCCTAAACAATATTTGTTACAAACAATAATTTTGGATTGAAAAGATTGTGTTTTTATGTAAATAATAGGCAAGTAGAAATCAGCTGAAATTATAATGCTAAATATGAATAGTAGGATAACAATGATGTTCACTGAAGTGAAAGAATATCTTGCTAAAAGATTATTCAGCTTCGAAGACAAAATGAAAGATTAGGTTCAATGCAAGAACACGGTAGGGGGGTAGAATAGCATAAGCATTTTAAAACTTAAACAGTGCTGCTAAAGTATTGTCTAAAATATAAATTTTTTTTTTAAATATATATACACCGAAGAGCCATTACATTATGACCACCCTGCTAATAACATATAGGACCACCTTTAGCCCTCCAAACTGCTAGCACCCGCCGTGGCATTGATTACACAAGGTGCTGATAGGTAATCTGAGGTATCTGGTACCAAGCGCTCACCAACTGGTCCTGCAATTCTCTCACATTGCGAGGGGGTAGCATGGCAGCACAAATTTGGTTTTCCAAGTAAGACCACAAATGCTCTATTGGATTAAGGTCAGGTGAATTTGAGGGCCAAGACATGACTTGAAAGTCACTGGAATGTTCCTCGAACCAATCCATGATGATTCGACCCTTATGACATGGTGCATTATCCTGTTGGTAAACACCATCCTCTGCAAGAAGAACTGTTGCCATGAATAGATGAACCTGGTCTGCAACTATGTTCAAGTAGCTTACAGACATCAGGGATTGTTCTATGAGGATTGTGGGTCCTAATGTGCCCCATGAAAACACTGTTCCTGGTCGAGAAACCATGAAAACCTGGGCGAGCCCATTGTTATAGATTGAGGGTGGTCATAATGTAATGGCTCTTTGGTGTATAATATATATATGTAGTGAGAAAGACACACACACTTAAACTTTAAAATGATTTGCTATCATGTGCCATTGTACCATAAAAAATATTTTTTTCGAGCTAAGTATTTTCAATTCATTGTAATCCGCACAATGTAAACTCTCTAAACTTAATATTTTTGAACGTAATGAATTCTGTGATATCACACTGTTGAATACCCAGGTAGCAGAAGCAATAGTTACTTTAAAAAAAGTGGAAAGAATATCTAACCCAATTGGTTTAAAATTTAGAAATGCTGCAGTACTTATTCTTGTTCATGCAGATATATCATTTATAATTATAGTTTTTTTGTCTAATTTTAATAAGTTTTTTAAATAATATTTCCTTTGAAAAATTTTATATTTTTAGAGCTGCTTTAACCACTGCCAGAACCACAGCAAATGGTATATATTGCCCTCCTAAGTTACAAGCTTCCTTAGATTTGCAATCAGGAATTTTGCATGCTGCTGATGAAAAAGATTTCAAGACTGCTTTTTCTTACTTTTTTGAAGCATTCGATGGCTATGAGTCAGTTGATGACCCCAAAGCTGTTATAGCTTTAAAATACATGTTGCTATCGAAGATTATGCTGGGAGTGTAAGTATACCATTACTTTTTCTTTTTTTTTTTTTTTGATAAATAATTAAAACAAGTTTTACTTTCTTTCATCTTAAAAATAAATCTTTTCTTGTTGAATAAAAGAAACTAATTTTAAGATTGTGCTTCAATTTTTTAAAGTTGATATATGAACGTGTGCAGGCTTTGTGTGTTTGTATTGTTGTCTTAGTTTCGAATAACATAACTAAATAATACGATTAAGGGTCGACTTTTCAGAGTAGTGGTCTTTCCTGAACTGTTTTAACTATAGATAAAAAATACCAGAGTTTGTATAATTTAGAATGTATACCCAGTTAACTTACAACTGTTACTTCGATATTAGTAAGAAAAAATATTTATTCAATTTAACATGCAAATTATAGTTGAAATCATAATTTTTATTTGAGATAGGTTGAATCCTTCTTTAATACACATTTCTGTTTATAATTCCTAATATTTTCTGCAAGTGCATTTTGTGATTTAAATACTAACAATTTAACTCTGCATTTTAAAAACTTCTTAGATTGTATAATGTTCCAAAAAAAATTGCCTTTAATGTGTACTTTTTAAATCTTTATCAAAAAGAAAGGAGTATATACATTTGGGTCATAAATTAATTTTTTAAGGAAGGAATGAACAAATATGCTATCGAATCATACAATATACAGTAGAGCCACATGGATGTAGTAAACATCAAAAAAGGTTTAATTGACGGTTGAAACTTTCTATAAATAATAACTGTTTTAACAGCTCTTCAACCTTCTCTTAATAACCTTCAACTCATTTTCTGTTTCCTCACCGAATCGAACCAATTTTGTTGTTTATTGCATTCACTTCCTGTACTGTAATATCTCAGATTTTAATAGTATTCTTTGTTTTTTCCCCAGTAAAATAAATGTGTATACCTTCTTGTTATCATTTATGAAGGATTCTATAAAAAAAGAAGAAAAAAGCTTTAAGTGTGGTCTTTATGAAACATATGTTATCTGAGGATACTATTTGTTTCAAGGATGTTATTTAGGCTACTATTTTTGAGCTTGTGGGCTACTGACGCAACTATTTTTTAATGCCAAATTCAGTGGTGGCCCTGAAAATAAATAAAATTCTTCTGATCCCTATTTAGTTGTGAATTGTATTGAATATTATTTAAATGAGTTAACAGTTTTATTTGACTGATCACTAGTTTTATATCATAATTGATGATAAATAAGGCTTAAGTTGTAAGTCTCTATATTCTTGTCTGTTTCTATAGTTTAAGCTAGTTAGTTTAGGCAAGTTTTTTGTGGAAAAAAATCCTTTAAGAAGGAATAAAAGAAACTGCTTTTTGTTCATTTAAAAGATAATGATTTAAAGTTATTAAGTAAATAATTTTTAAAAAAATTTATATTTTAAAAAAATATTTATATTTAATCAATTATTATATTTTTATTCCCAGATTATATGTAACGTTTGTTTACTTATTTATTTTTTAATAATTAGATCACATTTTTGTGTCATAACAAATTTTTGTAAAATTTGAAGTTTTATTAATTCTTATAAAAATGTACTATTTGAAAAAAAGAATTCTTAAATGAAATTATTTTGCAAATTTAATATGGTATCTAACTAATAGTATTTCATTTGATATTGGGTAACACTGTATATTAATTATTAATGGAAAATTAAGTGCTTAAATTATAGTCTGAATAGGACATAGAAAGTGATAACACAATTTACAAAATCATGCTGTGTTACAGAATAATAAATCTGAACTCTATTTCATTTACAACACAGGCTCATATTCCTTCACAAATATAAATTTTAAATATTTAGATTAAGTGTTCATAGCATTTACTACTACAAATTTTTTATGCAAATAGACATAAGGCAAATTTTATTGCTGTATATTATAATATAAACATTTGAAGTACATGTTTGTAGTTACTTCACTTTATATCCAAATTGATTATTGTATAGATTAAATTTATCTCTTAAAACTTGTGAATTGCTTAATAGTTTCCAATTTATGATACTTAGTCACATAAAGATTTTATTTGAAAAAATATTTAATTATAATTTATTGCTGAAAATTTAAAAGCCTGGAGCCATAAAAAAATTAAATATCAGAAGAATCGATATTTTATTTAAAATATTAAATGATTAGTGAGAAAATAATGAATTTATCTCAGTTTTTTATGAGTTTTTAAACAATAACTACCTCTTGTTTAATGTTATGGCAGTTTATATATTAATACTTTTACGGAGCTGGCAACTGCTCCGTATTCAACGAAATATTTTTTTTAAAAAAACGTTAAAGAACTACAAACTAAAATTTGCATATTTTCAGTTAACACACATTGCCAACTTTTAAAAGGCTGAACACTGTTTCACTGTAACAATAATTACCTTAAAGATTCAATAGAGGGAGAATTACTTTGATCTGTTTAGTTTCAAGCAGGGTTTGTTGATTTAAATCAAATGATTTTTTTTTTAAAAATCATTGATTTAAATCAATTGATATTTTTATATATATATATTGATTTTAAAAGTTGAAAAACAATGTTTTAAATTATTGATATTTTAATTATTTTCTTTTCTTAGTTTTAAAGTTTACTTTAAATAAATTGCTGCATTAATTAATTTTAGTTAACGAAATTACTTTCTTTCTTGATGTGTGTTAAATTCCAACACATTTGAAATTACAATTTTAAAAATCTTTTGATTCTTGAGATTGAAAGTACAGATTGAAGTAAACATTTAATATAGACTTGCATAACTGTAGAAAGTAATTAATAAACATTAAATCTTTTCCCAAAAAAATGCAAATAATGTTAATTTGAACTCTACGTTTTGCTTGAAAAAGCATGGAATTAAAATCTACATTATATTTTATTGGTGGAAAATGTATGTTTCTAAAACTTGAGGTTATATTAAAAAGAAATTCCTCTAATATGCCAAAAATATACTCTATATGCCTTTCAAACTGTTTCAAGGTATATTTGATGCAGTGGGATTATTAACTGATAACTGGTATTTTTTCTCATAATATGTTTACAGTATCTTTGACATTATCAGATTTTCTGTAAAGAAGTTTTGTGAAAGAAAAATTCCAATGAGTACATAGATTTGTTAAAAAATTAATTAGCCTAACTTATCTATTTTGATATAGGATTAAAGATGAATATTTTAATATAAAAATATATAGATTAAATGTTTATTTTTTGATAAATGAATACATTTCATTTATAAACACAATCTGTTACATTTATTTTGGCATTTTAAAAATCAAGAAAAAAAAATTTAAAAAATCACTATTTTAAATTAAAATTATGGTTTGCTAATTGAAACTTTGTTAAAGAACAGGGGTCTGTCCATAAAGAACAGGGGTCTGTCCAAGCCAAATTTACTACCATTTAGCGGTCCCTTCGCAAATTCAACTTTAGAAAAAATGGCAGTTTCTCAAAATACTTTTTTTTTTTTTAAATTTTATTTTTGACTCTCGTAAGAAACGATAAATTTATATTTTTACCATATTTTTGTGTTGATTTTTAGATATAATTTTTAATTTTCACAAAATAGGTACCTCTCAGAAAAACCTAGGCAGACCCCTGAAGAATTCTTTATATTCTCTATTTCATCCAGTCTTTAAATTTCATTCATACATTTGTTTCAAAATGGTTGCTATGCATTCAAAGCTATGTATTATAATGAAAAATTATTTTAGTAAGTTAGAGTTTCTAAAATATTGTTATAATATAGTTTTAATATTAATTTAATTTTTTGATTAAATATTTATAAAGTTTTTTGAATCAAAAATTAAAGTTCTTATAATGTATTTGAATAAAAATCAAAAAAATCTGATTTTTTTTTTTTTTTTAAAAATCACAAATCCTGGTTTCAAGAAATCATTCTTGTCTATTTGGGGGAAAAAATAATTCACTTTTCACAATAAGAATATAAATTTTAAAATGTGCTGTTTTAATTTTAGTCCTAGCGATGTACCATCTCTAACTATGGGGAAATTAGCTCTAAAGTATGCTGGAGTAGATGTTGATGCTATGAAGGCTATTGCAGCTTCAAGTTCTAAGAGATCATTATCTGATTTTCAGGAGGTAATTAATTAGTTTCCGGTCTATCAATTGAAACTTTTCACTTATTTGAAGGGTACAATGAAGGGTTTGTACAATGTTCTATCTTTTATCCATCTCATTTTATTAAGTTGTTTATGATATTTATTCTTGGACAGAAAACAGTAGCTGAAATCCTGATTAGTATTGTTTTCTGTCCATGTCTGTGTTTAAATCTCATGCCCAATACATATTTATATTAAGCAACATTATTTTAGTTAATTTCACAGTAATCACAAAGAAGCTTAAATATTTAAAAAAAGATATTAATATGTTATTAATTATTTAATTGTGTATTTCTTCATAATAAGTTTAATTTGTTAGTCCCCTCTTTTTTCTTTCTTCAAAAGGAAAATAGAATCAGCTTTCAATCCTACACACCTTTTCAAAAGATACAGTATGCTGTCTTGTTCAAAACTTGGTTTTTTTTTTTTTTCATATATTTTTACAAAAGAGCTAATGATGTGTTATTTAAGTAATTAATTATATTCTTATAAAATGTAGTATTTCTTATAGAGTATTATAATTTGTACTAGCTGAATACCAGTTCTTCGTACAGGATGTAAAAAAGTAATAATAATAAATCAGTGCTGAACAACACTACAAAGTCTTACACAAACCTAAGAGACAAGTGCCGCCTACTGACAGTTATAAAACAAAAATAATTCCAATATTTCTTTTTTTATTGCACTTCCCTGTGGCTCTATGTTATTTGATTAAGCAAAACATGTATTTAGTAGTCTATCCATGTATCCGCGCACCTGGAAAGTCATGAATTTCAGTATTGAACAAAATTTGTCATGATTTTTATTTATTTATTTTTTTTNCTGTGGCTCTATGTTATTTGATTAAGCAAAACATGTATTTAGTAATCTATCCATGTATTTCAGTATTGAACAAAATTTGTCATGATTTTTTTTTTTTTTTTTTTTTTTTTTTTTTTTTTTTTTTTGAAAAAATCGTAGAAAGTCCTGGATTTAGGTCACTGAAAAATCTAATTTTTAAAATGGAATACCCCCTGAATTTCATCGTGTTCCAAATATCTGAATTCTTAACAAAATCACTACTCACAGTCATATTTTATTGGGATATAAAATGTCTTTATCAAGTTCTTAAAAAATTATGGTGTTCTTTCCAAAAATGAAAGGAAAAACATAATTTCTAGAGCGAATTATCTTTTAAACTTCTGTGATTTAAGAACTTTTATTATTTATTTATTTTTTTATCAATTTAAATTTCAACTGAGCCAATCATTGGCGAATTATTTTTTTATTTCGAAATGAGAACAGACAAATAAGGAGTATTTCTTTCCTTTCTGATGAACAAGAAAAGTATCTTTAGAATTGAATTCTGCAGAAAAAAGGAAGAAAAAATTGCTTTTGTATTTTTTTTCCAGCTATTTTATTGCTTCAACTCTTTCTTTACTCTGTTTTTTCAATTTAAAATCTATAAACATGAAGATGCAGAGTATAACAGTTTTGGTTATAATTATCATTTCAATGAATGTTATTATAATGCTTTTTTAAATTTAATGTTACGTTTTTGTCGGAGAAAATAGTAACTTCGTTAAGTCATGAAAAAATTCTTGGAATTAGTCATGGAAAATCATGAAAAGTCATGAATTGGAAAATCTAAAATGTAGCAGATGTCCTATCCCATCAAAATAAAGATTAACTGTTTTCAGTGCCATCTGGCATAATGCTGTTGCTGGAGGCAACTCATGATATTTAAAATTTACCACAGTTAAGCTACTTTTTCCTGCACTTACATATTCTAAGAACATTTAAAAAAAAAAATTCAGCAGTATCTGATCATAAAATTGCACTATTGATTCACCTTTAATTGGCACCAAATTTACTCAATACTTTGTACCTATGTAAGGGTATATTTGGTGCCTATTAAAACTACACCAATTACAATATAATTATCAAGCAACCAAAATTAAGCATCGTTGGTGTTGATAATAGTATCAAAAGTTTTTTCTGTTCCCCCATAATGAATAAGTACGTTTTCTCATTTATTTTTCTTTTTAATATATAGCTTATTGTTAAATTTCCAGCACCTATTACCAAAATTAAATAAGCATTTAATGATAGTTTACTGATTAATGAATTATTATCATCAAATGAATTATTACCATTTCTCCATTAATTTTGCTTTTTAGTACATAGCTTATTTGTTTTTTACTTCGATTAGTAACTGTAACCAAAATTATGATTGACAATAGAAATATTAACAAGGTTTTTTTAACGTTTTTCATGAACGGACAAATGCCATTTCTCCATTGATTTAGCTTTTCATTTCAAAACTTTATTTTATTTCAGTAACCCTTGGTTTTAAATTATTTAGTGTTTTAGATACAGGTTTTAAAACTGTAATTATAAATACATGGTTTCAGTTAGCTTAAAAAATGGTAATTTGCGGTTAGAACACTCACACTGATCATTCTGATAATCTTGCATAATGATTAGAAAATAATTAAATCTTACGGAACTTGTAATAAATAACTTTTTTTATAATAGATATGAGCTAGCAAACATCACTGTTATTTTTAAAATATTTGACTGAACTAAATTCTCTATTGTTAATTTAAAACTGTAACTTCTGCTAGACCAATTAAAAAATTGAAAATCAGGCTTCACAATTTGTTTACAATTGCACTCATTTAGCTTAATGTTTAATGTCGTATTTTCAGTGCCTACTATATGCTTACAATCCAGTCTGTAGACACACACACATAAATTCTTCGTCATTATATGTATAGATACAACTTAATATAATATAAAGGGAAAATTCCCTTAAAAGAAATTGCCACTGACTTTTTTATTTCAGTAAAATTATAAAATATCTTCTGTATATATTTTTATCATCTGTCTAATGCTATTGACTTTTCATGTATACAAAAATTGTTTGTCTTATTGTTTTGATCTTTGGAATCGATATGTTTTTGAATTTATTTTCATTGACTATGCGCCTAATCCAAGTTGTACCTTCTTACAACTTTACTTAATTTAATTCTTAAAACAATTTTTTAGAATGATTTAAAAATAAGTTAATCTGTCTTTTTTTTTTTTTTACCTATTTTTCTGTTTTTATCCTATAGTCTTGTCACAAAAAATATTTTAGGTTTTTTTATGAAACTTATTTTTCTAATGAATACTGAAAAGAGAAAACAGACATATCATAATAATTAAGCATTTATTTCATATTTGCAGCAAGTCCGTTTATTTAATATTCTTTTGTATGAATACTGAATTTAGTTAATAATTTTTAAATGAATTAAATTTTAACACACTCTATATGGTTTTCAGACATAAGTAGAAGAAAATGGTTAATGACCAAACCAAAAGGTACCTAATCTTTCTCCTAGAAGGGTCATAATGAATTCAGTTTTTATATCAATTGATATTTTATTCATTAATGTAATAAGAATAATATCAATTTGTCTTAAAAGACTAAGTTCATGTATGATACTTTTGAATTCGAAACATTCAAAATTTTACACATTTTGTCTTCATCAATAAAATTAAATTGAAGCTAGTTTTCTACTTTCAAAGTGGAGAAAACAAAATTTCGTAAATTTTTTTTTCTGACATCTTTAATTTTTAAATAAATACTTGAACTTCCATGGAGCTGAAGAAATGCTCTTTTAAAAACATGAAATGACCAAAAATTTTAATATTTAGACATTTTGAATTTAACCTTTTATATTTTAAAGTTTTGATACTATAAATTTTTGGGGATGATTGTTATTTTAAAAAATAGTTATAAAAATTTTCAAGCTGATTATGTAGTCTTTTTGGTTAAATGGCAGAAGGCCAGACGTGACCATTTGGGACCGCATTTGGCAACCAGTTGTGCATCTTTGCTTTAACCAACATTTCTTATTTTCTCTTCTTTTTATTTTAAGGAAATCTGATAAAAATTATTGACTGTAAATTTTATGTTTTATCAAGATAGATATTCTTATTATTAGACATGAAAATCTTAAAGCATTTTTAAAATCCCCTGTTATTAATACTTTCTTTAATCTTTAAATTCAGACATATTGATGTTCATTTCTCTGAAGAAAATTTTTTTATCTCTTAGGCTCTTAAAATATATAAGAAACAACTCATTGAAGACCCTATAATTCATGCTCATTTAGATGCTTTATATGACACTATGCTTGAACAAAATTTGTGTAGAATTATTGAACCATACTCAAAAGTTCAAGTAAGTGATGTATTTTTTTCTTTCATATTTTTTTTTATTTTTAAATTATTAATTATTTTTGTATATTTGTATTGTAATTATATTGTGTGTCAAAAAAAAAGCGTTTTTCTGCTAACAATTAATTGTAAGAAGTAAGCTGCTAAAGTCAAGGTCCTGTTGACTTTTCAAAAGCCAAAGACTTGTAATCTAACCCAAAAGTATTTCATGGTGTCACGATTTCAAAATTTTCAACCAAGTTTTAAATTGCATGATTCGACAAAAGTTTTCTTTTTGCTTCCTGAATAAGAAACAAAGACTATTTCATTTAAACCATTTTTAAATATCCCAATTTAAATTTATGAAAGTTTTTTGGAATCAAAATTAACATTTTTGCTAAACACTGCATTATATGAAACTCCGTTTAAAATTTATTTTTAAATCTTAAAATAAGATTTGCTTTCAAAATATTAAGTTATGGTTTGGAGCTAACATTGTTATTTGATTTTCCTTCAGGAAGCTAAAACGACACTTTTAAGAAGTCAATAATTTTAAAATTTATCAAACTTTTATGAAACGCCCCAAAATCAAGATAATCTATTAGGAAACTCAGAAATTTATGTTCATCACTCAATAGCTGAATAGCTTGAATTACCTATCTGAAAAAAGTCTTTAATATCTACACGAAATTGTCAACCAACCATAATATTTTATAACTTATGTTTTAATGCTGCAACTGTGAGTGCACCAGAAGTACACAAAAGGCAAAATTTATCTCAGTTTTAAGTCATCAAAATTTCTTTGTTATGGTACATCTAATGTTATCTAAGAGAATCATTGGTATATAATTTTTGCAATCCCTATTTATAGAAGGGGGAAAAAATAAGAAACTTCAGGAAAAGAACCCAAATGTTACTAGAATTAGAGAAACAAATAAGAAATAGCTCAAATTGAAACTCAAATACTAAAGCAGAAGTGTTAAAAAATGAGGTAGGAAAAATGTCTGGTAGACAGTATCACACCGCGTGATTTATTTTTTTTTAAAGCTGTTAGATGGTTTCTATCACCTTTCTTAATCGAAGGAAGAATACAATTGAAACTCCAAATACAAAATATGAACCTGAAAATTACTTTTAACTATCAGGCTATTGAGATTGTCTCATCTCCTAGTAGATTAAGAATAAATAAATTTTAGAAACTGTGACCTTTTCAGGTAAACAATATAATTTCTTTTCACATAAGTTCTAAAAGTTTAAATACCAGCAAGATGCTTTTTTGCTCTCTAGTAATGTCTTCTTTTTTTTTATTTTTAGCTGCAGCATGTAGCTTCTGTAATTGGTTTACCACTGGTATGTCTTATTTCTGTATATTATTCTACTTAAATTCGGTATTTTGGTATTTTTATTCGGTACTAAAATAAATTCTACTTTTTTATTTCTTTTCTTTAGCCTACTGTTGAAAAAAAGATGTCACAAATGATTTTGGATAAGAAACTGAATGGTTTGTAGAATTTTCATTGTTTTGTGCTTTAAAATAGGGATTTTTTTTTTTCATTTGACTTACATTTATTGTTTTAAAGTGGTAGTTTTAAATTCTTTCTTTCAAGAAAAATCATGAAGATTTTTACTAAATATTATATAATCAACAAAGAAATATTATATTCTATTAAAAAAAATTAGTTAATGTTATGGCTCTTCATAGTGACATTCCTCTCTGAAACACTTTCCTGTGGTATATATTGTGTTTCACATCATTTTAATGCCTCATATATTGTTCACACTTCTATTTGAAAAATATTAAGTTCTATTTAGGGACGTTAAAATTTATTTCTGAGTTTTGGATATATGAAACCATTTTACAGCATAAAGCATTTAGTTGCTCTCTCAAAAGCTTATGTTAATCTGAAATCGAGGTTTGCAACAACGAAAAAGTGTGATTAAAAATAAAAAATTGCACTTGGCCTATCAAAAGATTGATTTCCAGTTCAGGAAGGACTTGTCAAGAATGACATATTGTTTAGATATGACCATCCTTATTGGGACAATTCTTGAATGGAGGTGGGAGAATAGTTCTAAGAATTTTAAATTATGAAGGGTGTGCCGTGTGCAGCACCATGTACAAATTCTGCAGGAGAAGGAAGTGGAATCAGTTTACAGCTGCAGTGCTAGTAGCGTTTGCACGCTTTTTGCTTTCATTCTTAAATAAAAAGGGTGGGCAGAAACGTAAAGAACTTTTAATTAGAGAAAAAATTGACATCATATCAAAACTTGGTGGGGTAAAAAAAAGCTGATGTTGCTGCAAAATATAAAATATCCCCATCTACATCTATTTTTTTGAAAAATAGAAGGAAGTTGGAGCAACAAATGCAATTAGTATTGATAGGATCACATAGGAAGAAAATACTACTCAAATTTTCAAGATGTGGATGCAACAATGTTCACATGGTTCCAGGATTCCAATTTATGGGCCTCTAATTTGTGGAAGGGCTTTAGAATTCGCAAAAAATTTTGAAAGCAAGAATTTTCAAGCAAGTGTTGGTTGGCTAAATCGATGCACAGAACGCTATGGTATTGTTGCAAAACAAGTTTCCGGCGTAGCTAACTCTGTGGATTTAAAAGCCGTGAATGACTGGAAAGCAAAAAAAAATTGGATGCGATTAAGTCTTACGACCCTTCTGATGTTTTCAATGCAGATGAAGCAGGGATTTTTTTTCTCCAATTGTTACCTAACAACTTTAGCCTTTTTTTTTTTAATCAAAAACAGATGCATCAGAGGTAAAAATTCAAAATTGCGTTCATCTGCTTTATTTTGCTGCAATATGTCCGGCACAGAAAAAAGAAAAGTTATGGTTATCGACAAATCTACCAAACCTAAATGCCTGATAAATATTAACTCACTTCTATGAAGTTATAAATCTAACCGCAAGGCGTAAATGAGTACAGGAATAGTTTCCAAACAGCAATTATGATGAATATTCAGAAAAAAACTTTTCTGTACCTACAGCTTCACAGGCCTTGACCAGTTTGGAATATTTATTGGCACAAAACATCTTATCAGATACTTCGTAAAAAAAATTTGCATAATTAGGAGAAGTTGGAAATTTCTACTGGTTCTGAATCATTTATACAAAAAAGAATTACAGATTACGTAATTTCTGATAAGTCATAATAAATCCATTGTTCATTTTAATTTAGTAGTTTTTGTGAGCTTATTAAAATATTGGTTTGATATTTTCTACATGTAGAGTACAAATAGATCAAAACTGTAATTAAATGCAAGATTTATTATTTTTTTAAGTGAAAATTTCAGCGTATTAATAATTTTAAATTCGTAATATCAGTATAACAAATTTTCACTATTACGTAGCAATTGCTTCTGTCCCTAGGAATTCGCTAAGCTGGGATTCGATTGTGTTTATGTTGCCAATTTGATGGATTCACCATGTATGGGTAACAGACTATCAGCTGATCTGTAAAAGCAGGTTGAAGAATGAATAGAAGCTTTTAAACAGAGCTTTTACCTG
Source organism: Parasteatoda tepidariorum (assembly GCF_043381705.1). Lineage (NCBI taxonomy): Eukaryota > Metazoa > Arthropoda > Arachnida > Araneae > Theridiidae > Parasteatoda > Parasteatoda tepidariorum. Next base: position 43,200,438 of record NC_092210.1, on the reverse strand, counting down.
GTTTTCTAGCCTTTAAAATTCAAGGCAACCAGCTGTTTGTACTTCCACAATGATCCAACAAAAATGTAGGATAATCCATCAAAATGGTGATTGTTGATTGGCAGAAGCACTCAAAATTTTGAAAAGTTGTTGAATGAATTTTTTTTCCCCAAGTTGTAGATCCATTCAGTGTGTACTTTCTATATTTACAATCTATGGATAAAATTAAGATATAGACTAGGTGCTGAGAAATTAGTGAAGATAGTGTTTCCTAAAAAAAGACTGTAGAAAGGTAGTCTAAGGAGACCTCTGTTAATTTAAAATGAATTGTTCTTTAAACAATGTAACTTTTGTAAAAATGTTCCTTTGCAAATAAAATTCTATTTTTTATTATACTTAGTTTATCAATAAAAAAAATTGTGAGCTAAACTATAGATTTTTTTTATATAACTCTTTGGATTCAATATTGATATATATATATTATTGATTATATTGACTGAAAATGCATGCATTCGCAATACTGATTTATTTCAATTATTTTTCCCAGGAATCCTTGATCAAGGTTTAGGAATACTTATAATTTTTGAAGCCTCTGATAGCGATAAAACTTATGAAGCAGCGTTGGAGACCATTCATTGCCTTGAAAAAGTTGTAGACTCTATCTACAAAAAAGCTAAAAAACTGAGTTAACTTTTCTAACTGTCTATTTGTTGTACAAATACTGTTTTTAAAATGCTTATATTTATTATTCTGTAAATAATAAAACCATAACTTCTGGATTCTTTAATATTTTTTTTATTTCATCAAATTATTCGATGTTATGTAATAATAAGGATGTTATTTGCTTTTAAGCTTAGTGTAAATGTACTTAATGTATGTTTCTTTGGACAGTTTTTATTTTCTGTTGTGTAATACTCCAAAAGGAAGCATTTGATAATGAATTAAAATTTATACTTGTATTTTTCTTGTTATTTTGAATTTTAATTTTAACTCAAAAACGTACAATAATTGTTGTTTTAGAAATTGTGGGTGAATATGGTAATATTATTGTGTAAATATGGGTTTCAGTTCACTTGGAAATTCATAATAATTGAAAATCAGAAAATACAACTATCATCATGAGAAAGGAGAGAGAAAAAAAAATTTTTTTCCTTATGAAAAGCATAGCCAAAAAAAACTTGGAAATTTATAATGATGGTGTTTTAGTATTTCATTTATAAATACACCCATAAATTTGAATAAAAAGTTTGTAATACTTGCAATAAACTTGATTGCTTACTTAGTGCTTTTGAGGTACAGTACAGAACCCCTTATCCGGAAATCAGAAAACCGGAAAACCAAAAAACCGGAACGAAATTCAATAAGTTTTCCCGCCATTTTTTAAAAAAAAATTTTTTTTTCCTCATAAGATTTCAGGATTTTTCTTTCTTTTTTGAAAGAAGTTTACTTTACCATCATTTTGGAAATAATCATTAGTGTATTACTTCATCGTTTTTTCTTCTTTTTAAGATTATTTCCAAATATTTTTATTTTTAGTTGAGTTTGACAATAAAAAAACGGCTTTTCGTAGTGATTCAGAAAACCGGAAAAATCAGTTATCCGGAATAGCGTTGGTCCCGATCGTTCCGGATAATCGGTTCCCTACTGTACTACCAACTAAGATAATATAATTGTATTTATTACTTTTATTTAGCAATAAGGTTGTGTTACACATTTGGAAAATACTCAAAATAAAGTAAAATTACAAAATGCTGATTTTATCTAGCAAATATAATTTTGCTTGTTATTACAACTGCTCTTTAAGTTTGTTTAAGATCTGTTAGACCACCACTGGGGATCATACGCCAGTTTTTTAACAATAGCAATTCAATGCTTTAACCACTGAGCCATTGTGGCTCAATTAGTACTATAATACCAAAAATATTTGACTGAATTCAGAGTGCTACATAATAACATCTTAATTTTGAAATTATGACACTTCCACGTGTAATGAAAAAGGGAAAATACTGTTTTATATAAATGTGTTTTTTTAATTTAATTACAAGATACAGAAAAGAGCCTCGGTTCTATCATCAGCATATTCAGTACTTTGTTCTGCGTTAAACAGAAAATCTAATTTTTAATTATGATTATTTTTCGAAAGATATTTATTGTTCTTGCTACTTTAAAAACTTTCATTTAAATCACTGACGTCCTAATAAATCACCAATTGTTATTGAGGTTTAATATGATCAGGGCATGCCGTGACCAGGAGAAGTGAATTTTTTCTACTCTGTGATCCTGTTATTTGCAGAAATTCACAATATTTCTTTCAGCTCCATTCTCTTTTGGAATTTGTCTTTTCACTAAAATAAAAAACTTGAACAGTAACAGTACAACTATAGTTTCCTTCTTTTTTTTTCCAGTGTTGATATATGTATCAGATCTTCAGGCATGAAATTTGTAATGTTGGATATGACAACATTAACAGCTTACCATTTGACTTTAGCTTATTTTACTGTTAATTTATTATTTGAAAAGTTACATATCTCATTTGGCTCTTAAAAAAATTGCAAGCTCTAAAATTAAATTTTTAAAAAATTCAAAAGGTAATGGTCGTAAATATACTCTGTTAGAAAGTATGAGTTCTCTTTTTGAACTTGCCCAAAACATCAATAGTGTATTTGGCTCTATCGTTAATTTGCTTTGGTGTTGGTTGAACAAGGATAAATTGCCAAAGCACAATATTCACCAAAAAAAAAAAACATTTGGTGCGATCTATTATATTTTTATGAAATCTGACTCATAGATTGCAACAGAACTAAACTGAATAATGTCAAAACTTAAAAAGTGCCTATGGTGGCCAACAGATGGCTCTCCTGTTTTATTACTTGGCTTTATCAAAGAACACATTGCACAAATTAAACATTAAGACTTCATTATCCTCATACTCCCTAAACCTAGCTCTCGCTTACTGGCACTTCTAACTTTGGATAACTTTTTAAAAGGAAAACCACTTAATAAAATTATGTAAAGCTGACCTTCGAAGAATTTGTACCCACTGGGGTTTTATCCCACATTCCAGAACAATTAGCCCCTTATATGGTTAAACTATCAACCAACTTTGTCTTTTATTTTATACACACCCTTATGAATGAGCTAGTGAAAGATTTCTTTTGGTTGGACGTATAGAAAGGGTCAAAGGATATCCAAATGAGTATATGGTATACTTTGTGCTAGTTAGAATAAAGCAAACACAACCTGATTAATAACAAACAATAATATGAATAAAGTAATCAGCCTAAGTGCTTTATTCAAGATTCAAAGAGTTCTAAAAACGGAATTGAGTACTATCTCTAAACAATTAATGGTTGGAGAGTAGAGTAAATTTTGGGGGAAACCCTGACAGCAGTTGTTTTTTAAAGTCTTTTTTTTTTCTATTTATTCCTTTTAATTATTTTTTCTTATTGAAAAATTTGAATTCTTTCATTAACTTGAAAATCTCCCATGCATATTGATGGTATAAATAAAAGATAGGTTTAAATATAAAAAACAATGCTATACCCCCCCCCCAAAAAAAAACGTTAGATTGAGCAATTAATATTCTTTGTTACACACATTGCTTTTTTAGGAAGTAAAAAACAACGAAAACACTTTTACCATTACAGTTAAAGAATTAATTTTCCACAGATGATATATTTTTGTTTGTTTGTTTATTTTCTCTTAGAGACTCCTTTTGATTCTTAGTTTGGCAAACTACCAGCAGTAATAAACAGACCTGCTTTTTATTATTAATCTAACCTCTAAAATATCACTTTGCAGATACGTTTTGTTTTCTTCAGATTTTTTTCTCAAAATATTTTTTTTTATTTCATATTTATTACACAACTGTATTATAGTTACTTATAAGTTAATTAATATTTTTTAATCATATGCTTCTATTTACTTATTTTCCTGGAATGAACTTTTTTTATTTTCGTAAATCAGATTAGCGTTTTATTTTTTACAATTGAATTAACTTTCCTTGTATTTAAAATATTTTCATTTCTTAATATTCCCATTTTGTCGTTGCTATATTTTGCTTTTAATCATTCTGGTCGGTCATACCATATCCATAATAATTTACAAAAGAATCTTTTTCTTTAAATTTATTATTCATTTTCGATTTATATTTTTTATTCAGAGCAATCCAAAGTGCGTAGATGTGGAGAAAAAAATTTAATAAAATACCTGGTGCGTAGCGTTTTTAAAAAGTAAAGGTGTTTATTTTCGATTTTTAAAAGCCCTTAAAGGTGCTTTTTTTTATTGGGCCTTTTTAAAAAGTACTTAATTTTCCCTTTTCGAAAATGAGATTTATGAAAGTAAAGTCGATTTTCGCCACTTATAATGTAAAAACGTGCTTTCCATATTTTTCTATTCAACGTTTTCAGAATTCAATCAACCACAATCCATTTCAGCTTACCGTCAGTCTATACTCTATAGCGTATAAAAGCGGTAATCATTTTACAGGTTTGGTGAAATACTTGCGAGTCCGCATGTGTGTCTAGTGATGAGCTGGGTTCTGTGAGATTTTTGCACTCTCATATGTGCAACTCAGCTGCATTTTGTATGATATTCTCAATTTCAAGATTCTTTTTCCACCCTCTGAAATCGAACCGAAAAATCACTTGATCATTTTTTAATGGCTAATATAATCAAGAAAAGAGTTCTTTGTCAAATTCTAGTTATTTTATTAATCATATAAAGCAGCGTTTCCCAAAGTGGTCCATATGGACCCCCAGGGGTCCGTGAAAAATAAAAACCGATTTATGGGTCCCTGGACAACGTCAGGGGGTCCGCGTGAGGTTTATTGTAAAATAATAAAATTGTGATTGGTTTTTATTATGGAAATTAAGATAAATAAAATAGTAGCGATTTTTACGTCCTAAGTCCTTATTTTAATCAAAAGGTATAATTTCAATAAATAGTTCTTCAACAAAATGTTTTGTTTTTTTTAATTTGTAATTTTTTATACCGTACATATATGCAGTTTTTCACTTGGGGGTCCGTGGACAAGTTTTGACTATAAAAAGGGGTCCATGGATCAAAAAAGTTTGGGAACCACTGATATAAAGTCTTTGAAAATTATTTTATTAATGCAAAAATATTTTTAATAGTGCTTAAAAATATTTTTTGAGTGNAGCTCTCACACATCGACTCAAACAAAGGCATTTCTGACGGAGCGAGAGATCGAACTGATGGGTCAACCGCCGTACAGCCCTGATTTGGCACCCAATGACTTTTTCTTATTCCCACACATCAAAAATAAATTACGTGGACAACGATTGACCCCCGAAGAAGCGGTTGATGCATTCAAAACGCATGTTTTGAGTTACCTCCAAAAGTGCTTTGAAAATTGGTTCAAACGCATGCAAAAGTGTATTGATCATCATGGAGAATATTTTGTTCTTGTTGTTCATTTACGTCGCACTAGAGCTGCACAATGGGCTATTGGCGACGGTCTGGGAAACATCCCTGAGGATGATCCGAAGACATTCCATCACAATTTTGATCCTCTGCGGAGGGGATGGAGAATATTTTGAAAAAACAATAAAACCAATTTCGATCCTACATATTTGTTTTTTTCATTATTAGGCCAGAAATATAAATAGCAACCCTCGTATAATGTAAAAACGTGCTTTTCATATTTTTCTATTCAACGTTTTCAGAATTCAATCAACCACAATCCATTTCAGCTTACCGTCAGTCTATAGCGTATAAAAAGTCCAATCATTTTACAGGTTTGGTGAAATACTTGCGAGTCCGCATGTGCGTCTAGTGATGAGCTGGGTTCGGTGAGATTTTTGCACTCTCATATGTGCAACTCAGCTGCATTTTGCATGATATTCTCAATTTCAAGATTCTTTTTCCACCCTCTGAAATCGAACCGAAAAATCACTTGATCATTTTTTAATGGCTAATATAATCAAGAAAAGAGTTCTTTGTCAAATTCTAGTTATTTTATTAATCATATAGAGCAGCGTTTCCCAAAGTGGTCCATATGGACCCCCAGGGGTCCGTGAAAAATAGAAACTGATTTATGGGTCCGATTTACAACGTCGGGGGGTCCGCGTGAGGTTTATTGTAAAATAATAAAATTGTGATTGGTTTTTATTATGGAAATTAAGATAAATAAAATAGTAGCGATTTTTACGTCCTAAGTCCTTATTTTAATCAAAAGGTATAATTTCAATAAATAGTTCTTCAACAAAATGTTTTGTTTTTTTTAATTTGTAATTTTTTATACCGTACATATATGCAGTTTTTCACTTGGGGGTCCGTGGACAAGTTTTGACTATAAAAAGGGGTCCATGGATCAAAAAAGTTTGGGAACCACTGATATAAAGTCTTTGAAAATTATTTTATTAATGCAAAAATATTTTTAATAGTGCTTAAAAATATTTTTTGAGTGCTTAAAAGATGCTTATTTTTTGTTGAAAGATTTGGCTACGCACCCTGAAATAAGACCTATTAATTTATTGTTTTGTTTGGTTTTTTTAACAAAAATTATAACTCTTAACATGGTTACTCATTGTAAATAATATTAATTAAACTTGATTTGAAAAATTTTCTTCATTTCATATTATTTGTTATTTTACTCGTTTATGATTTTTTTTTTCAAGTGTTTTATTTAATTTCTCTCTTTTACCTAACTTATCTGAAAATGAATCTTGTTTTAGTTATGAATACGGAAGGGAAACAGATTTTGCACAACTTTAATTTTGTAGTAAGTTGATTTAATTTTCCGTTGCTGTCTATTTATTCTAAATCATCCATCTTTATTTTGAATAGCTTTAAATCTCAAAAATATCTTGCAAAAAAGAATGATGAAAAAATATTGCGCTGCAGTATTTAATTTAATAACCGGTGATGCACAGTTGACGTAGCGTTGATATTATTTACCCAACCCAGAAAAGAAAGGAACTCCTGGATCAAGCATAGGGGCTAACCAAATCCCGGGAGGACTTTTTGAGAAAAATTACTCGAATTTGCGTTACAGGGAGAGGAAAACCTCCACGGTTTTTCCCAACTTGTCTTGTTTCCCAAAATGCATGTCTTTTTTAAATGTTTCTTTGCAAATGTATAAAATAGGAATGGTGGGTAGATATGTCCATTTCTCCATTACGTGCTCGACTTCGCGTGCAGGTCGTCGGGCTACCGAAGCGGGGGTGTCATCCCCTCCGCAGAGGATCAAAATTGTGATGGCATGTCTTCCGATCATTCTCCAGGATGTTTCCCAGACCGTCGCCAGTAGCCCATTGTGCAGCTCTAGTGCGACGTAAATTAACAACAACAACATTATATAATATGCTTTATGTTTTTTATTTAATACATTTTAATAAAGCATTAATTAAAAAATTTATTTTTATATAACGAGTGCAATGCATTAGGAAGAAAAAAAGACATGAAAGTAAAATTCAACCTATCTATCAATGAAAGAAGCAATCAAAACTGTTTGATTCGAAGAGAAGGAGAAAGAAAAACTGATTTTGATTACTTGCCAACTCTAGCCTTGATTTTTTAAAAGCGACCTTCATATGGCGAAGATAAGATAAGCACGTTGTTCGTATTTTTTTAAAATCAGTTGCTCATAAATCTTAACATTTAAGATGAGGTAAGACGTAAATAAACACGAATTTGAAAGTGATATTTGATAATGGATCTAGTTCTAGTTGTAGGAAATACCGCTTTAGTATGTACTATTGCCAGTCACTTCTCTGGTTTGTAAGTATTAGTACCTTTATCTAAATTTATACTTTGGTTTGTCTTTGTGCTGAGACTTGTTGTGATTTGTATTTGAAATGACTTAGGAGAAATCTATAATTATTTCGATTATGTTGTGGTGGGGCACTGGGGCTGGCCTCTCTCATCTTTCCGCTTCGTAAATATATGATTTTTTTTTTTAAGTAATAAAATATAGCTATTTATTTATTCTCTCCGTGTTAAAAAATTGTAAGGTCCACCGCTGTTTTGGGTGTTCAACTCAACGTTACTTTTCTTTCTCCGCAAAAACTATAAGATTTAGAAACTTGAAATTATAGCTGTTTGTTGAAAACTTTACATGGAGTATGCTGGAATAAAAAATTAATATTCGATAATTAGTTCGAATATACTACTGTAAAACTTGGCGGGGGGAAAATACTGTGGGGAATTATAATTTTAGACTATGTCAACCTTCATCTATCAAAAGGTTACCTCAAGATAGAATCAAGTTAACATGTCTTATATACACTAGTGATTTGGTATTTAATATTTATAGTGGTAGTTACACCACAGTACTCCTCTTCCAGAATTTTATCTGTGATAGAATTCGATGAATCGATACCACTAGTTGATTCATGCTGTTTATTTATATATATCAGTTTTGCTCATTATATTATTTTTCCTTCAGTATTTTTAATAGTATATCACTCATTTTTTTTTTTTTCTTCATAGCATTTCGCTCATTATTTTATCTTTCTCCTTAATTTTTTTTTTATAGCATTTCGCTCATAATTTTTTTTTCCCTTTCAATTTTTTTTGTTTTGTTTTTTTAACCGGGAGACTTTATTTACTTCACCGGATTTTTATAAATTTTTTTTTACCTGAACAGTATATTTTTATGCAAGTCAACTGCTTAAAAATGTAGATCATCCATCAATATTGGCAAATTCTTTTCATGTCTACAGGTCACCAATGTGGGGAATTATAATCTTAGACTATGTCAACCTTCATCTATCAAAAGGTACCTTAAAATAGAATCAAGTTAACATGTTTTACATACTAGTGTATTGGTATTCAATATTTATAGTGGTAGTTACACCACAATACCATATGGACTGGTCTGCAGGCCGCAGAGAATGCAGCTACAAAGTTGAAATTCGGCATGTTTAAAGGACATTATTTCTTTATGAACTAAACACTAATTTTTTTGCGAAATTCCAATTTGCTCGAAAGTTAGTGTATTTTTAAGTGCATTTTCCCGAATTTTTTCTCACTTTTTGAAGTTATACTTCTTATGCGACTTCCAACAAGGTTGCGTTAAACGTTTAACGCTACATTTTTATTGGCCGGGAAATCACGTGGTAGGATCCAGTTTTCCCTCATTCATTTCCATATTGTTTTGGTTCTCACTAGCATAAAAAT
>NC_092210.1:43172105-43190659 GCF_043381705.1 Parasteatoda tepidariorum | reverse complement strand
GAAAGAGGCCAAATCAAGACTGCCAAAAAAGCGAGTTATTCAAAATCTAGCAACCATGTCACCTTTTTTAATAATAAATAACAAAATAACTAAAACACATTTTCACTCCAAACTCCCCAGAATTTCATAATAACATTAATATCTTATGAAAGGCGGCAGATTTGAGCTCAGAAATTATCTAATTTATTTCGTTTACTGAAAACAAAATTATCTGTTTGAAAACATCGCCTATCAGAATAACATGTAGTAAGCAGCTGCAAACTTTTTAACCAGAACTTGAGTAGGTCCCGAGCTCGAGATTGTTATTGTTTACATTTCTATTGAAAACACCATCCATATCATAAATAGGTTATAATTCTTGTCTTAATAAAAATCTTAAATAAGGTTTTATGTCCAACAGTTAAATCTGCAGTTCCAGGCTATTTGTAAATTTGTTTTATGGTATATACAAAAGCAGAAAATAAGTAAAATAAAACGAATTATGTTTTTCTTCAAAATGAAAACTTTACAGAACTGCTATAAACGTTGAAAAGGGAAACAAATTTCTTTATTTATGAACTTAGTTATTTTATTTTGATTTGAAAAGCGAGTTAAGAAATTCCACTGCAATATTTTATAAATGCTCGTTCTTTTCGTAACTAATTCAATATATTGTTATAAGAAATATTCTATTTTAAGAAATGCCATTTTTATTTCATTGGCATTTTACTTCAAATGATTTCATAAAGGTAACTGAAAGATTAAATGAATTATGAACTACAGGTTGAATTGAAATATAATTGGTTTCAAAAGTGGTTCTAAAAAGTACTAACTCACGGAACTTTTTCCACGGATCCCTAGGGTTCCGCGGAACACCATCGGGGAACCACTGCCCAAAGGCATTAATTTTAACCAGATTTTTTGTAAGTATTAAGAAGCTTAGTTCAACTTTAACACGCCGTTTTACTTATAAGCGATCTGCGGCATGATGTCATAGTTTGCATGTGTGGGTATTTGTGATCCTCTTGAAGTGCAAGTACCTTCTTGAACCTATTCAAATAAATTGACTTACAATCTCTTTTTTTTCTTCTCTGCTACTCTGTTAACATGTTCATAGTAATTTCATTTATTAGCTTTTAATATAGTGTTTTTTTAAATACTGAGTTTATTAGAAATACAGGTGGATTTAAATATTTTTATGAATAAAATTCAATAATTTGCATTGCAAAAACATTTAAAATTTAGCTCTATTATCCTTTTCCTCTGCTATCCTTTTCCGTTCTACGATTTCTTAAGTTTTATTCTCCTCTTATATAATTAAACAAAAAGCAATTTTAGTGATTTACAGTGCAAATTTCATTAGAGTGTAAATTATTGATTTCTGTTTCAGGTAACTTACTTAATTTTAACACATTGGTAATAGAGGGCTTGCAGATGCAGATTCGAGTTTATGTTTTATTTTATGTTCCAAATCGAAAAGTGCACTGCTGATATGAGTTTGTTGGACAAGGAACATTTCAATAACACCTGAAGTTTTTATAAGCAGTAATTCGAATATTTATATTTTCAAGAAAATTTTTTCAAAATGTCTCCATTTCGAAAATGACCTATATGACAGTTATACTTGCCAATGTATTGTTATTTTAATGTAATTGAATTATGTAATGCTATTTCTTTGTAATTTGGAAGGCATCTCATGAATTTGTCAACTATTTTAGACCAATCTGTTGGGATTTCTTTAAGAAACGTTCAACTTCAAATGTTTCCGTTTTACCATTCCTCGCTGCATTCATTTGGTAAGATTTATTTCTTTGTATTAATTTTACGATAAAAATAAAATATTGGTTGTAATAGCAATGTAATTATTATTGTAAATATAATTGTAATGATTTGCATATTTTTGTGCGTTTTCAGAGTGATTGTATTTCGGTTAGAGTTAAACAAACTGGGATCTAGCTGTAAACAACTACTTTTGACTTAGACGCCATTTTTAAGAAATCGCTTGAAATTTGCTGAGTTACCACGCTATTTGGAGATATATATGAAAAAGAGAGAAGTTTTATGTCAAAGCCAGTATTTTTAAAAATTCGATTATAAAAGTTGTGATTTTTGTGGGGAGGGAAGTTACAGACCATGTCAACCTTCATCTATGAAAAGGTACACCACCATACAATCGAGTTAACATGTCTTATATACTAGTGAATTGGAATTGTATTTTTGTAGTGGTAGATACCCTACAGTAATCCCCCACCAGAATTCGATACATGGATGCCACTAGTTGCTGTATTCGTGACAGACCGTGAGAGCTGTATTAAGGTCACCGGGTTTTGAACATTAGTCATGAGAGCTGTATTAAGATCATGGTCGTAGTCGCTCCTGTGTTGCCTTAGCAGTCGAGTGTAAGCAGTCCGACGATGTGTTTTAATCGAGACTGAGTAGCAACAGCGCAAGGAGGTAGATAATGTCGCAGTCACAAGTAGCAAGTCAACTGTTCAATGTGTACCATCCATCGAAGTAAGCGTTTGCAGATCGAAGTGGGCTTTACTGTCTAGATAGGCGTGTTCGTATCGAAGTGGGCGTTACTGCCAAGGTAGGCATGTTCACATCACGTCCGAAGGTCACCAATGTTCATGTTCGTGTAGCTTAATAAGGATAGTTAATTCATTTAACAAACATAAACTTTAATAAAAACAATTTCCTGATTATACATGATTAAGATGTTTCATAGGTGCACGGCCCCTGGCAACGTGCGTGCTTCGATCGTGCAGTCCAGAGAGAGAATGTAGCGTCGTTAGCCGCCTCTCTTAAGGTTAACAGAAAGTTCGAAGTTGAAGTTGTGGTTTTTGTGTGCGGCGCGTAGCGCCATCTTACGCTGAACACAGAGCCATGTTTGAGCTCTGCCGCAGTACTGGCTGGGAGTTCGGATACCGCAACATTTAAAAAATTGCAAATCTTTTTTCTTTTTGCCAAATGTTGCTGTCGTATAGTGTCCATCTTTTTCAGCTGGACATGACACCGTGTAGCTATATTCCATAATGCTCCAAGTTAGGGACACAGTATGCCAGTAAGCGCGTGACGTCGCTTACAAGCGTACTGTGGATCATTTTCAAGGATGTTTTCCAGACCAAAGCCAATAGTCCATTGTGCAGCTCTAGGGCGACTTGGGTAAAGTGCCTAAGTATCTACCATCTTTCAAATGTCTCTCCTGAACGATATAATTGAAATATTTGAACGATTTTTAGAGTTGGGGCTAAAATGATCCTTTTCACCAACAGTCCAAATTGCAGGACGCTAGCACAAACATTGCTAAAGTTTTAAAAGAGAAATTCTTCAGATTAAAGTTTGATAATGTTAATTTTCGTCTTCAAATGTGCTTAGATTTCTTGAGTTCCTTTTTACTAAAACTGATTAACGCTGGCTATTTGAGAGGGTATTAGTCTCCTAGCTTTCAAACGGCTTCAGATATAGTTATGAACGGGGAGTCTAACAGTTAAGTGTTACATGCACTTATAGCGCCACCTGGTGAAAATTGCGAAATTAGCATTTCTATTTCGAAAACGGGACCAGGTGAAAGAAAATAATGTAATTACAAAATTTGAGATAGGTATGCAAACTCCACAATCTTCCACCAGATGACGCTTTAGGTGGTCTCTTCTTGTAACGTACAGCCACTTTACTATACATCTAACATCATTTTATAAATATAGCTGAAGCTGCTGGAAATTTAAGAAGTTGGATAAGTACTTAAAGGGCCACCCTGTTTTTTAGTTTAGTCATTGTGAAACACCCTATATTTCAACTACTATTACAACCTCCATATATTTCAGCTTATTTTTCTAATTTTTTATTTTTCCATCAGTTCTAGCCTATGGCTATTTTATAGCATATTTACAAGAGATTCAACGTTACAAGTGGTCAATTCTGTAGCAGCTTTTCTTCAATTAAGCTACGTTTTCTGTTTTTATGTGAATACTTCATTTAAGGTAAGAAGTAAATCAAGTTTAGTTTGGTAATTTTAATCTGAATAAAATAAATATATAAACTTTATTACTTAAAATACTCATGTATTTTCTTTTTAAGAAATTAAATTACAAATAACAAATAAATGCCTTACGTAACTTTTGAAAGTCGGTTACTTTTGAAATTTAGTTACTTCTACAAATATAAAGACTTAATTTCTTTATTTTCTTTAAATACGCTCGTAAAATGAAAATTTTTACACATGGTTGATTCTCCTGATAGATAGAAAATACTATTTTATTTTAGTTAAAATGATAAAACGTTAAATGAAATAAATTACTAGTATATCAACTTTTCTCTCTGCACGAGGTCAGGAATATAATTATTAACATATTTATACCTTGTGAAATGTTTTAAGACATTTTTTTTACAAATTTTAACATAATTTAATTCTAATTAAAAAATATTTTCTTATTTTCGTTTCTTAAATTTAAATTTGCTTTTAAGACCATGTGATTTTATTAAAATATATGAACATCAACTTCTTTATCCAATAGCCATATAATTTCGTGTATATAAAAATTATAATACCACATATTATAATAATACGCACTTCATTAAACTACATTGCTTTTGCATTTTTTATTGGGAAACTCCAATTTTCAAAACGGATCATTTCCAATTTCCCTTTCTAAAAAAATAAACTTTTCAATTGTTTAAACTGTGTTTAATTAGAAATATGCTGTAACTAATATAATTTTATAACTTTATACAAGATTTAAAAACTCATCACATTAAAAAGTTATTTTTTCCCTCTGTTTTTATTTTTCTTCAATTCAAATTCAATAAAAAAAATTAATTTCATTCTAGAAAACAACATTTCAGAAAGTATTCACCACATTTGCATGCCTAATTATTTCCTATCTCTATTCATTCCACGTTGTTGAAGCAGAAAAAGGCAAAGCTTTGATGGGCTATTTGGCAAGTATGGGCAGTATTCTAGCTAGCGCTGCACCATTGGCGAGCGTTGTAAGTAATTCTCTTATTATTAAAAGACAAAAAATAGATAACAAATTTGAGCTCATAGCCGAGAAATTAGAAATAATCTTAATAGACACCTCACATTATGAGTCAATTCATTACTAGTTTAAAGATCAGATTAGTTTTAATGTAATTAATTAAGTTTCAAATGAAAAAACACAAGGTGCGGATTTGCGTGTCTTATTTCTTTTTGTCTACCACAAATTCGAATTGCTGTTTATAGGTTATCATAACATATCGGATATAAGGTTATCATAATATATTGCTAACAAATAAAGTTACTTCTCATGCGTTACTTTTTATTGTGTTGCGCATCCCGCGTACCTACGTTTAAAAATTTTTTTCAAGCACTCATTATTTTTCAAATCCAGGTGTCCTCTCATATAATTATGATTAACATGTTAACAAAATGCTCTCCCATAAAATTATAAAAACTATCGATTTTATGAAAAATGTTTTTAATCGACTTAAAAAGAAAACGGGTTGGTGAGCGGAGCTTCCTAGTTATAAAAAATATCCAGAATTATTTTGGTTATAAACTACTTTTTTTTTTTCATTAACCAAAAGCAAAAACTACCCTCTTTATGTTTTTATACTGAAAAAACGACATATTACATTACGGTGGGAAGAAATATGGTTACGAAACTTGGTTTTCATAAAAAAAATGATCTTGAAATATTTTGCGAATAAACCACTTTTAATTTTTTTTTAATAACCAAAAACATCTTTTTTATTTTGAAAATAATGAAATTTAACATTACGTGGAAAAATTGAGGCAGGGAAAATCGTTACTTCTTCGTAAAAAAATTCTTGAAATTTGCAAAATCGAATTTCTCAAAAATTATAAAAATTCTTTCAGCATTTTGGTAGCTTAATTGCATAGTGCTGGATTTTTCTTTTTAATAACACCAAAATTACAAAATTGGCTCATAAATGGAAAAAAAAGAAAAACATATAGATATCTGTAACATACGAGCCACCATCTGTAGTAACGTCGTTTTCTTAAATTGAGTCAAATTTCAAAATGGCTCCCAAAACGCAATTTTGTTCCAAAATTTCTGAAAAGATTATTTTAGCCGTTTTTCATCAAGAACTTTTCTACAGAAACTTTCATGAAAATCTGTGACATAACAGTAACGGTCATTGGTTGATTTCACTTGGAATGAGCGGATTCCATACTAAGAGTATTTTTAAATATATATTTGCAACAAACTGCTTTTTTACACTTGAAAAATACAGGGTTCATACTCAAAAAGAAAAAAAAAAATTACCTGACTTTTCCAGGAAAATTCCAGGATTTAAAAAAAAATTCAACAAAATTAATACGTAATAAAAATATAAATTAAAATCTATCCTATAACAAATAAATACCTCTGGGGGTACTGATATGAAGATTGATCGTTCTCTGGTTCAAGTCAAAATCACCCTTTAAAACTGGCTGTGACGTATGTGTGTGGCTGAAATTCTATACTGGGCCATAGATGGCGTCACTGGAAAACAAGAAACGCACCCACTGCTTTAAATTCTCTTGGTTTCACCAAGCAGGCTTGCTGGTATTAGCAAAAGGAATTAGAAACAACAACATTTTACGCTATAAAAAATCACGATATTAAGTCGAATAGAACAGATTCGAATCAAATCGAATAGAATGAATAACTAAAAATAATGCTTTTTACCAACAGTCAAGCAAACAAAAAATAATAAATAAACAATAAAAACATAATATATTTAATCCTTAGCTATAAAATAAAATATCCTAATATATGAAACAAGCTGCAAGAAAATCAAAGATAAAAATATAACTTATTATCAATAAAATAAAAGAACAATTTTTCAACAACTAAGTCGTCTTAAAAAAAAAAATTAAATTTTAAAAAATATTATACAAATAATCTGTTTTTAAATTAAATTAAATCATATTCAATCAACTGACGAAAGCTTTAAAGAATAGAAAATGGGGGAAAAAACTATAAAAACGCAATGTATTAAAATTTTCTATTTCAAAAAAAATTAATCATAAATAAGATGGATAAATAGAAAATATAAATTACGGGAGTAAAACCACGAAATTAATAAAAAAAAAATCTTAACGATAAATACCAAACTAGCACAAACAGAAACTAACAAATATATAAGTTAATTGATGTTATTCATTTAACTATAATTATGCCAAATTCTAATCAACTAAATAAAACCAAGTTCTAATAATCCAAAGATTTATTAAAAATCACCAAATTAACTAATATAAAACAAAATTGATCAACAAAAAACGCAATATATTTCATACCTTATTATATTGAAGAAAAAAAAAGATAATGATAAAATACAAGGAAAACTTGTCAATCAAATTAAATAAAAACACGTAAAAATTACCAAAAGAAAACGATAGTTAAAAGAAGCTCTAACATAAATATTAAAACCCGGGAATTAAAATGAAATCTTTATCTTATAACTCAGGAATAAAGACTAATTTTATGAAATAAAATTTATCGCACATGGAAAGCTCAAAACGTAATGGAATCAGAAGCTTAACTTTCATTTATTTTGCCTAACATAAAATATATTATAAAAAAAGACTATTTTTAACGAAAGATGTGATTCCACATTGGAATGGTCAACTAGATTCCTTCAGTTTGTGGTAGGGTCCTTCAAAACTTGTAAATGATAGGGCAACATTGCTGAGGAATCAGAATTCATTCAATTAAACCATAGTGTTCTTTAATAGATATCAAATAAACAAAAAAGCCGATAAAAAACGTATTGATCTATATAATTAATGCATTATCCGTAACTATAAAACAATAATTTGTCATAATAAATAAAGGTAAACTAAAATTGTGAAACAAGAGGGTAAAAAAAAAATCCTTAACATGTTAATACTCTCAAGACAAAGTTCCTAACTCGAACATCCGATAGACTATACCCCAGAAACACTTAAGAATCATGGAATCTTAAGGATTATTGTCCATATATGAATCTTGAATATTTTTTGAATGTCTACTCTTTTGGATAAATTCGCATGAACCAGAATTTTAAAAAAAATTCGGATTATTTTTTTATTCTAGTTCAGCCCTGCCTCAACCCTTGTAAAAAAATTAATCACTAAAAAATTACATGTGTATAATGATTGCTATTTCTATCAATTTTGAATTTTTCAGAGTGATGTTATAAAATCCCAAAGTTCGGAGAGCTTGCCATTTCCTATCATATTCAGCACATTCATTGTACAAGCACTATGGTGCATTTATGGAATTCTTGTTCATGACATGTTTATTCAGGTATGGATGGTTTTTTTTCCTTTCTAATAATGGGTGTATAATGTGTGTTTTCTAATGTGTGTATGCAATAAAGACTGGCTCATACGAGTAGTCTTTCTATATTAAATTCTAGCTAAAAAACAGGTTTACATTATTAATTTCAAAATGTGAAAAATCGTTCTCTCATAAAAAGCCATAAATATTCAATATTCCAGTTAAAAAGATTACTTTCTGAGATAATGGGCAATCATTTTGGGAAAGAGACAATAAGAAAATCCCTGGAGAATAAATTTTGTCATGTTTTTGAACAAATTATTAATTATTGTACAAAATATTCAATGATAAATGCTTATTTAGTCATAAATATTTTTTTTTTCTTTATAGGTTCCCAATCTTATAGGTGCTCTTATTAGTTTCATTCTATTAAGTTTGTTCTTCATTTATCCTGCCTCTTCAAAGAAGGATCTCTAAAGATGTTTAAATTCTTGCTCATTAAATCTACTAGAATTCTATTAAATATAAGTACAAAATTGAATTGTACTTATTATTTATAACTTATACTATGTTTTAAAGCTACATTGCCTATTATTCATTACATTGAATTTTTATTTTTGGAGTTAGAGGGTTACTTATTAATCATACAAATAAAATATTCAAGAATTTTTATTCTTAAGGACATGATTTAGTTGGACATTCCCATAATAATTTTCAGTAAACAAAATTTTACATTTAAATGGTGATCAATTAACATTCTAGTATTTTCACTTAAAAAGAAAGTAGGTTTTAATTAATACAACATTAGTGCACTCACATAATTTCATAAAATAAATTTACAAAATAAATTTAATTTCTTTAAAACTGTTTTTAATATAAGGATAACATAAATGAAATCATTGTACCAAACAAAATAAGAAAAATGCAAAACTAATTATAAACATATTAAAATGAACTTTAAATAAATTCAGAGTACACTTTATGTGTCATATTACGGTGCAAAAATCAGGATTATTACATATTTAAAAAATGTAGTTTTATAAATAATTAATAATAAAAATATTTCTGTGGAAGAACTGCCTATATAATTCTTTTTAAAACCTAGAATGTCATTTTTCCACTGCATTTTCAATTATATTTTGTAGTTAGTGTCCATTAAAAATATTTAGTTATTTAAACACAAAATATATCATTTAAATGCATGCATTAGCGATTGTGTACAAGGGGTCTTTTTTTTTCTGCGCAAAACACAAAATTTTAAACAAATAGCATCTCCTTAGAGTGGTATAAACGTAAACAATAACTTAATAACACATTTATTTATAAAAAAACATTAACTTGCATTTTAAGCAGACAAATAATCTTTTAAATTAATAATATTTTTAATCTATTTTTTATAATTTTTTTATAAAAAATAAAATATGTTTTGAGCTTATAAAAAATTCTATTAAAAACTTATGAACTACAGGGAATAACTAATATGCATTTTTAATAAAAAATATCTATATTTGATAACCAAATATTTTATTCACTATTTTTTGTAATGAAAACTTAAAATTATTTGAAACCCAATCAATTTCCATTTCACAAAACTCTGAATACCCTCACACTGAAATTTTCATAATTCGATATCTGCAAGCGACATCATATGTGCATCAGCCAATCAAGTTCAGACTCACACCTGAGATTGCTTGCCGGTATTCAATTAAATTTGACCCGAAAATTGATTCAGAGCAATAATAATCCAAGTCTTAAAGCTGTAATGATAACACTCTATGCATAACCAGGTGACTAGTTCCAAGTACTCAAGTGGATATACAATTAAAAAAGTACAATAATTTCAAGAAAGCCAATTGGCATTGTCCACCACTGGATGTATAAAACTGTGTTCAGATTTTTGTGATGTAGCAAATTTGTTTTAATAGAATATGTATAAAATCATTTTGCGAAATTTGATTGTGTATGAAAAACAAAAAATAAACATTTTTCAATCAGATAATTTATAAGTTTAGTTAAAACTTTTTTTATAGTAATTTTTTGCTTCAGGTATTGTGTATACAGTGGAACCTGTCTAAATTGATCACCCTCGGGACCAAGTCAAATGGTCACTATATAGAGGTGGTCACTTTATGAAGACTCTTTAAAAGGACTCTTGAAATAAAACTTGTAGAAAATGGTCACCTTACTCAGGCGTTCACTTTACCCAGGTGGTCACTTTTACAGGTTCCACTGTATTTTGCTAAATATAGTAAAATATGAAGATGTGAAATAGTGCAGCTCCTTATTTTCATAGAATAAAAGTGATCGCTCACATAATTAGCAAATAAATGACAAATGTGTCTCAAAGAAGTATGGATACAGTAGATTTAATAATAACCACACTCAGTTGATTACCACATTCATGTTAGTTGAGCAAACAACTAGTTAGAGAGAAAAAAAGAATACCATAATAATACCAAGGAACACCATAATTTATCGAAAAAAATTCTTTACTCAAAGAAGTATGTACACAGTAGATTTCCTAATAACCACGCTCAGTGAGACTGATGTTGGTTGTGCAAAGAACTAATTAAAGCGGGGAAAAAAAGTGGGAAACATCATAATTTATCGGAAAAAAAAAGTTTCTTTACTCAGCTAAATTAGTAATGAAAATATTGAAATTTCATTCTTGAGCTGCAATTCAGGTAACTCTTTTCCATTTTACCCACCCACTTTAAGAGACAGTATGTTATATAAATATATTACGTTTTCGTGCCTAGTTTATCTCATTACATTCACAGGTGTTGATCTGCGTTTAACTTTTAGGACCATATGATATGGGAAATTAGTGTATATCCACTCTATATACTATATTCCATTATAATTTTTACTAAACATTTATTAAGAAATATAATAAAGAAATTAAACTATTTACAAATGCACAAGGAGCAGAAGCTCCTGGACACTTATACAGATACATTTTCAAAAGTCAAGAGCATACTTTTTTCACATGCAGCACGTAGTTAATATTTCTTACATATCATGAGATTCATAATATCCAGGCTTCTTTGTTAGGATTGACATCGTAAGAACTAATCATAAGATTGGATAAAGATGCATTAAATTCTTGAAATATTTATTAAATCGAATGATATTTCGGTTTCATAAAGACATTTTACTGCGTAGTATGGATTCATTTTATAAATAAAGATGACTTTTTTTGTAAAATTTTGCTTTAAAAGCCCTTATTAAAGCTATAAATATATAATAGGTAAAAAAATGTATTAAAATAAGCACATCAAAAATTAACATAATAAAAATAAAATCAAAATTTAATTTGCTAAATAAACTACTTTAATGTACAAAATATAATATAACTATTGAAAACTAGTAATATAAATATAGAATTACTAATTGATTTAATAGAAATGTTTGCCGATCTCTAAAGAAATGAATAAAGAGTCTTTGTAATATTCAACAAACATTTTAATTGTAAAAAGCATGCATAATTTATTTGGAGGACAAAGAAATGAATTAAGTAATAAAATATTTTCAAATCTAATATGAGTATATTGTAAAACGGATAAAAAAAATTAAAATAAAACAAAAAAAAGCTATTTCACTAAATTAAAATTTTGAAGTAAATGGTATAGAATTTAAATGCTGAATTTACATAAACAAAAGAAATTACATTAAGCTGTGAGAGCACTTTTACAAGGAAAACCCCGTTTAGACCGAATAACCCTGAAAAATGCCAACCCGAGTTTCGTCTATTTATATCTATAAAAGTTTAATATATCACAGAATTATAAATTCTAGGTAATTCTCTATTTGGGGGCAATTTATGACTTGATATTATACTAAGAAGTAGTTTGTCAACTGAGTATAGATAAGATAGTGGAAATTTAAACAAGCAAAGAACAGTTTCCCATAGTGTAAAATAAAAGATTCGGCGATCAAATCACTTTTTGAAAGGCTAGAGATGCTTTATAATCAATTTTCAGTTGGTAAAAACATTTGTTCCTATTTTGAAAGAAGGCCAGTAGAAACACAAAAAGCAATATTAAATTTTCATCAACATTTTTTTATGCAGTTCATTTTTCTCTCTTGACCTCAAAACATAATTAAATTTTTGGGAAATAAAAATACTTCATTTTAAAAATAATGGGTTTCAACTTTCCAATTATTGAAAGAAGCTGGATTCTCAAGGAGGGGGTGGAACTCCACCCCTTACATACACCGCTGATTATTTTAGACTGTTGAAGAGCCTAGGGCCACTTTTAGATCGAGGGCAATAGGACACCCATCTGTGGATTAGAAGTATATTTGCACAAACTAACCAGTTTTGGCCCATTTTTAGTTAATTGCTCAACCAAGTTAAACAGTGGCATATTAAAAAAGTGTACTATTATTGCAACTAAAATAATAAAAGTATTATTTTTATAATTGCAATTGATAAATTTTATTTTGAATAAGTAATAAGTTGAACACACTGAAGAAGAAACAAACAGCACAGTAATGATAAATAAATCATTTTACATACTTGACAGATTATAATATTGAATACACTGTAATGGGAGTTGAATATTCTTGTTTTATTAATTAATAGAAATTTAACACCATTATCAAAAAAATGTACATATTAATACTTATATTTAATTTGTACTTTTAATATGCATAGCTTGAATATCTTTCAATAATAAAGTAAAACTTTTAACAAGCTTAATTATTTATATTTACTTAGAAAACCAACTAATCACGGTAAATATAATTTGTTAAATAGAAATAAAATTAATCAAATCCTCAATAACATAGTCGTTATCAAAAATGCATTAATCAAGAAAAAAAATTATTACATACATACACAAAAAATATTACATTAACTACGCTAAGGTGGCATTGAGCTCCTTAATCGATAAAATATATCCATCACAAAAAACAATAACCTAAAATTATAACACAAAAAACTCTCAAAAATTATTTATCTACATTATGAGAATAAATACTAGTGTTTGTAATCAATATATATACAGTATAGTGCTGATTATACAGACCAATCGAGACCAAAGCCGATCCTGATAACGGAAAATCTAAAAAACTGAACAACTTTAAAATATAGCTATTTTTAAATAACTTTCCTTCACACTTTTTTCTGACTTAGAATTAGCAATTATAGTAGTACCTATTATAGTTAATTACAAATAACAATTATATAATGATTGTTAATTGTAATAATTACAAATAACAATATAGAATTAACAATTATAGTAGTACCTATTATAGTTAATTACAAATAACGTGTTTTAAAGTTCTGGGCGGAAAAAATGTGTATGTGAGTTTCCTATTAATGTCACCAACATACAAAAAAAAAAAGAAGATTTTCATCCTCTTTCAGATATTCTGAAAATAAAGAAGCACTTTGGTGTTTTCTTTCTTTTTTTCTTCTTAAAGTGGGAAAAAAACATGTTCTAAGAAAGATCTGAATAATTGAACAAACCGGTAAATCAGCGTTCAGATAATCTACACTGCACTGTATATACATAAATACATTGCATTAAGACAAAACTTAACATTGGAGAAAAAAAACTTATAGATTTGTTTCTTTATCATTATATATATAGCAACTATATCTTATAGTAAGCAAACATTTTTGACAATAGAAATGTAATAATAAAAATCATAAAATATCATACTATGACACTAAAAAATATAATAATTTATTTTTAACTCACTGTTGCTTTTGAACATTTTTTTCACCATAACAAATTGAAAAAGAGAATAAAGCTAATCGATCTACAGTAAAAGTATAGGATACTCAAGTTTAGGTCCTATTGCTGAATTAAACATTTATATAAAATAATATGATTGTAAAGTTTTCAGGAGTAAACTTAAGAAAAAGCAAAAAGTTACAAGAAGAAAATTATTGATAGCTTAGAAGTAGAAACTAACATTTTACAATATTTGAACACATGTACAATATATTTGTATACATGAAAAAATATGTGCTTTCTTTCAAAACTAAAACAGCTTACCTCCTTTTTTTCCAAAAACTATACACATATATATATATTTAATAGGTGAATGTAATTTTAAATTGCATTTTCAGAGATCAGAAAAAAAAGTAAAAAATAAATTTTTTTTTTGGAAATTTGTAAAAGTAGAATTTTCTTTGAAAAGATTGATTTTTTTTTATTGTATTGAAAAAAAGCGCAACTCCGCCAAATGTGGAAAAACTCATCTCTGAAAAATTTAACATCTAATAATGATATATATGATATACATTTATAATAATAAATAATAAGATATGAACAATTTGCACATTATTAGTAAAGATACATTACGGATATATCCATATTATGATCTGTTGCACAAACTACAATCGCCAAGGTGCCAAATAGATTTTAAACTTGCTAATTTTTTAAAAATACAAAACAAAAATGTAGATGTTTGCCCGGGGGTGGCTACAAATTATACTTTTCAAGTAACTCCCTTTCTGTGTGGTTTTAGTTTGGCGCAGGTCACTGCTAGGAAGTCGCCAAGACTTGACAATTTTTCTGCCACAGATCACAATACGGAAATCTCCCCGATACATTAATAAACAATAATGCTGATCATTATATCTGAATAAACATTATTCAGATATAATGATCATTATTTATGAAATTTCAATAATATATTAAAATTTACTTGTAAAAGAATTTTTTTAACGACTCTCCATTAGAACAGTACTTGCTAATCTACAAACTTTAAAAATATGAATGAACTATATATCATGAAATAATGCAAAAATTATACATATTAAAAAATATTTAACGACGTGAGCTTCTGTGATCTCTATCTTTATCTCGATAGCGATCCTCGTGATAACGATCTCTCTCTCTACTGCGTTCCCTATACTCCCGATCACGGCTACGAGAGCGATCTCGACGGCTAGACTTTTCTCTACGCGAGGTCCTCTCTCTTGATCTGTCTCTTTCCCGAGAATTGGACCTATCCTTACTGCGGGATCTATACAACTTAGATTCGATACCATGAAGTGTATCTTGTAAGGAATTAGTTAATATTTTGCATCTTTCGTCATTTCCGATTTTGGACTGCTTAATTAAGGAAATAGCTGTCACTAAAGTTTCTACGGCATTAGCATAATCCCCAGAACTAGCATCTGAAATGGCTCGAGAAATTGCATTGCTAGAAACAGATCGATTCCGACTCATTATTTCCTCGAATTCTGCTTCACTAACAGATATTTCCTTACATCTATTATCACTATTAGAGTGATATTGATTATCAGGATATTGAGCACCCCTATCAGATAGAGATCTATTATACATATCAGGTGGTTTTGTTGCTGGTGGAAGACCTGATGAAATAGATTGTGGATGATAAAAAGGAGAACCAGGCATAACAGACGGCGAAATAGAAGGCAATCCTTGTCCAGAAGTAGGTACACGGGGACCAGCAAGATGGGGCATATTTGTATTTTGAGGCACACCTGGGGGAGGAGGAGGTCCTCTAATATCGGGAGGTGGTAGAATTCTTGGTCCCATTGGAGGTAATGTGCCTTTAGGTGGCAAAAGTCTTATGTTAGGAGGAATTGGCAACCTCGGTAAGGCAATAGACATACCTCCCGTAGTAACTGGTGGTGGACCAGCATAAATTGTTGGAGGCATTTGAACTTGAGAAGTAGGTGGCCATGGTGTGTACCCTGGTTGAGTATTCGAAACAGGAGTTGTTTGAAAGGAAGATTGCATGTTAGATCCATGTTGCTGTCTAGGATAATTTTCATTACGATTATTCCACAAACGAGATTTATTGTAGTGCATCGGTCTGTTATTATTATCTCTAAAATCAGAATCATATTCTTTAGTCCGTCTATCCTTAAACTTTTCACTGCGATTCGATCCACCATGACCCTCTTTCTTTGATTGTGATTCGAAGTAAAATAAATTTTGCTTTGTGCATATTGTTACTACAGGCCTTTGACCATGGATTTCTTTTTCAGGCAATTTATCTAAAGCGATCACGCGAGAATTTTCGGAACCCAAAGTTACAATACAAAAACCTTTGGACTGACCATTGCCTTTATTTTCAAAAAATTTTACTTCTTCAACATCATTTATTTCTAGACTTTTCATGGCTTCAATTAAATTTAGATCAGTTGTCCACCACGTCAGATTTCCTATATAAACAGCACAACGAGATTGTCGCGAAGCGAAGTTGCTGAACGAATTAGATCGTGATTTATTCTTCCGCTCATCGATATTAGAATCTTCACGATTTTCATCTTCGTTCTGTTCATCTAAATCGTCGTATAAGTCCAAATCAGACATTGTTCTTAAAATTACAAACCTTTAAGGCACTACTAAAATATAAAGAAAACGAAAGCAATCTTGTTAAATTTCTGACAGAGATATAATATGCATACAAAACAAACCACTCACGCCAAATAGTTGTGAAAAGTAATTGGCTGATACTGCACTCCCGCAGTAGCGCTAGTAGTAAGAGCAGGCCTAAATTTCGCGAATTTTTCTGCTGGACATAGCTGCACCGCTTAATTTTTTTCTTTTGAAAAATAAAGTAAATAATATTTGAGCTTATTACGAATAGTGTGGTTTTTCTAAAAATGTCAAATAGTTTCACATCCTTCAATGTAAAAGAAATTTAAGGTAAATTAGAGCTGAGCCTACTAGGTGACACAGTGATTTATTTATTTGTATTTAGTTTTATAATATATATATATGAATATATATATATGAATATATATATACTTAAATCAAACTTTCTTATACCTATATTATACAGAATTTATCGTAAAATTTAAGTTGACATTAGCAGTTTATTTTTTTGAATTTAATGAAATTTATAATTTCTATCCATCATGTTTTTTATTTTAGATAATTAGTTTATTTTTTAATTTAAGAAACCCAATTTGAATGAATTATTTTATTACATGAAGTTTTTATAAATAAATCTTCTTGCTTGTTGCAGTTTTGTTTTCAAGTAATTGCTTTCAATATTTTACATAAATTAATGTAAGAAATGTAATGTAAACATAGTTGAATGTGAACTGTTATGAGACAATGATGCAAAAATGTTTAGTATTTATGTTTTTCTTTTTGCAGTATTTTTTGAAAATATATGTATGAAATTTATTTCATATATTGTGTTTCTTGCTTTACTTGAAATGCAGATTGATACTTTCAAAAAGAGTAAGTAAAACTCAATTTACTAATTTGTAAAATAGTTGTGAAATTGAAAGTAAATTTTATTTGCGATATTCCTCGAAGAAAAACTGGAAACTTCATTTCATAATTGTCACCAGATGGCAGAGTAACTAAGAACAGACTCTCATTTCACACTAGCACGCATTTTCAGAATCAAAGTAGTGGCTCTTTTTTTTATTATGTCGATACCTCTGATAAATTGATAGGTGAAAATTTACTGTTGCCAAAGAATCAACTAAAATTTGTCTCTGGTAAAATTAATCAAAAACACTGTCATGAATCATTCTTGCTTTATGCGATTCACGCATCTCCGATTGACGATCAAGAGAGAAGTGACGAGTTGCAGAGGATCGTTGAGGTTGCGATAAAATGATTTGCAGAAGGATGAATAAAGTTCAGTAAAATGTTCTATAAAACATAAAGAAAGAATGGATGGTTGGCTGAAAGTAAACAATTCACGATCGCAACACTTGAATATGCCCTCTAGGGGAGAATATTTTCAGGCTTTTATTTATTAAGTTTTCATTCAGTTCTATCAGAATCATTGGCAGAGTAGGTGGCAATTTTTTTTCTTTTACAGTAATTAAGGAGTAAAATTTTCTCAAGGAAAAAGCAGAAGAACTTGAAAATAGACCCAGAACATTGATCAATTTTTCGGAAACGGAACGCGCCCAACATTTGAAGAACAATTCCTCGATAATTTTTACCTTTCTATTACCAAGAAACTAGCAACCGATAACTTCCGATTTCTCGATCGCATACTGTAACAGGAGCTCAAACCTCGCAGCCTTCGAACGAGCTAAGAAGAGAAAAATGACGTCATTTTGACGTCACGTTTCTATTCCTAAAGGCCTGGTTTCTTAGGACAGGACGCCGTCAGCTGGAAATCAGCGCTAACTTCTGATTGATCCATTTGTGAGTTTGATAGCATACGTCATCGAACGCTCATCTTGAACTACAATTGCCGTCCAACTCAACTGCAGTTGGATTACAACGTGACGTTAACCACAGAAGCAATGGCGGACAACATCCAACAGCACATTGAAATCAGCCAAGATTTTGATTTTGACATTAAACATAGCTTCTTCATTAAACATAGCACTCTTCATTTAGCTCAGCT
>NC_092210.1:43149233-43170371 GCF_043381705.1 Parasteatoda tepidariorum | reverse complement strand
ATTCAAAATAAAAATACCATTAAGAAAAATAACATGAATTAATAAGATTGATTGACTATGATATACTCAAAACTGTGTTTAATATATATCAGTTTTAAAATAAATAAAAACATACACACATAAATAAAACACTAAATCCTAAATAATAATATTAATTTTAATGCAGGTATTCTATACATTTATTTCTAATCAAGTTGTGCCATAACATTACAAATCACAGGAAATAAAGTGACCAAATATATATCCTCAAATTGCAGCATTTAAAAGGAAATTTTCAATTAAAACTGCATCACTATTTAAAGTTCAGTACACTATCTTTCGAAAAATATATGTAATATTCTAAATAAATTCAGAATATAAGTTAAAAACACTTTAATTTTAAACCTCACTATGTTAAGTCTATGACACCCTCGCCACCCAGAGACCCGCAATTGATTGTTTGTTTACAATCAATGCCCGTGCCCCATGAATAAATGTGAATTCAGAACTGTAATAGCTGTAGAGTATTCTTCTTCTTTATAGAATAGTATATATTTCTGTATCTATATAATTCGGTAAATAACAATAGAGAATCATCTGAATTACTTGATATAGTATAATTTCTTTTGATTATTAATAAATTTTTTCCGCTTTTTTGGTAAATAGAATTCAGCTTTGTAAAAGCAATGACCTATACTGTTTGTCTACGATAGGTACTCTGCCAGACATTCGTCTGGAACTGTGGCGGTGACTATGGTAACGAGGTATGATTATTTCAAGTAGGGATTCGGGTCCCTCTTTAGGACTGGTTTCGGCGAAGGAAAAGGAGAACTCTTCCTCTCCTGCTAGCAGAACAAAACTATCATCAGTTGCACTGGAGATTTCTTCAGTGTAGCACGGTTACTTTTCTTCCTTATTGTGTCATACTAAATCAAAACAAGAAAAATGTTTTATATTCTTTCTTATACAAGCGAACACAAAATGGAATCGCTTTTTTTTTAATCGAAGGAAAATTCAAAACACATCGAGAAATATTTGTAAATAAACAGAAAAAAATATGCATCTTCTTAATAGAGTTAAAACCAAATTCCTGCGAAATCGTTCTATTAAATTTAATGATCTTGAGGGGAAATACACATCGATTATGTCAATTTTTATCTATCAAAGGGTACCTCGAGATAGAATCAAGTTAACATGTCTTATATGCACTAGTGATTTGGTATTTAATATTTATAGTGGTAGTTACGCCACGTTACTCCTCTTCCAGAATTTTATCTGTGATAGAATTCGATGAACAGATGCCACTAGTTGATTCATGCTGTTTATATATTTATATAAATTTTGTTCATTATTTTTTAGTTTAAAGCCTTTCGCTCAGTAATTCATTTTTTTTTCTTTTCAAAATCACGTCCGGGTCACCAGTGAGGGGAATTAATTATCGACTATGTCAACTTTCATCTATCAAAAGGTGCCTCAAGATAGAATCGAGTTAACATGTCTGATATACTAGTGATTCGGTAGTTAATATTTGTAGTCGTAGTTAGGCCACAAGTTTCTAGCTTGAATTCGAATAGATAAAAATCTTTTAAGTTAGGAAACTAAATAGAACTGAAAACTACATTAAACATTGTTCTAAAAGAAAGAGTCGTGGAAATTTTTCAAAAAAGTTTTTTAACTATTAGAAACGAAAAAATATTAAGAAAAGGAAAAATGCTATATCCTATAGAACAGAAAAGAGGAGGAGAGGGAAGGGTCAAAGGAATGGAATCGGTCTTCTACCCAGATGGCGTATTCGAGTGTTGCGATTGCTTATGCTAATTTTAACGTATGATGGCGCACGTCTTGCATCTAGAACAAACTGTAATAAGCAAGTAAAAAGAGGACAAATCAGAACAGTAAAAAAGCTAGTTATTCTAAAATTTAACAACCGTGTTTATCTTTTTTTTTTCTTTAACAATTTCTGTATAACTATGCATCCCACTGCAAAAGATCAAAATTGTGATGGCATGTCTTCAGATCATCCTCAACTATGTTTCCCAGACAGTCGCCAATAGCCCATTGTGCAGCTCTAGTGTGACGTAAATGAACTAAAACAATAAGAAGATCGAATTTTAAGAATAAGATTATAGTTTTAAGGATAAGATAATTTTTGGACAAGATTAATGCATCAACTGAAAAATTGTTTGTACCTGAATGGTTGACTGAGAAAATGTTGATAACTTCCGGTGTATCCCTGCACTTATGTTTGTTTAGTAGGCGATGTCTGAGCAGGCTTAATATTTTGTAAGCTTTATTATTGCATTACGCGTTTAAATTTACGTGCGCGGACCGATCTAGACTAATTCAGGCACAAGGTCCACCAAATTTTCCCTTACAAAATATTTTGAAATTAAATTACTGAAGTTTGCATAATATTTTGAGTAATTCGTCCTAACAATGGAAAAGAATCTAACGAACAGCATGATTCAAGACAAGCATTGTAAGAAATTGTGAAAGCAGGCAATTGAGGATTATTTTTCTAAGATAAAGTTTACGTATCTATAAATTAAGGCAAAATATAAAACAATGTTATGTCAAAATAAAAATAGTTTCGTGACCACACACAATTGAAAGCTGAGATTTTTGCTAAAATTCATTGATCAGCTGAATTATTTTTTTTATTGTAAGCTGTAATTATTTTTTATTTAGTACTTAAACCAACACACAGCTATCCCACCTTTCTTTCGACTTTTTACTAATTTTTGAGGCCCCTCAGAATTTTTGGACCCTAGGCCCATGTCTATTAGGCCTAGGCGATAATCAGGATATGTTTAAGCGTCATTTTACTATTCATAAGAGTTTATTGGAATTTCTAAATTCAGTTTGTGAGCCTAAAACATTCTTAACAAAATTAATATCACAGCATACATGGAGGGCAAGTTTTGCCCTGTTTTGAGTGTTATCCCTAATTTGGCTACATTTGTGTAAAATAGCATCGTTTGTTATATTTTGGGTAGCATCATAGCTAACTTGCGGGTCTTCTGAATTCATTTGTTGTTTCTTTCGTTCGTTTGTTCGTGACTGTTTGATTTAAAGAACTCTTTATATTAAAAACCCTACGAGTTTATTAATATGTGATGGTGGTTTATTTTTTTTTTATTTATTTTTTTTTTAAGCATCAAATTCAGTCGGAAGTAGTAATCCATCCAGTAGGTGTTCGACGAATTTAACCCCTAGCGCCATCTGCGCTTGGTTTTACACGGTCACTATCCGTTCCCTACTTTTTTAACTGTAAACTTCACCTTGAATGAAATTCGCCGAGGAGCTTGCATATCTTGATAAATGTAAGGAATTAAATTTTCATAACTATCATTCATAAACTCATTAATGCATTTAAGTTATCACTCTATTGTTATTTGTAAAAGTCAATTGCTCTAGTCAATGATTAAAACCAATGTTTAGGCCATGTAACAGTTATACGTAGAATAGCTTGCGTAGTCGCCATTTTATTGTTGAATTATTATGCTATAATATTTTAACCGTATCTAGATTGGGAAAATAAAAGAAGTTAATAAAACAGAAAACTATTGATTTAGTTATTGTGGCACTCAGTATATTTTATATTCTGCTTGTTAAAGTTAGCTAATAAAATGGCGGATGCTGATATTGATTTGTATGCAGACGATATAGACCATGATTTCAATCAAGACGGTGACTATAATCATGATACTAATGTAGATCTTTATGATGATGTTATTACTGCCCCATCTGATGATCATCATAATGATGAAGGACGACCATCGTCTGCTGGTAGCGGTGCTTCTCCGCACCATTCCCGCCATGGTGGTAAAAGAGTCGCCGCCTACGTTGGAAATTTGACGTGGTGGACAACTGATAAAGATTTGACTGAAGCAATGCAAAGTCTTGGTGTTAATGATATTTTAGAAATAAAATTTTATGAAAATCGTGCAAATGGTCAATCTAAAGGGTTTTGTATTGTTGCCCTAAGTTCTGAAAATTCTCTCCGTATAATAATGGAAAAATTGCCAAAGAAAGAGCTACATGGCCAAAATCCTGCAGTGACTGCTTGTACTCGGCAAAATTTGAATTACTTTGAGCTGCAATCTAGAAAAGGCGGGCATGGTGGTGGGAATCGTCACGATAATTCTAATGAAAGGCGCAGCAGGGATCGAGACAGAGAACGTGATCGAGATGGTAGAGATAATAGGAATGATAGTAGAGGTATGCAACAAGATCGATCCAGAAATCGTGGCAATGCGAATCAAGGATATCAGCAACAAAAAATGCCTCCTGGGCCTCATATGCAACCACCTCCACAAGGACCACCTCCTCCACAATATCAACCTGGACGAACCCCGTGGATGTCGGCTCCTCCTCCCCAAATTCAAATGCCTCCTCCACCTGGACGACCTGGAGCTCCTCAGGTGAACACTGGTGCACCTCCTCCACCACCGGGATTGCAAGCTCCGCCACCTGTTAGACCTGGACCACCACCTCCAAATAACTTGAGGCTCCCACCTCCGAGAGGTCCTTTGCCTCCAATGGGTCCTAGAGGCATACCTCCACCTGACACCAGGGGACCACCTCCTACAAATGATTGGGACCGTCATTTATCACAGCCTCCACCACAGCATGTTGGCTTACCTCCACAACCTGTTGGACCGCCTAATAGGCCTCCTCCTCCGGTTCCAGCTCCAGGGCAAGGTATGCCCCCAGCAATACCGCCACCTGCACCACCGATTCCAAGTCCTCATATTAATCCTGCATTCTTTCACCAGCAAGGAGTGCCGCCTGGACTTGCTCCTGCATCTCAAGCTCCAGACTTATACAATCGACCTCCTCCTGTTCAATTCTCTGATTATAGATCAATCACTGACAGAGGTCCTGAACCTTCTTCATCAATAAGTGATGCTGAATTTGAAGAAATCATGGGTCGCAATCGTACTGTGTCTAGTAGTGCCATCGCTAGAGCGGTTGCTGATGCAAGTGCTGGAGACTATGCCAGTGCTATTGAAACTCTTGTTACAGCTATATCTTTGATTAAGCAATCCAAAGTTGCGAATGATGAAAGGTGCAAAATTTTGATTAGTTCTTTGCAAGATACGCTGCATGGCATTGAATCTAAGTCTTATGGTTCTCGAAGTAAAGATAGAGCTCGTTCTCGTGAACGAGAGAGGTCGAGAGAGAGATCTTCAAGAAGGGAAAAATCAAGTCGTCGTGATCGTTCACGAAGCAGAGATAGAGAGTATAGGGATCGTAGCAGAGAAAGAGATCGATATCACGATGATCGCTATCGTGACAAAGATAGAGATCATGACCGAGACCGTAGAAGCTCCCGACACTAAATGTAATTTCTTTTCCTCACTCTATATTATAGATTTGCCTGTTACTATAATTCATATATGCCTACTTTTGATGTATTCTGACTATTATCACTTAGAAATGTAATTATATTGGTTAAAATGCATTGTTTTAAACATTAATCATTCCGACATTTCGATGACAATAATTCATTGTATCTTTCTGAATCTGAATAAAGCATTATAAAAATTTGTTATTGAAATCTTAATGTAAAGAAATCTTTTTGTGTGATATTGTGTGTAATTGATGTGTTTGATTTAGAATATTATATCCATCAATTAAATATAATAATTTTCTTCAAATTACTAAATTTCAAAAATTAAATTAAAAGAAATTGTGTTAATTGATATTAATTTTATAATTTAGTTGAATATCTTGCATTAATTATCTAAAGAGTTGTCTTAGTTCTTTTTATTTGCTTGTAAAATTGTTTTACAATGTTATTGCTTTATTTTCTTCTTGGGCCGAGTGACACTTATCCATTTTAAGTTAATATTGTATGTTCTTACAATAATGTTTTATGCGACATTGAGCTTTCTAGTTTTTACAAGACAGAGAAGAGGCCTGATGAAAGCCTACACCTTCTACAAAACTGGAAAGAGATACTTCATTGAAACAACAAGCTAATATGTAAATTTTTTTGTGTTTAAAGTTGTTAAATTTTTTGTCACACAAAAATGTTGGTCTTTGAAATTTATTTAAATTTAAGGCTAAATGCAAGTTGTTACAAGGTTTAAATTATATTTGTAAACTACTATCTTTCAATATTGAGAAATTCATTACAATGAATTTAATCACAGATACATAGGTCTTTTAGCTTATAGTAAAGGTGTTTTTATATATACATAAATGATTAAGAAAATTTAGTGCTGTAACAAATCTTAAGGATATTTGATTGAAAATTTTCAAATTATATGATTGGTTTCGGTTTATTTTGTTAAAATGATTGAGAGCTGACATACTAATCTATTAGTGCCTAATATGTTGAGGGAATGCGTGTTATTGTTCTGTATTGCGAAATTTGATGATCTTTTGAACTTGTTATTTAAGAAATTTTAGGATTTTAAATAGTTTTAGAGATGAAAAACAATTTTGTTTTAAAATAGGTCAGGTAATGAATTTAAAACTAACTATATTCTATGTTTATTTAATAGTTGACAAGATTATAACAATTTCATTTAAAAAGCTAATGTGATTGAAAATTTCATTGTGAAACATTCCTTCTTTTGAATAATGAAAATGCTTGTGCAATGAAACATCCAGATCGTATATATTCAAATAAGTTTCTGTTCAGTAGTTACAGGTAATGTGTATAATTTTTATAAATATGAGGTCTGTGGGAAGAAAATACTTAGACACAAGTATTTCTGAAAGCTTTTTTATAAATCTTAATTTAATTAAATAATCTAGTTTTTTTTTCTTAGTTATATTATGCTATTAAAATTATGTTATAATTTGTAAAAAATTATAAAACATCAAAAACTTTCAGAGATACTAAGATCAAATTTTTTCCTTTTCTTCATTTTATTAAAAAAATTCCTTTCTTTAATTTTATTAACGATTTCAAATTAATGGAAAATAAGGTTACTGTTTTTTATCATGTGATGCAGACCTATTCTGCAGAAGAGAAAGCTGTTTTAAGGTGTTTATCATGCAGATAGTATTTAAAAGTAAAATGTTTATTTCTATCACCCTGTTATTTAATCTGTTTAATATGATCTTTTCTTCACAACTTATGTAATTCATCTTGGCTATTTAATTGTGGACGAGTCGTAAATGACGAAGAAATTGTGAACCGAAAGAGATTTTATCGTTCTCGTAATCTGAACTGAGGTAAGGTATTGTTCATTAATAAATTTTTATATGTATTTCTATTTTTTATAAAAAATATTAACTTCATAATGTTGTCTAATGGAAAAGAATTATTATTGCTTTTCATTTGTATTTATGAACTACAATGAGAAAATGTAATTATGATGTGTTCATACCAGAACCTGCAACATATTTGGTATTATGCTACTGTTTTGTTTTGTTTTCCCCCCTAATTCAGCTTCATAGCTTATTGGGGATAATATGAGATATTTCAATAAGTATTGAAATTCATATAACTCTGCTAACAAATTAGCAATTAAAATAATAGTTTACAAAAATATGAAAATTAATAGTATTTTATTAAAATTTCATATTTGGCAGCAGTTTTTTTTCCTCCTTGTCTAAATATAAAACACTGCATAGTATATTTACAAATATGTAACCATAACCAGTTTTATATATGTATACTTTTGCATGTTTATCACATACATTGGGTATTTGTTACATTAACTCTTTATTCCAGATAATGAAGTAATTTTTAATGTAAGTTAAAATTTCAATTATAGATACTAGATTGTACAGCAGCTTAGCTGCAATTGTGACAGTTTTGTTCTGTTAAAAGAAAAGGGTTAAATTAATTATGATTATATCCAAGAATTAAGCTGTTTTGTAGTTAAAAATTGGTATATTAATTTACTACTAAAAATATAATGAAATTATTTCAAATAATATTTTCAAATACATTTTTGGTAAAATCAAATTCTGTCTTACTGATCTGTTATGGAATTGTTTTAAAATTAAACATGGGGCAGTTCTCTTCTTAAAATTTAACAGAATTCAAACTAAAATTTTAGATTAAAAGAAATTTATGCCGTTACCTTTTAAAGTGTTAGTATTTTAACGTGTGTTAAAATTTTCAAATAAGTGTAAGACACTGAAATAACTTGATAAAATTTTATGTAATTGCTTTATCAAAAATAATGATATAACCTGTTTTGTCACTAGTTTCTTAATTAAGTTATTTCCATTTTTAATGTGTTATATTTGTATCTGTTACAAAAAATTGTAGTTAAAAATGCAACTTTAATCATTTCTAGATTATTCATGTTACTATGTATTTGTATCCCTTATAATACAAAATGGTTCTCAATTACGCTGTATTCTCAAACCTCTAATGTATAAACGTATGTATCAAGTTTTATAGGAAACATATTTTACCTAATATGATACGATAGTTTATGTAAAAGGATCACATATAGAATGCATTTAACACTTGACCAAGATTGATTTTGGAAATTTTGCAATATTTACTATAAAAATTAAAATCTGTGTTTAAGTTTTTCTATGATTGTTGTCTAAATTAGATTGGGGAAACTACAGGCTAAAAACCTGATGCTTTTCCTTTTTATTTGTTTACCTTTTCTAATTCCTTAAGATTGGTATTAGGTTTAATGAATTTTATTTTTAGAACGTCAGGAGTCTTTTTTTTCATTGTGATAATCATACCCACATTATGTTTGAGGCTAATAATATGGATTAATAATTCTAATATATTTTCAACTTTGTAAAAGAATTTTTAAATGGATCTAGAAGATTTTTTTTTGTTAAGTATATCTGAGAATTGACTTTCTAATATTTTAATTTGAACTTGCATTGTTTGTATCTAATTATTAAATTTTTATTTGACACTTTATAACAGTGTTAAAATCGCATTCATAATTAACACAATATTTTTTTTTAATCTTAAATGTTTTGTGAATATGATAGCTATTTTATATGTATAATGCAGAAGCATTTTATTTTCCCTGCATTATTTATAGAGAAATTCTGTTTTTGAACAAAATTTAGTTTATGTAATCTTTATTATTTTTTTTCTAAATATGATTACTAAATCACTTGTATTTATTGGTCATTGCTGGCTATTAATCAAAATGCTTTAGTGTTCTTCTTACATGGTTTTATGACTGGGCTACCCTGTACCTCTCACGAAGAAAATACAATTTTAAAAAGATGGTCTCTTTTTTTTTTCCTTTTCCAGTAACAGAAACCTTGTGATTCTGTTTTCCTTAGCTTTTGTAAATTTTTATGCGAAGTTAACATTAAGACTTGTATTCTTAACGTTCATTCTAGTATATTTTTGTTCAACAATTTTATTTTACATTTAAGGATTTCTTTTACATTTTCAAATATTTGATAGATAGCTGCTGTTATTTTAGACAAGTACTAAATTATCATTTTGAGAGTTATGTTATGAAATCTTTTGCAGCATCAAAGTGATCTTTAATTTATATAAACCGCCACATGCACCTCCACATTTTTATTCCACATGCAGCTCTTATCTTGTTTTTATTCAAAAATCTAATTATGGTGTATGTTAATAATCCGTACGTGTAATTTTGTAAATCAAATACTTTTCTATAGATAATGATTTAAAAAAAATTTATGATTTACAAATGTAGGATTTTGCTTGCATTTGTTAAACATTAGGAGCTTATTGCTGGCTTCAGTTAAAAAAATTTAAAAGTTGTGATATTCTTCTTTCTTCTTAATTTAGTTCTCAAATAAAAGATGTCTACCAGTTTGATGTAGCAGAATTGAAATGATGTGACAGTTAAGAATTTTTTTTTGTTAAAACTTCACTGCGAAAGGTTTATTTGGAATAATTGTTATTTGAAAAATTATTTCTAAAAAAAATTGTGTTTTAAGGTTACCTTTATCAACTGATTTTTTCTAAATTACATTAATTTTAAAATCTTGTCTCATTGACTAATACCTAAATGTTTTTGTTTATTTTGAAAATGGACAATTTGCAAATTATTGTTCTAAGAAGCAGATTTATCAAAAATTTTGTTTACAAAAACTATATTGGTTGGAATTTTCAGTAGGTTTATGTAAATGTTATAATTTTTTTATTACCAGAACTATATATTAAATTGATTATAAAAATACATTTCATTATCTTAGTGACCTTCTCCAGCATGCATGTTTATCTGTAATGGGTATCCATTTTTATTAACTAATGTTGCAAGTAATAATTAATATATTTAAATGTATATTAAATTTTAAAAAAGACTGAATGAAAAGGCAGTGCAAATTAAAAATGTATATATTATGATATATGCAAATAGAACATATTTCACAATAAGTATTCATTTTCATTGAAAATAACTTTAAAAATGTATTAAGACTTTGTAATTACATTTTTGTATTGCATGTGCTTTTCCTCCACATTAAAAAAAAATGTTTTTAAAACAATTTTTGTCACAGATCGCTCCTAGTATAATTCAGTAGAAAATAAAACTTACAAAATATTACTGTATCTTTTCATATTCTACAAATTGCATTGGATTTTCATTATCTTTTCACATTCTTTACTACTCATAGTATATTTTATATAATTTATTTTAGCCAATGATTTTTTCAACAAATACTGTAACTTGAATGTAAAAATGTGTTAGTCAAACTGTGTAATAAATATTTTGCTGATTAATTTTTAACTTTTTAATTTGATATTTCTTACTACTCTCCCTGTATTATTATAACATAAATTTATTTGTATTACTAGCTATAATTTATAATTGCTTTAAGTCAACCGAAGTACTTTTATGTTATGTTTGTGTACTCTTTAATATCACTTTTTTGTAGTAATATTTAAGAAATGTATTTTTTCTTTTTCTGAGAATCTGTCTTTATTCTCTGACTGGTTTGACATTTATTTAGATATATTGTGAGTGACTTTTATTATTATTGATGTGTTGAAATTGTGTGTTTTTTTTAATAGTTAACATAGTTTTAATGTGAGCATTGTGTACATTTTAGGTTTTGCTATCAAATATGGCATCTAACAGGCTGTAAACCTAATCGTGATGGAAGTGGCAAAGAAGGTATCTGGCCCTCACCGGTTAGGAGTTGTTGAAGGTTATCAAGGGAGAAAAAATGAAATTGTGTTACATCCTCCCCATGAGAATTCAACTATCATTGGAACTGTTGTATATTTTGGTGGAGATATGCAAGTAAGTTACATTTATATTTTTTTTGTAGTTTCTTTACAATATAACATTTTGAAATTTTAAATATACTTTACTTTGCTACAAAGTCATGTTTACACTACCTACTGCTTGCATAGACACGTCCTACCTGCAGCTGATCTTCCCAATGTGGTGTATATAGACTGCTGTATAAGGAATGCATGTGCTTTTTGTATACTCTGATAAAATTGCATACTTTCTATCATTATTAGATTTAACAAATTCCTTTATTTTCATTAATCATAGTCATTTTTTAATCATCAAGTAATCTATTGATAGGTTAGGTCAGCGTTTCCCAATATTTTGTTATGATTTGAAAAATATAATAGGATATACTAATTAATATTTTATAAATGCTACTTCTTTTCATAATTTGTTTAACATATTGTTAGTTGAAATATATATATGTATTTTTTTTCTTTCGAAAATTCCATTTCTATTTCCTGACATTTTACTTTAAATAGTTTCATAAAGACAACCGAAAGATAAAATAAATTATGAGTTATAGGTTAGATTTATAGATAATCATAGGTTTCATAACTGTTTTTAAAAAGTATTTTTCCATTAATTTCTTGTATCTCAAGACAATTGATTTGTGATCTTCTGCAAATAAACATATAAGTAGACTGCTTTCGCTATGGTAAAATCATACTCACTTTGAAACCAACATCTGTCTGGATTATCCCCAAAGCATGTGATGTAAAAAAAGGTACGGTAAGCAATGTTAGCTACCATACATCTTACTTCCGTACTACATAGTACTTCCCTATATTTGGCAATATTAGATATATTATTAAAAAAAAATTTCAATGTCACAAAATGCTTTTTGACATAGTGCCTGGAATTTCGTATTTTCCTCATATAGCGAAATTTAAGATAAAATTTGACTGCCCTTAATGACGAAATTACTATTTATTAAAAATGGATTATTCAGCTTTCATACATAAATTTTTTTATCACTAGCATTTAACAAGTTCGGTAAAAGTTTAGAATATTTTAAGCAAAGTTTAATAACTTCTATAAACAATTCATAACTTAAAAATTAAATAGCATTTCTAATAATATTTTTTATAATTTTTAAATATGAATAATAAGATATGTTTTGACATATGATGCAATGCCATTCAAAATAAAAATATAAAACTATAAATAATTAAAACTAGCTATTTAAGAAAACAAATATAAAAGTTAGCAAAAAAACACTAGTTGTACAAAAAAAAAAAAAAAANACCTAATGAATTAACTAACATAAAAAAAAATAAAGAATTATTTATAAATGCAGTCTATATCCTTTCCACCACCATGTTACACATAGTAATTTATTTAAATAAGTAAATATTAAAGTTTTTTTAAAATTTATTAATTTTATTATAAATTTACAATAATATAATATTCTTTAAATATAATTTAATTTGTGTATTTTAATTGATTTATATATATTAAAATGATTTATTATTATTGATATTTAAGCATAGGAATGTTTAATTTATTGTAATATATTTGTATTTATAGCTTTACAATTTTTGTTTAATTTATTTATCCCTTACTTTTAATTAATTCTATAATTATTTAATGATTTGAGACGTGTGATTTTGCGTTTAGCATATCTCTTATCGTTATCGCTAATATGCGTATCTATTATGTTATATCTCTTATCGCTATTATGCGTTTAGCATATCTTTAGCATTTCTTTTTCTCTTCAATGTCATTTTTTTCTATCCTTTTGTGGATGACCTACCATCTAAGACCTTTTTTTTCCTTCTTGTTTTGGCAAGACCATTTCTGTATGCCATTCTGCTGCTGGTTAAACAAAATAAAAATTTCTTACAAAAATTTAGCTTTGAATGTAATATGTCAAATCATTTGAGGCTTTGATTTTTATGTAAAAAATTTAGCTGTGTTCTTTGTCGAAATTTTAGTTAGAATTTAGTTGACAATATCAACTGATAATTTCTAGAACTGATATCTTGTTAACTGGTCTATATATCTTATAATATTTTATATTTTTCACATCATTAAATCACATGGAAAATTAATGCTGTATTCTCTATTACCCAAATTTGCCTTTTTTAAGAAATAAAATTAGATTTTTCATGTCTGCGATTGTGGAATCTCTCATGGAACTGTTTAATTAAAATATTTTCTACTAGGAAATTCAAAAATAAATAATTGACTATGCAGTGTTCTATGACCAGCAAATGCAAAATTCAATCATTTTGAAAAATTTAAAGACTAATTAGATCTACACTTTTATTTAGAGGAGTTAATCATATTTATTCTAGATTGGTTTCTAATTGAATGTTCCGTTTCTATTTTACAATTAAATAAAAACTATTCTTATAAATATCTCGGTTAATCCTTACATGTTTTCATGACATTGTTTTAAAAAACAAATTATCACGTTCTGTTATTATTCTAAGAAAATATTTTCAGTTAACTTAGCATATTTATGTAAATCAATCAGTTTCGAAACACTATTCCACAATTTAAAAAAAACATGGTTTTTATAATTTTTAATATATCTTCTCATAAGGTTTATGGTACAGGTGTCAGAACGATTATTTACAAAGCCTTGATATTGTTATTGTGTCATCAATATGAAAAATAAAAAAATAGTAATAATTGGACAGGTGAAAAAATATATAGACTTACAACATAACATACAACTGGAAAAAAATTTCAGAAGAGAAACAAAACAAAATGTTTCTCTTCTAAAATGATAGAACCTCTACCCTTTCACGCAACATGTGTAATGCATCATGAGCAGTCTGTATTATAGATCTATCATTTCACTACGAGAAATTTCCATGAATGTTACTTTTTCGACAATTTGATTCTTTATGATTATCGGATTTTTGACATTTTTAATATTTTAAATTCGCTATTATAATGTTTTATAATTTTAATATCAAACATTGATATTCAAATTAAAATGATTTAAAAGTTACATATTGTGAATGGTATTTATGCAATTTTAATATCTTGCATGACGATTCCTATTTAAATTATTCAAAAATTCGATTTCGTGTTTGTATTTACACTTTTATTTTAATCAGTATCACGTATTGTATTCATGGGATTTTAAATTGAATGTTGCGTAATTAGTTACTATAAAGGTGTGATATTTTTCATTGGTAGATAATTTAATTTTAAATCTTAGTTTAAAGACACGTTACACATGAATAGTTTATAAATTGGTATCGTTATATCGAGTTTTTGCACATAAAGTTTTTGTGGTTTTTCACTCTGTGTT
This sequence comes from Parasteatoda tepidariorum, assembly GCF_043381705.1. Taxonomy (NCBI): domain Eukaryota; kingdom Metazoa; phylum Arthropoda; class Arachnida; order Araneae; family Theridiidae; genus Parasteatoda; species Parasteatoda tepidariorum. The sequence continues at coordinate 43,155,938 of NC_092210.1, read as the reverse complement.
ACAATAACTTCTGTGTGTGTATATATATATAGTGGAAAGTTGCATATCGGGAATCGGTGGGACTTCCGGAAGTCCAGATATTAGATTTTTCCGTATATTAGACCCCCAAGGTAAACAAAGCTTAAAATGATCTGAAGGCCTGTTTAGACAATCCAATTTCTTGAACAGAGATTGATTGATATTGATGGAAACTTTTTTGCTTTGAGCTTGGATCGTTTAAACAATCATCCAAGTACTTGGTCCAAGGTTTTCCTCCCTTAACCAATCAGCTTCTTAAGTTTTGTGACATCAACAAGCAGACATCAGATTGTGTCATTTTGTAGTTTGTTTTCATATATTTTAGTGAAAATAAGTTCTGTTTAGTGAAAATTGATCTGTTACGGTCTATTTGTGTTATTATGATTTTATTTGAATTTATTCAGTAATTTTAAATTCGTGTAGGTATGATTTTATAATGTTGAATATGAACAATGCGCATGCGCAAGTTTTTCTTCTGACCAATCAGTGACATTCAAGAACTTGTATGGTGTTGACGAATCATCCAATTTCTTGGACAGAGAAATTCTACCAATTTCTCGAATTCAAGAACTTGAACCGTGTAAACAGGCCTTAATAAACTATCTGAATCTAAGAAGCAAAAAATAAATAAACATCATTTTTCGGGCAATAATGTTTTAGTATTAGAATTATATCTAATGAATCAAAAACAATATATTAGAAAAAAATAATTATTGCTTAAAATATAGAAACGAAAAAAAATTTGACAGTTATGAAGATATTAATTGCTCTTTTCGCCATTTTGAAGTAGAAGGATTCAAGCAAGAAGGGGAAATTCCTGTCATTCATTAAGGTGGGTAGGTGGAGGTGAAAAATTCATTAACTCCTTATTTGTGGTTCAAGTTGAGGGCGGGAAAGTGACAAATTCTTATTTTCTCTCTGATGATTGGCTATCAATCGAGCATAAAGGCGCGGCATGCTGATTGGGTTCTCTCTTCTTTTTTTTTCTTTCTGTGTGTGTGTGACTGAAAGTGACGCCCCCTCCACGGTAACGTTTGCTGCATTTACCCTTTTTCACAGTACTTCTTCTTTCCCTAGCACTCTAATAAAAAGGTCCCAGGAAATGCCTCTTTTACTAGCCAGCCGCATGGGAAAGAAAAGGGGGGGAACTCAGTTATGTTCTTTTGAAAACAAATCTCCCTCCTTTCCTGCATTCTGGAGGAGGAGCGTCACTAACGGTCACTCAACATCCTTGGGAGGTCTTCTCTTCCCCTTTTTGGTGATTTATGGATTCAATGCATAAATCCCTAGAAGCTAGAAAAGGAAAAAACTTGTCAAAAAACCTCTTCTTTTCTTTTCTTTTAAAAGAGGGGAAGATGAAGAGATGTTTATTTTGATTGTTAAAAAATATCCGGAAAAGGGACGCCCGGATATGGGACGTTACACTGTATATATAAATTTGAAATCTCGAAAGTTTCAAAGGCAGAGTTTTCTCTAGAACTGATTTTCTTTCTTGCGTTTTTTTATTTATTATACTTGATTTTCGTGTACTTATATATTTCAATAAATATTATGAAACAATTGTTACTCATAAAGAAATATAAAAGATTAATGATAGTTTTAATTGCTTACTGGCACAAATCACTAAAATATGAAAATTCTCATGCAATGCAAGTTTTTATTGTGATCGAATTCTTGTGAAAAATATTACAAATAAGTTGCAACTATTTCATATTCTAAGGGATGTTATTTTATTAAATAAATTTTTTTTTCTAGAAAATTACTCTTATTTTTACTTCTAATAACTTGTAGGGCAACATTATTTAATAACAAAAAATAATTACTGTACAGAAAAGTGATTAAAATTTATTTTTAAGAAATATTCCTGAAAAATGATTCTGTAAAAGTAAATAAAAAAATGGTCTTGATTTCAACAACATTTTTCTTTATAAAATGAATTAGCGTTAAAAATAAAATTTACAAGAAATAAATAGTGAGTAAAATAGCTTGCACTTCAAATGTTTTCAAAATTAAAACAAAACAAGATAGGAGGGAAAAGGAGTTTTCAAAATAAAGAGAAAAAAAATGATCGATGATATTAAGTACACAATAAATTTTCTATTCTGTATCCTTCTATTAATATACACATTAATAGCTTTTGTATTTATTAATGGAGATTGAAAAAAAACATTCAAAATAGCTTAAAAACAAGCTAACATTAGAGAGTTGGCGTAGTAAAACTTATCTACATGGGCGCTGTGAATTAACTAACAACATACTTTCTTGGCTAGCTAAGTGTAATTCAGAGTTTGTTTCTAAAAAACAGAGCTAATTTCCTCACAATTCAGGTACTCAGTCTTACCCCACATGCCTCTACATATGTTAAAAATTGAAATATTTCCTAATTTGGTTTTATTCTGTTGGTTATATGAGAAATATATTTGTCATAGTTTTTGCGTATTTTTAATAACATCAGAGATGCTAATCGCTTCGCTTTCAGCAAAAATATTTTGTGGTGCAACAGAAAATTAGAAACAAAGACTCTTGTTAAATTTTGTTACCTAGCTTTTTGTTAAAATATTGCTTTCAGGGCAGAGCAAGTTAGCATCACTGTGGTATATTATCAATTCTTCTGTTCGTTTGCTAACAGCTTCGTCAAAATTAGTCCAGTATTTTTTTCAATTGGGAATGCTAACTTTTAGGATAATTTCTTAACATTCACAACGTAGCAATCTCAAATTATAATATCCCTCGTAAGATCAACGACTGGTCATTAAATTGAACTTTGACTGTAGTGTACATTTGAAATATGCAATGCTGTCATCTCAAAATAAAGTTGCTGACTTCTGGTCTGGTACCATGTATGGTAAATTAATAAATAGAACTGAATCATACTGTTTTGTTTCTTAACTTCAATTCTAACTTTTTTGATATTTAAAGTTATTACAAATTACATATTTTTAATTTTAGGATTATAAGGAAAACATGCTGGCTCACAGAGACAATAAATACTATTCAGATTGGGATCTGGAAACCACTGCTACCATACTTAACAGACATTTCCCTGATTATGTGGTTCTAATTATAAAGCCCTCTAAAATGGCTCTAAAGACTTTTAGTTGTTATGATAATTTTATGACTACAAACAATTTTGGTGCTCCATCTTATTCCTCTGATTTAGATAGCTTAAAACATCTTAATTTACTTTTGCATAATGTTGAGAGTGTTTGTGTTTCCAACTTCAATCTCAGTGAGTTTATTTGTAAACCAGTGACTTTAATTGGGTTCAGTAAAGGATGTGTTGTTTTAAACCAATTTCTTTATTCAATTCACTTCCTAAGAAATTCGCCAGATGAAGAAATGGAATTATTATTGAAAAAAATTAATTGCTTTTATTGGATTGATGGTGGTCATTCTGGAACCTCTCCAACTTGGATTACTGACAAGTCAGTATTAGAGAGCTTCTCTAAACTAGACGTTGATGTTCATTTACATGTGACACCGTACCAAGTTCTGTGTGATACCAGACCGAGAATAGGTAAAGAAGAGAAATTGTTTCGTGAATCGCTAATTAAGTTAGGTATGAATGTAAAACGAAAACTTCATTTTTCAGGTGAACCAAGATCGTTAGAGAATCATTTTAAAGTCCTTCATTGTTTTCATGAAAAAGAATAAATTTTTTATTTAAAAAGTTGCATTGTGTAATTTTATCAGTTGTACTTTTATCTATTGATATAAGGTTTTAACATTAATACTAAATATCTTATTTTTATATTAGCTGAGTTCAAAATTATTCAAACAAATTAAAAATTACAATTAAGCTCCTATGCAAAAAAAATCAAACCAAACTTTCTAAATTTTAAACTTTGTGTTATAGTTTAAGTTTCAAACAAATATTATAAAAAGTATCAGCTCTATTTTTAACAATTACCATAGAAAACAATGAGCAAACAGGTTTACACTCTAACAAAACGTGTTATTAACTTACATAGAAAAGCAATACAACAATGAGAAAAAGCATAATTTTAAATACTTTTTTTCTTAGTTATAATACAATTATTGTTTATTTAACTACACTTTGATCTCAATCAAAAGCTCAAGCTATTTTATTAAAAATATCATTATCCATCTCGTACAGTGGATTAAATAGTTCATTTAAGTTCATCGATGCCAGTTACTCTTAAAATCATGCTACTTTTCTATACCAAAATAACATGTGTTCATTGTTCTTGGGTATCACATCTGCAGGACCTGTAAAAGCATAATAAAAAATGAAAATAATGTTTAACTAATAAAGCAACAACAAAGTTTACAATAAAAAAACATAATCTATATTACAGTCAAACCCCGCTATAATGAACCTTCAAGGGACTGCAATTTCGGTAAATCATAATAATTATTACACTGAAAAAGAAAACTAATTATGAATTTCTTTAAAAAAGAATTATATAAATATATGTATAAATAAATTATGAAACGAATTATGACCCCCGAAATTGAAAAGTACTAAAGAAAATTGACTTTCCCTGCAGTTTTTAAAAAGTTTATTTCTTTCTCATTAACTCTGTAAAATGTTCCTATATATATATTTTTAAATTGCAATTTTATGTAAAAATATCATTTTTATGAGAGAATATATGATATAAAAAATCATTCTGCATTTCTTCCTAATTGAACATCTTTTAGAAATTTTTGTATTTTATAATGTCACTTAATAGTGATAAATTTTAACTATCATGAACTGGCCGCGTGCTAAATATATTTTATCTATATTCCAATGGCATGAATTACAAACAACGAGCTTTGCTTACATCAATAACGAAAAGGCACCGAAGATTACAACATATTGTTAAATAAACAAAAAAGAGAAATTATTTTAGCTATATTAATTGAAAAATTTAGTGGAAGACCCAGGTAAGTGACATTTTCAGAACGAAAAAAGAAAATGTATCCGAATTATTTTACCATATTTATTAGAAGGCGGGACTAATAATTTTTTGCTTTATTTTATTTACCAATGCATAGTTTGAAATAAAAATCATGCAAGCATACTAAATACTAATATGGATTATATGGAACTTAACTAAAATATGGAACGTAAGATCAGTTCTATTGTATTAAACATACCCATATTGACGCAGCCACTTTATGTTATTTTCTCTAATTAATTAATTCCCTAAAAATGTCATTCACTCTTTTCATTGAAAAATGTCTTTCACCCTTTTCATTTGGGTGAAATGCCATTTCACCTAAATGACATCAAGATCTTAAATTGTGTCCGTATATGCCTTTCATTTTTGAGCATGATTGCGTTGCGTTTCTTGGTACTGATTTCTTGATTTTTTTTTTTTTATTCACCTCGTGCGAAGAACGTGTATTCAGCTAGTTTAAATATAAAACTAAAATTAACGTACTAACTGTACTATCATCATATTGATAATTTTAGGAACATAATATGAAATAAAAGGGATTATATTGCGACTGAATTCTTCATTTTTTTTTATTAAAATGCAGATTTTTTTAAAGCGTTACACTAGAATTTTACTCTAAATTGTATTTAGTTGAATAAAGTTTTTTAAAGTGCCATTTTATTACAATTGTAAAACTGACTGCAAACCGACTAAATGATATAATTCTAAATTCCATTGCTATTCTTTTTTTTTTAAAAAAGTACAACTTTCAATGTGGGAACATTGCAATTTTTATTAATATAATGTCATTAGATTAATTTAATCACAAATTTATGTGACCACTAGTGATGGAAAACAATATCATTTCTAAGTATCTTTTTGGTCTTTGTCCCAACATTGATTTTTATTGTTTCTTTAGACTAAACAGGATGTTCAGAAATGACTGCCCATAATATGTATATCTAGAAGTAGATCTAGAAAAATGAAAGCAAAAAGTAAACACATTGGGGGTTGAGGATTAATGTTTAATATAACAAACACCCAAGCTTATTTATTTGAGCATTTAAGTTAAAATGTGTTTCTAATAATTTTTCGATTCCTTTCTGTTTCCTCCAGTAATCAAACTAACCTTGCTGTTTATTTCTTTCACTCTACTGTAGTGTGATTTTTCAGATTTTGATATCGTTTTTGTTTTTTCCTTCCTTAAATACTAATTTGTGACCCCAACTTTTCTTTCTATACTGTTTTCATGTTTTGATAAGGATTAAAAAAAACACACATGAAGGGTGATTTTTACGCAACCCCCTTTATAACACCACAGCTTTAAATATATGTTATTTGTATTTCATGAAAGAAAACTGCAGTGGAATTGACATCACTTTATAGCACAAGCAATTTAAAATGCATTTTATGTCGCACAAATTATGAAAATTCCAACTTTTCTTAACGTTCTTACCTTCTTAATGATCTTATCTTCTTCTTAACGTTCTTAATTTTTTATTTTGCAGAGTCTTTTTTAAGTTTTCGCTATGGATGGTGTTTTCTATACCAGGGAGCGCTGCAAGCTCTTGACTGCCTATACTTCCGGGTTACTGCGTTTGGTGTGTTTTGAAGCCATTTAGCTCACAACGTGATAATTGTGCTTTTAGACTTTCTAGAACAATATTTCTTGTACATCAGGGCTCGAAAAACCACCCTTCCGCCCGTCCTCTGCGGTCAAAAATTCCCTGCGGACAACAAATATCTCGAATCCGACGTCCGCGCATACAGCCATTTTCCCATTAATATTCGTGATATA
>NC_092210.1:43136386-43148733 GCF_043381705.1 Parasteatoda tepidariorum | reverse complement strand
GTGTATTGAAACCAACTAAAAATCTTGTAGTATTTCAATTATTTAGTCGCAAATTTGGTACAGTTAAAAATTGTTATAAGTAGATGATGTAATTTTAATGTTCTGGCAAAATTTGAGATAACACAAAAATGTTAATTTAATATAATCTCTATTTTGTTTAGTGAATTCTTGTTAGCTTTACCTTTTTCTTTCATTTCTCGTGAGCTACAAGTTAACATCTACCTATCTTTAAAACTATAAAAAAAGTCACATTTATAATCACGCAAAACCCTGAACAAGGCTGAACTACATCAGTAGCTTAACTGTTATGGTTCATCAAGTTGACTAGAACTTATAAATCACACTCTGTAATGAACACATAAGCCTGCATGTATAAGCGTAACAATAAATAGATTTGTTTTACAGGCTTTATATTGAGTACACTCGTGCGCTCAGTACAGATAATGGTTAGTAAACTCTTATCAATATTGAAGAGCGGATAACATAAATTTGAAAAAGGCAGCTGAAAGATATTGAGGTAGATAGGTACTTCATTTAGGTCGTATTATAGCTCCGCAATGGGATATCGGCAACATTCTGGGAAACATCCCTGAGGATGATTCGGAGACATGTCATTACAATTTTGCGTGACCCCTTCCTTAATTTAGTCATAGATCTGAAGGGGAAGGAAATTTTTTTGCAGATCTTTGTTCCCACTGTGCTGCTCAACTCCCAACAACAGGACTTTCGATTTCACAGATTTTACGAGTACGTCTATAGCAGTGGTTACCAACTGGCGGCCCCCGGGCAGCATCCTGCCCGCGAAGCTTTTTCTTTTGTGGCCCGCGAACTTAAATATATTAGTTGTCATTCTTGCGGACAATTTTCGTAAAAAAAACTATATGTGTGTGACATTAGGTCACAGCCTAATTTTCTAAATATCCTGTTTTTTAATCAAAATACTAATTCTTTTGACTTAATCTATAATTTTGTAATACATTTTTTTATTTCATCATCTTTCTTTAGCCCCTTAACGCGTTAGCGCAATTTGGACATTCTCCCCCTAAAATTCCTCACCNTTCTTGTTTCTCTTTTAGATATGGGTTATTCGGACACTATGCGTAATTGTATTAATTGTCTTTTTATAATTCGGCCATATTTCTTCTAAGTTCAATTGTTATTTTTATATATGCTACTTTTTCATTTTTTATACCCAACCGTAACAGGGCAATGTGTTTAAAATACTTTTCTTTCGTTAGAAAAACAAACAAACTAATTTCTTCGTTTCGGTGAAATTTAACATAGCAACGGAGGAGAAAAATTTATTTCTCAGGTTTCGCATCCAAGAAAATATTTATTAAAATACAAAAATAATCGTGTATGTTGCTTAAAAATCTACTTCTAGTTTTAATTTGTAATTTAATACGTTTGTTTTGTACAGCTTGATAAAAATCTGACAGTAATATTTAATGTTCCTTCAAACATAAAAGAGTCCTATATAAAATTTTGATAAAGTTGCTGCCCGCCATTTGACTGGTGTTTTTAATTGCGGCCCCCGGCCTCATGTAAGTTGGAAACCCCTGGTCTATAGCATATACTCAATGGGTCTTAGCAGAGTCGAGGATCGAACACCATTCCCTCCAGACCAAAATATTAAAGGAATGTGGCATAAAAAAAGAAAAGATGGCTTATAATTAAAAAATGTGACTTAGTTTCGTCTTTTAAAAAAATTGTACATTTAAAAAAAAAAATAAATAAAACTGTTTTATCCAACTTAGAAAGGAATAAAATTCAACTTACAAAGCAAATTTGGAAAGCAAACGAATGCTGAGTTCATACGCTAATTCATCATTATAATTTTTATTCTTTGTTTGATTTGAGCTCTCTGAAAAATAGTAGGCTACTGCTGTTCTAGCTATATTGCCACCCCACTTTTGAATATGGCTTGCATTATTTCTTCCATTTAAAATCCAATTCGTTGCATAGAATTTCGCTCTGAGTATTTGATCGGGATGAACACCCGATTCAAAACGATCTTCTGTAATTAAAAATAAAATGTATTAAATAATAAAGTATACTAACACACTCAGATGTCCATAAATCAATGAACTACTGAACGAAATGTGTCTGAATAATGTGAAATGTGATACGAAATGTGTTATTAAGATTATTAGATAGAGAATTACATATTTTTCCAAGTGTAAACGCATTCCAGAGGAAATTTAATCTATAAATAGATTGTCCTTCTAAAACTGCTTAAAATATTTACATAAAATTCGAGTATCGATTTTATGTAGATATTATCGAGTACCGTTATAAGATTAAGAGCAAGGTCACTCCAACTGCGAAAATTGAGCAAATTTTCGGAGTTCCTTTTTTTTTTTTNAAGACATTTTAATAAATTAGTTTTCTGTTAAAGAACTTTTCTTTCACAACTTGTGTATTGCAAAAAAATAGTTCCTTAGAGCGATATTAAACAAAATGCCAATGCATAGCTTTTCTTCCATAAAACCTTTCTTTTATAATGGTGTACGACCGAACCAACAGTTGATTAATGGAAAACTTTCATCGATTATATGTATACAAGTTGATGTACTAGTTTTTTGCAGAAAGGCAACTAAAAAAAAATCAAACTTCCTCAAAAAATGATGAAAAAACTGTCTAAAAAATGCAGGAAAATAAATTTTTGCGTTCTTTACAGTAGAAAATAAAATTTTCGATATATAGTTTAAATTTACTCCATCTCTGAAGATTTGCTCGTGCAACAATTTCAAGAGATTTAATAAATTTAACTTTGGGAAAAACGCTCTTTTATATTTTCTGGTCACGAGTTTTGCAACATTTTTATTTCTTTTCTGTTTTCTTTATTTACGTTGTATTTAATCACTTTCTATAATGCTTTTGGAATAATAATTTTTTTTAAAGTTTACCAGTGTTCTACGAGTCGATTCAGTTCATAAAATATATTATCTCGCAGAGAAGAGGAGTTATGAAAGCTCTATGTCATTTATCTCTCTATATATAATAAATGGAAACCTCATTTTAAGCTCTAAAAATGTTCTAAAACAATTTTCAAAATTTAATTTTATTGAAAGTTTGCACTATTATCAAGTAGGTAGGTACCTTAATAACATCGCACTAGAGCTGTACAATGGGCTATTGGCGACGATCTGGGAAACATCCCTGCTGATGATCCGAAGACACGCCATCGCAATTAATTTTGATCCTCTGCAGAGAGGATGTCTCCCCTGCCTTGGTAGCCTGATGACCTACGTGCGAAGTCGAGCACTTTACGGTAGAACAGTTTAACGAGGACCGATACCGCACACTCTCGGTCCCTACGCAGGCTGATCAAAGTGGTCACCCACACACTGACCGCAGTCAGTGATGCTTGACTTCACTGTTCTACTGGGAACTGTGTCTTGACGAGCAGTTCACCGCGGGACCTATTATCAAGTATGATTTCTTGTGTGGAATTGCGGCGTTACAGATTACGTGAAAGATCAATAGTATATTTTACTCTTCTGTTAGTTGGCTGTTGTATTAGTTGAACAAAAAGGTATCTCCGAAGCACATTCCAAAACGTAACATACCGTTGAAAAACGATGAGTTTTTGCTGCTCTGGCGCAGATGTGAACCATTATGATTAAATGAAACGTGACTCATCGGCTATAATATAGAGATGATTCTAGATGAAAGATGCAAAAACTAGAAAGATGAAAGATGAAAAACAACCTAGATTGGTCTTTACAGATCGTCTCCAGTCTAACTGCACGTCATTACCAAAACACACATAGCAGAAATGACTATAGCAAAACTACAAGAATTAAAATTGGAACTTCTTCCTTATCCTCCATACTCAATTTTATTTGTCAGGGTTTTATCTCACTTGTCTGAAATAGCCTGCCTCTTACAAGGCAAAAGTATAGAGAAAATATGAAATGATGAATGAAATTGTTTAATATATCTGTAAGTTATCACAGAATTTTCACCTTTTTTTCGATAGTTTTCATTCTTGATGACCTATAGTTTGTCTACGGTAAGAACTCCCCGCGCCACAAAGTCTGAGGCTGACTTCTGCCATGGAAACAGGAATAGTGCATTTCAGGAAGAGTAGCTTCTTTTCACTCTACGGCTAACACAATATACTGAATAAAAAGATTCCCTCTCTCTCGCCGACCCAAAACCTGTCCTAAACAGTGACCCGCGACACCCCTACTTGAAATAATTATTCCTCGTTACTATAGTCATCGCCACTGGTCCAGACGAATGGCTAAGGGAGTTTTTACTTCAGACAAATGGGGATGTGTATTTTCGGAAAATAACATAGTTTAAAAATTTGCACATTAACTTTCGGGGGAATTTTTTTAAAATACAAAATATGCATTAAATTATTTCCATGATACTTAAATCTCTGATTTTATCTTACCGCATCTTCTTTCATCTCGCCCATCAGTACAATCTTTAATTCCATCACATTCCCATGCTTCTGGGATACAGTTCCAATCGTAATAACCATTTCCACATGCTATTCCCTTTCCATCTCTGCATGAACTAGTTCCTATAATGTGTGTTTATTTGGGAAAATCATTATTATTCTAAATACACACACAGATAAAACAAATATGCTTTTAAAGTGTATGACGAAACTCATACTTATGACATGATTTGTTATACTGTAACCCATAGTTATACCAGTCTGGTCAGAGGCACGACAACAAAAAGAAACATACAATTTGAATACGCGATATAAAGGAAGTTATAAGAAGGAGAAAATTCGCGTATTTGACCGAAATGCTATGAAATAAAGCATTTTTAGGAGGAATAACCTAAAAATACAATTAATCATATTTTAACAACATTGATGTACAGTCCGCAAAAAAAAAAAANCCGAAAAAAATAACATATCACCCTGAATAACTTTCGTTCTAATGATCGGATTTTCACGAACTAAGTGTCANATGCTATGAAATAAAGCATTTTTTAGGAGGAATAACTTAAAAATACAATTAAACATATTTTAACAACATTGATGTACCTAATAAAAATGATAATACAGCCTCAAAAGAAATTTCAAATTAGATAAAGATTATATACTTAATCATGTATTCAATATAATTGAGTATGAATTTTAATTAAATGATATTTATTTACATATTAAAAAATTTGCATTAGGAGGCATCAAATGTCGAGTAACGAAATTTATTTTTAAAAACTTACTGCAGTACCATTCGTCGGAGTTATCTCCACAATCATCTCTACCATTGCAAAAGTCCCCTCTCTCTACACATTTATCATTCTGGCATCTAAATTGATAATACGAGCAAGGTCCAATTTTGTTCTTGAAGAGTCTTGTTCTAATATTTTCTAGAATTAAAAATATTTAGTTATTTAAAAGGCTTACTATGACATATATACACCGAAGAGCCATTACATTATGACCAACCACCATCTATAACAATGGGCTCGTCCAGGTTTTCATTGTTTCTCGCCCAGGAACAATGTTTTCATGGGGCACATTAAGACGCATAATCCTCATGGAACAATACCTGACGTCTGTAAGCTACTTGAACATAGTTGCAGACCAGGTTCACCCATCCATGGCAACAGTTTTTCCTGCGGGGGATGGTGTTTACCAACAGGATAATGCACCATGTCATAAGGGTCGAATCGTCATGGATTGGTTCGAGGAACATTCCAGTGACTTTCAAGTCATGTCTTGGCCCCCAAATTCACCTGACCTTAATCCAATAGAGCATTTGTGGTCCTACTTGGAAAACCAAATTCGTGCTGCCACGCTACCCCCTCGCAATGTGAGGGAATTGCAGGACCAGTTGGTGAGGTGAGCGCTTGGTACCAGATGCCTCAGACTACCTATCAGCACCTTGTGGAATCAATGCCACGGCGGGTGTTAGCACTTTTGAGGGCTAAAGGTGGTCCTATATGTTATTAGCAGGGTGGTCATAATGTAATGGCTCTTCGGTGTATATAAGCCTCAAGGTTTGTATATGAGCTTTCTTATTCTGAGTTAGGCTAGAGTACTACAAACTGCTACGAAATTAGATCGTTCGGTTATTGTGAGATGGTTCATTTCAGCATCAAAATGTATAATTCTTCAATTTGTTTGTTTCAATCATATCAGAAGTGATATTGAGTATAGACATTTGATGACAAAGACAATGCACGCAAAATGAACCCAAACTTACCTAATAAATATTTCGAAAAAGGGATCTAAGCAATGTAAAATCGTACAGGCCTTATACTCGTACTGCTCTCAGTATATCCTTTTAGAATCCTTGCTAAAAATGAAATCAAAAATAGTATGGGGAAGGTGGGATGAAAAATATCAAAGCAAGCTTGATGCTCTCAGGAAGCAAGCGGTTAGTAAGAGACATGCTACAGGTAGATTGCATTACCATGCGCACATCACCTCTGCGTATCCTAAATAGAGGAATTCGCCATTTGTATGCCATATTCTTACCGCTTGCTTCCTCAGAGTGTGTCAGACCTTGCGTTTCTAAAAAAAAATCATTTTCTACTACCAACGTCATTTTGCAATACGCGAAGCAAATTGGTAAAGTCCCCAGAATTTTGAAATCTATGATTTTCAGGCTATTTAAAATTCAGCACATATAGCTTTAGGGTCCATAAAAAGTGTACGAATTGGTTTAAATCAGTTTAAATTTGCTTAAGCTTAATGAAATGAGCATTGTATTATTCCGGGGATTCGACTGCAAAGTATAGTGAGACTGGATAATTTAGGATTAAATGATTTATTTTTTTAATTAGTCTAAAAAAATTTTCATGGGTGCATGGCCTGAAATAAATAAGGTTGAATGATCAATGAAAGTCAAATTTTTTATTACCTTAGAAGTATCTGGTATCATTGCATCAAATCTAAAACGTTTTATGATTATTTTATAATTATCGTGGAGCAGCAGGCCCAATTTTGAGTTAACGCCCACTAATGTTCAACTCCGTAACCTTGAAATTTCGAACTCAATCTAGAAGACAAGGGAACTCCTAGATCAAGTATTGGGAGAAATATGTCTTCGCTGAGGACTTTTTGAAGGAAGTTAGCTGCATTTGTATTACACGGAGAGGGAAACCAGGAAAACCTCCTACGGTTAGTCTGACAGCAAGGGGACTCTAACTCATGATCCATCTACCACTGAGGATAGATTACGTTAGTACTGTTTTCTTTGCGAGCTGGGTGCGGAATTCCTATCAATCAGAAATCGCTGGAATTCGAACCTTGGTCATCTCAATGGAAGGCAAACGCTCTATCTCCTGCGCCACCACGGCTCTTGTTGTGATGATTTGAAATGTTCCAATCAACCTGGAGCAATACAAAATGTCTGCACCAGTTTACAAAGGAGATAGATTTTACGATTAACCTATGACATTTTAATCCTTGAAATATTTATTATTTATTGTAATTGCTGATGCATCAGTTATCTGAGTATTAGGTAAATTATAAAGCAACTTTGCCACTACTTATCACAAAGCACTGTGCTTTATCATGTATTTTTGGATCATCGTGGATGGATCATAACATTGATGAATTTATTTATATCATGGATTTAGATTCATCATGGCAATATTTTTTAGAGGAGGAACAAAGAAAACATTTTTAATATAACGTAAGCGGAGTATTTACCTTAAAACTGAAACTGGGTCTACTTTTATTATTTTATGAGCTAAAGTAACTTTTATCAACGCTATAGCAATTTTCAATCCACATTAAATATTACTAACTAAAGTCTATCAACCTAAAAAAATGTGTTTGAATCTACTTGCTTTATAAGATGAAAGATTGTAAGATCATTTTAAGATTTATACACATCACTTCTTCAGATTAACTTCATCCCTTTTTAGAAATTTAGAATCCCTTTTTTAATGTGATATAAATGCTTATTACTTATAGAAGAAACGTCATACTTCTTATAATTAAGCTATACAATTTCCGTAACTCCCTTCTTCAATTGTAATAGAAAATATATTTTATAAAATGGGAAATACACTAACCTGGCTTTACACCTGGAATTTGCGAGGAGCTGTCGCAGCTTATGATGGTCAAAATAGAAAATAAATTGAGGAACAGAAATATAATAGACATTTTGCCTGTAATTTTATGTGGCAACATTTTAAATCAATTGATCGTTAAAAAGAGTTACAGAAAAGTATTTCCGTTCCTCGTTAATCATGCAAATCTAACGATTACATATCTGATGCGTGAGGTCAATCTAAAATAAATAATTATTTTTAAGAGACTATGCAAATTCTGATAACTATTTCGTTCAAGTATGTGCTATCGGATATTGTTTTGAGTCAGCTAAAAATAAGAAATGAATGTGAATAGAATCTATTTTGTTATTTAAAGCTGAGTAGTTACATTTAAATATTAAAATGTAACCTTGATAACTTAAAATACCATTTGTTTTATGGATTTTCGAATGCCATGAGATTTTTTTAATTTCAGTATGCAAGGTTTTAGACCAAAACTGAAAGTTTGAAAAACTTGGAATGATTAATTCCAAATTCAATTTTTTTTTTATTACTTCACTATTTGTCAATTTTCGTATTGGTGGGGTATATAAGGTAGTACTGAAAGGACGAAACGTGATATACTAATTTTGGTTCCTGCAGTTTGTACGTGATCTCAATCCAGAAATTATAGTTCTTTTTAAAATTAAATAAAAGACATAAAGCAACAAAAAAACTGGTCATTTTATAATTAGCGATAACTTTTCCTAAAATATTTTAATTTTGGCACAACTAAGGCGTTTTTAACGGTGTTTTTAAAAAATACACACCTCTCATAAATCGATGCTTTATTTATTCATCCTGTGTTAAGGTAAATATGCAGTCTTTCTAAGTTCTTTTTATGAATAAATAATTTAATCCTTGCTTATATGAATCATAATAAATTGAGTTCAATTTTTTAAAAGCGTAAGCCTTATTTAACTCTGCATCTTTCTTTAGAAGAAAGGGGCTGCATGGACACTTGGAATACATACCAAAATATCACTGCTGCTTTTTGTGTATTGGCTGATAGTCCAATACCCAAAACTGAAAAAATGCATGTTGAAATCATTGGAAAGGCTTATAGTTTTGCTATGTGACTTTACTAGCAGTGATAAATGTGTCAATAATGCAAGAGAACATGTAAAAATGATAAGGTATACTAAGTGCTACGTAAACTAAAAAGTTGAATTAAGCAAATAATTAACTATAGAAGTGGGTATACCATAGTTTCGGTTGTCTGTACAAGAACCTTCCTCAGAAGAAGGGTTTCTTTAAATTAAGATTAAGAGTTAAATTTTTCTTTACAATTTTTTAAAAAAAATTATGATTTGCATACTGTATATTAGCGTCTTTCAAAACTTTGTAAGTTTGCTAAAAACGAAAGAATTATTTCAATATACATTTTCGAAATCTGGAAAATAATAACGTATTTCGACGAATTTTAGGAAGAACTAAAAAAAAAAACACTAGATTTAGGATATTTTTATAAATAATGCAAGTAAGATCATAGATTAAATCAAAACTTTTATTAATGTCTTGTAATAAACCATCAGTAAATATTTTTAATATTTAAGAAATTGAAGTTAAAATAAATAAAAAAAATTCATTCCTAATTATGAAATCAAAAGAAAATCAATCAAAATACACCAATTTTTCAACAAATAGTCTCAAAATTATTTGAGATAAATTATTGCTTAGTATCTATCATTTAAATATGCTTCAGAAAGGGTCAATTCGGCATCCTTCGACCGGTGCAACATTTCGGCCATTTGTAGGGGTAGAGGAAGGTGTTTTGCATTTGTTTCCACAATTTTCTCTGCAGCATAATTCGCCTCTGGGACAATCATCATTTGAACAGCAGCGGTTGATTGATCTAATACAAACAATGGTCTCTCTTGTTGGGCAATGACCTGCAAATGAATAGACGAATTTTGAATGGGAATAAGAAACTCAACACTCTCAGGGATCACTGGAGGGAGCTATAGTGATATAGTTTAATTACGAGGTTATCTGATCTAGCGGTCGATTAGGGGATGATGAATGAATACTCATGCCATTCAATTGCAGATTAAATGACTGAAAATTTGTATATGTGGCGTAACTACCACTACAAATATTAAATACCAATTCACTAGTATATAAGACAGGTTAACTTGATTTTAACTTAAGGTACCTATAGATAGAAGAAGGTTGACATAGTCGATAATTACATCCCATTAATGATGACCTCCGGCCGGACGTGATATGTACTCGCCAACACCGATGAATGGTTCACGTTAAATGGTTGATTTGGTCATAAATTAGTGCTTAAAAATCCGGTTAAGTAAATACAAATCTCCCGACCAAAAAATAAGAAAAATAATGAGTGTTAAAATGAAATAATTAAATATACAGCATAATTAAATAATTCAACTAGTAGCATACCTTCATCGAATTCAATCAAAGATTAAATTCTAGAAAGGGAATAGTGTGGCGATATACATACAAATATAAAATATCAATTTACTGGTATATAAGACACGTTAACCTAATTTAATATTGAGGTACCTTTTGATAGATGAAGTTTGACATAGTCGTTCACTAAATCCCCTTATATACACGCTCGGAATGCCATTTGTAGTTACAATACGTGTTATTTGCTTTCTTATTCCAGCATATTTTTTCAATTATTATCTTTTCTTTACCAATAATTATTTAAAAAAAAAAAAATTGAAGGTGGAGCTCCGTGGTGGATGAAGATTAAAACTAACTAATTTCGAAATAAAGTTGTTAATCTAGCCAAGTGTCATAAAGCATATCCTTTTCATTAAATTATGTAAAATTTTGATTTTGTCAAAATGAAATAAATCATTTAAGAAACGGGGAACTTTTCCCCCCCTCCTTTTTATTTATTGTTATTGAAGGGATAAGATAATTATAGAATGTTCGGAAGTCGATGATCAAAGACGTCTGACATAACTTTTGCTCACGTTACTCGTTCACTTTCCAAAACAATAATTGACATAAATAATTGATATAATATTAATATATATTTTAAGTAATAAACACATGGTGTTACATAATCGCCACTTTTCATATGCATTTTTTAAATCCTTGACACAATTGAAGTGTAACAAATATACACAATAGATGACATATGTAAACGCTTGACGAAACAAAAATGGTATCAAAATGTGTGGAATCACCAGTGGGGAAGGTGAGACAAAATAAATTTGAAAACGGTTGGATTGTCTGATGATGCTTGAGGTATCTCTAAGAATTGCTTTTTCAATTGCGTTCAACTTCTTCGGTGACCAAGGGATTTTGATGTTTACAGTTCCGATCAATAGTGATTAGTTAGATTTTTGTGGTATTTAATTTTTCTTCACTTCAATACTAATTTGATACTCCAAATGAGTTGACTTTTGTTATTTTATTTTCGACAAGGATTTTAAAAACACATACTAAACGCAGTCATTTCGGAACACTATTTCCGTAGTACTTAGTTCGAAATAACGATCCAGAGTTTCAACCCTTGTTATTTTTTAATCCCATATTTTTCTTCGTAAGTGCAGGACTAATTAAACAAATCAAAAACGTCTAGACTTTACTGTATTCGCTTACCCAAAGATGAAAATAAATTTATTTGCAAAATATAGTATAGGCATACATCTCTTATTTTTTTTTTATTGATTAATTTTGAAAATGATCCGGATATATTTAAATGGTATATAAATACTTACATCATTTTAAACAACTTAATTTTGTATAACGAAAATATCCAAAATTTAAACTAAAAAGACTCAAATGTCTTCGAGAAAGGAAAATTCGACCGGTAACATCCCTTCAGCTTTTAATCGAGTTTTAAATTATGTCAATAAAAAATACGTTGAAGAAAATTGGCTTCAGCTGTGGTAAACTTAACGTTACCTTTTCCCCAGACCGCATGACGGATACCGGGTAGCGACTTTACACATTGTCGACTCCCGGGCACCTCCACTCGCCGCGGTTTTATTTGTCAACTGTTTCACCGCCTTATCTAGTAACCCTCACTCAGAGGCAACCCTACGCTCGCCTCAATACAGCACTCGCAAAAGTCATAAACGAATCTTCGCGCTCATGGATATTTTTAAAAGTTGCTTGTTGAATTAAGTTAAAATTTTATCCTCGTTTAAGACTAGAAAAATTCAAATAACGAGAACAAAATACTTCGTCCTTCTTTAAAGAAAGAGGAAGAAAAATTTACATACACACAATTATTTCAGTTAATTACATACATATTTCGATTAAAAAAATTTCAAAATAGAAACTATTCTTGTAAATTAAATAAAAATCTGGAGTAATAAAATAGTCAATTATTC
>NC_092210.1:43120922-43135205 GCF_043381705.1 Parasteatoda tepidariorum | reverse complement strand
TTTTAAAGCAGCTAAATTTATTCACACCTCATGTTCACTCATGCGTTTTTTAAATCGTATGTCGCAAGTGAAACATGCGCGAATTAATATTCGAAGATTTTCGCGAGAAAATTTGAAACCCGACTTGGCGAATGTAACATTGGCGAATTTCAAAATACGGTGCCAAAGAAGTGCCCGGGAGTCGACAATGTGTAAAGTCGCTACCGGCGACCAAAAAGTGCCATTTACTGGCATTTGAAGGGAGAATTATTGACCCAAGTAGCAATCTTCAGCAAGAGACTGTCGTCATTTTAATTGAAAAATCTTCAAAGTGGTTGCTTTTCGATAATAGAGTGCATATCATGAATAGCCTGCCCTTTATCATGTCCGCAATCTCCAAGAAAACTTAAAGGGCTATCTTTAGTAAGACTGCATATAAAAAAAAAAAAAAAAAAAAAAAAAAAAAAAAAAAAAAAAAAAAAAAAAAAAAGAAGAAGAAGAAGAAGAAGAAGAAGCTGTTTTAGTCAGTGGCAGAATTGAAATTTGACACCATTGAAACCTGACATATTATTGATAATATTGACCTTCATGGTTTAGTCACTACTACGCAACAACGTACATTTCAATTGAAATATAAACATGACGTATATATTACCAGTAATCGGAAGTGGCTTTTTTCGATCGATAGGACCCATTATTTCCTCCTTTTTTATTTATTCGATATTTTTTCCTTATCCAGATACAACTGGAGCTGAAGAGTTACTCCTTGTAAATATGTGGTTTATACGACTTCCTTAATATATATGTTAGATTCTCATAGGTTTTCTTAGCTTTCAGTTATAGCACAAAATAAAGGTAGCTTTATTTAAGTGGGAAGCATTCTTAGATGTTGATGATCTAAATGATTCCGAACATGACTTTAAAATTATTAAAAAAGTCTCCTTAAAGTTAAAAATCCCTTATAAACAAGGCTTTCAGTCTTAAAACGACACTCCTTAATCTTATCCATAGATTACAAAAGGCAGCAAACGAGAGGAAAACTGTATTGATACTTTTATTAGTTAATATATAAATTCATTAAAAGATGTACAAAAGAAAAAGTTAAATTATTAAAAAGTTTCATGTATAGATTTACAAAATACCACAGAAAAATGTACAAGAAATGCTCTAAAATTCAAAAGAAAATATGAACTAAAAGATGAAAAATATCCTAACAATCTGAAAAAGTGTCCTACAGTATTTAAAAAAGGCACTATAAAAGAGAAAAAATTTATCCAAGAATGCAAAATTAAAGATAATATTAATAAAATAACAATAATATGTAAGTGTCATGAAAATTCGGTCTTTATAATGACACAAGTATCAACAAAAATGTCTTACTGGTTTAAAATAAGAGAAGATTTAAAATTTTAGCAGATTTAATTTTTCACTGACATTTTAAAAATAATTGAAGTAAAATGTAATGGAGAAAGTTGAACTTTACTTACTCGAATTAACGGTGCATAATGCTATTAAGAAAACTGCTATTAATATTAACTTCTTCATTTTACTATAGATAAAGTAAAATAATAAATGAAATATTAGAAATTATGCTAAACGACAGCACAATACGATACTATTCCATCCAATATAATTGACTCTCTTACTTTTAATGAAAAAGAAATTTTATTGCCTTTAAAATACTGATTATCTAAGCACGTCACATGCTTATCTTTTTGCGCACTTGACCTTGGAAAAACCCAAATAACTTTCTAAAATCAATATTTCAAAAATATAATATTTGAAACAATATTCCTTCGGTTCCATGAGTTAGGATTTCTTTTGCGAACTACTTATGATTTTTGGGATCTCTAACATTGTTTTTACTCATTTAATAATCCATTATTTATTTAATATTTTCTGAATTTGATGACATTATTTAAGTAAAAAGCCAATAAAAAAAGAAATAGCAAAATTTAAATAAATATATATTCTTTCTAATAACAATATATTACTGCAAGAAAATGTGAAAACGTGAAGGAATTACAAAAAATAAGGATTTAGAAATAATTGCCTCAGAATTTAACATCAAACTTAAAATAAAATAGCCAAATTCAAGAATAAAGAAATATTTTTCGCTGATGACCATTCTTTCAGCTTATTGTAATTCTTTTCTAAAAACCATAATTTAGCTTACGCACACTACAGAAACTATAAAACTGAGAACCACTGCAGACCTGTGAATTCAGCTGCTTAATATTAAAATCAGGCTTTTAGACTCTTTATGACAAAACAAAGAAAAAATTTACTCTAATTTTACTCGCAGTCTTTTTTTTTTATTAGTATATTAACCGTTGCTTATGAAATATATTTATGAAGTCGGGGTTCAGCCAAAAGAAGATCGATTCCGTAACAGAGATGGGGACCACTGTTCTAACGAACATTTCATTCACATTTCGAGAATTAAAAGTTTGTTTTTTAGTGCAGTAGGCATTTCCTAATCCAAAAATATGACTGTTTTAAGCTAACCAAAATTAGTCGCAATATTGGGGATTTTATTCGAAAATAACGAAATTTTGAAGTAATATTTCTGACAGAAGATATTATTTGATTTGAATAAAAATTATATCTGTAATGTTTATGAGGACTGGTCACTATAATTATAAAACTACATTTATATTATATACATATATTTATTATTTTTTTAATAATTGCCACTTTTGCTGGGTTGTATATTATGATTCAAAAAAAGCTCTGAATGAAAGAAATGATAACATTTCTTCCATACAAGGATCACATCACTTTACACATTTTAGGATCACACATGAAATTCCATTTCTTTCCTCATTTAAGTTTAAAAATGTATCGAAATATATTGCCGTTTTTTTTCCGTTCTCAACAGAATGAAAAATGACTTAAACTGGATTATATAGCTCCTCGTGGTTTGATCATCATTAGTTAGGCTTTTGCAATTTAGAGAACTTATTTTTGCAGCTTATTACTTCGTTTATGTTGTAATTTTTTATTACTTTACCACCAGGAAGAAACAAATTCAGCCTCTGTTCAGGGGTTGCTTTAGCCTCTTCCTTGTATATATTCTTTTATCAAATTTTGAATTTATTCGGATAATGTCAATTAATATATTTGCTTATAATGTTAATCAGAATTTGTTATTTAGTAATCTCTACAGAAAAAAAAATTCAGTGACTGAAACTAAAGAAAGTAAGTCAATGAAATCTTTGATTAAATTATAACAGCAGAGAATATCAGTTTTCAAATCATTGTTTCTATTGTATAGTTTATTACTGATCATTTCATTTTGAGCTCTAAGGTCTGCATGTTTGTACAGCAATTTAATTTAAACTATTTTAAATTGTAATATCCATAATATAATTTGAGGGAATTGGTCTATTAGTTATTGAGAAATAAAAATTTGAAGTTACAACTTCTTTGAGATGGTAAAATACTCACAAGCGAAATTAACACAAAGGAGTTCAATTTTTGACAGACTATTGGAGCAATACATTCCAAATTTCGGCTACCTCCCATATTTTGAGGATCAAAAATATATTATGTTGAGATTTAGTGTCTCAAATTAAAATGCCAAGTTCAAAAACATTCGACTTCATTTTACATAATTAGGTAAAAAAATTTAGGACGTGTGCTCCTACCAATGTTTTAATTTACTTTATGTTTTTTTAAACTAAAACTGACAACTGTTTAAATACCTCAATATAATCAATGAGATTTCGTATATTTTTAAATCATAGAGATTTTTTTTAACACAGGAAAACTAGATTTAATATTTTATTAAGTGGTAATGCACGCAAAAGAATCTTTCAGTAAATTGACTTTTCAGAAGATTTTTTTTCTAACCTTAAGGTTTCATATTTATCGTCTGTTACGGTTTTCCTTTTTGTTCTCATTTACGTTTTTGAATCAAGTAAAAACTTCTAGCACGATCGAGTTTTTTATACTTTGATATTGGCTTTATGTAGTCATCATCAATATTTATGCTATTAAAATATTATTCTATTCTATCTTGTCAATTAAGACAAATGCTTATCTGGAAATGCAATTGGGGATTGATTTTACTTCCTATTTAAGTTCCTAAGCAAATAAAATCAAACCAAACTTTTTAAATTTAAACTCTGTCTTATAGTTCAAATATCAAACTAATATTTTAAAAAGTATCAGCTCCATTTTTATTAATTACCATGGAAAACAATGAACAAACAGGTTTACACTCTAACAAAATGAGTTATTGACTTACATAAAAAAGCAATACAACAATGAGAAAAAAGCATAATTTTAAATACTTTTTTTCTTATTTATAATACAATTATTGTTCATTTAACTACACTTTGATCTCAATCAAAAGCCAAAGCTATTTTATTAAAAATATCATTATCCATCAAGGATTAAATAATTCATTATCCACAGTCGATTAAATAGTTCATTTAAGTTCATCAATGCCAGTTACTCTTAAAATCAGTCTACTTTTCTATACCAAAATAACATGTGTTCATTGTTCTTCGGTATCACATCGGCTGGACCTGTAAAAGCATAATAAAAAATTAAAATAATGTTTAACTAATAAAGCAACAATAAAGTTAACAATAAAAAAAACATAATAAACTATATTATGTTTTTTTTAGTTAAATATTTGTAATAAAATATTTTTTAAACGTTTATTACTTAATTTCGAAAATATATTCCGCAAATTAATTCGTGTATTATAATAATTATTACACTGGAAATAAAACTAATTATGAATTTCTTTAAAAAAGAAATATATTAAGTATATGTATAAACAAATTATCACCCCTGAAATTGAAAAATACTAAAGAAAATTGACTTTCTTTGCAGTTTTCAAAAATTTAATTTCTTTCTCATTAATTCAGTGAAATGTTCCTATATATATATTTTTTTTTTTTTTTAAAATTACAATTTTATGAAAAAATATCATATTTATGAGAGAATAATGATATAAAAAATCATTTTGCATTTCTTCCTAATTGAATCTCGTTAAGAAATTTGTGTATTTTATAATGTCAATTCACATTCGCTTTCTAAATCCTGTAAAAAAAAATAAGGCGGAAGGATACCATCCATATCTCTATATAACATAAAATCATAATGGTTTGATACCGTTTTCCATTGTTGTCGGAACATTTTTATTGGCTGGAAAATCACGTGGTGGGATTCAGTTTTCCCTCATTTATTTCTAATTGTTTTGGTTGTCATCAGCATAAAATTAACAAAAGTCGTAAAGATATTGTTTTTCTTTAAATATTTTTGTATCCCTAATGTAAAGTTATTTTCCAGTACTGCTATTATTAGCGAAAATTTTAAATCATGGTTGCGAACTCATGAAATTTATTTGAACAACATAATGTTGTAAGAATATAAATATTATTTTAGAAAATGACTACTTCGAAAAATCACTTCTGTTCACCAAGAGATATAAATGTTTATAATGCTGACTGATAGTAGTATTTGGACGTGGGAAGTAGAGGCGCAAGCGTAAACAAACAGAATTCCTTTCAGTACATATATGTTAAGTGAATAATTTTAACTTTAGAAGAAAAACTATTTTCTGATTAGAAAAAACAATTATTGCGAAGCAATCATCGGGATTGGTGAGCGGTAGCGAACAGGAGGCTTAGCCCCCTAGTATCTTTATATAAAAATTAATGTCTGTGTGTGTGTTCTTAATAGACTCCTAAACCATCCTACAGAAAGCGATGAAATTTGGCATACAATTAGTTCAAAGCACGAGGAAGATCACTGTCGATATTAGAACATTCTGCGAAAAACCGTTCGAGAGGGATGAGCGAAAAACGAAATGGAATTTTATGATTGGTTGTGTGTTAGCCATTGCTTTAAATGAAAAGATTCAATTTTTCACATATTTTAAAGATAACATCAGGGATAATTGCTAACTTATAGCTCTATTTGAACAAAAAATAGTTTATTACACGTATTTAATTATTTTATATTCGCTATGTCAGATAAACTAATGAACAATACGTGATAGCACGTGTGGTTTACACCACCAAATTTATATTTTATCTGATGCAATGAACATTTATTTTATTTATATTAATATTTTTAAACGGGTTTCTAAAACATTACTTATTTAAAACCAGCCGTGATGGAACAGAAAAAAATATTTATTCATTCTAAAGCAAAATTATTGAAAAAGTGGTATTAATTCGTTTAGGAGAGACATAAAAAAATTGACACCAATGAGGCTTAATTACGCTAATGATGCTTCGTTAATCAAGGTAATATATGTATATTGTACTAGAAAGCCAAAGTAATGGAGTAAAGATATTTATTTGTCTAGAAGAAACGTTAGAAATCATCATACTTTCATTGACGACATTAATGCTTAATTAATGTTGGTAATGTGTATTAATTGAAGTAAAAAAAGTAACTTTGAAACTAGAAATCAAAAATAAGGAAATAAGATACTTATTCGCGTGTTGGGTAGCCATAAAAGATCTGCATATAATTATTGACACTAATGCTCTATTAATATTAATAATGTGTATTAATTGAAATAAAATAAAATAATGTGCAAAAAACCAAGCTCATGGTGGAAAGATTAATGGGAAATTCTTTTAAGAAAGCCGTAAAAAATCGCCATTCACAAATGACGGTTAATTAATATGTATCACTGACGGTAATATGCACTTCTGGTACTATGGTAATCGGCGAATCGGTCTTTTACATGAATTTTACAACGGGTTTTCCATAGTTTTAGAAATTATTTTTCCAGTCGTAGCTAATATAGTGTATTAATACATTAATGAATTAGAATTAAAATAACTTTTTTCCACCAGTACTTATAAATATTTCAACAGTAAATTAAAGGTCAGATAGACAAATGGTCATGCCTCAAAATTCTTATGAAGTTTTATATATTTTGAAAAAAAAAAATTCGGCTTTAGTTGGCTTGCATTGACAAATATATATAAACTCAAATGATGAAGGGATATGTAATAAATACCTACCAAATATACTAATATTGGTATAAAATATTATATTGATATATTCCGTGATTATTAAAAATGAACCAATACTAAGCAATTTTGATATCGATACTTCGGAATTAAATGTTTTACGGCCCCTCGAAAAAGATATGTACCTGAGAAAATCACTTAATAGTGGTAAATTTTAACTATCATGAACTGGCCGCTAGATTAATATATTTTATCCTTATTCCAATGGTATAAATTACAAACAACGAGCTTTTCTTACATCAATAACGTAAAGGCAATGAAGATTACAACATATATTGTTAAAAAAATGAAATTATTTTAGCCGTATTAACTGAAAATTTTAGTGGAAAACTTAGGTAAGTAACATTTTTAGAACGAAAAAAGAAAATGTATCTGAATTATTTTATTATCAATTTATTAGAATTAGGGCTTTATTTTATTTTCTTCTTTATTTTATTTTCCAATGAATAATTTGAAATAAAAATCATGCAAACATACGAAAAAGTAATATGGATTAGTTATGTTAAGATCAGTTCTGTTATATTAAACATACCCATATTGACGCAACCACTTTATGTTATTTTCTCTAATTAATTAATTTCCCTAAAAATGTCATTCACTCTTTTCATTGAAAAATGTCATTCGCCCTTTTCATTTGGGTGAAATGCCATTTCACCTAAATGACATCAAGATCTTAAATTGTGTCCGTATATGCCTTTCATTTTTGAGCATGATTGCGTTGCGTTTCTTGGTACTGATTTCGTGATTATTTTTTTTTTGTTCACCTCGTGCGAAGAACGTGTATTCAGCTAGTTTAAATATAAAACTAAAATTAACGTACTAACTATACTATCATCATATTCATAATTTTTAGAACATAAAATAAAATAAAAGGAATTATAGTGTGACTGAATATTTCATTTTTTTTACTTGAATGTAGATTTTTTTAAAGCGTTATACTAGAATTTTACTCTAAATTGTATTTAGTTGGATAAAGTTTTTTAAAGTGCCATTTTATTACAATTGTAAAACTGACTGCAAACCGACTAAATGATATAATTCTAAATTCCATTGCTATTCTTTTTTTTTAAAAAAAAGTACAACTTTCAATGTGGGAACATTGTAATTTTTATTAATACACTGGTTATCATAAATTAAGGAAAAATCACAAAAATAGCGATAACTCTTTCAAAAGTAAGCCAAACCGTGCAAAATTTGCATATGTTGTCCACTAAGAGTAGCTGAGTAAAATTGCAATATGCAAATTAGTGGCGCTGCACTCGGCTTACGTCATCTGCCTGGAGCATAAAAGTCCAAGTTTGAGAGAAAGCACACAAATTTTACTGTGATTGCGACATTGAAAATCTGAGATAGCCAATTCGTAATAATGACCTCTAGGCATCATTTGCCTGAAGAACTACGATGGAGAGCCATCGGGAGACTAGAGGCAGGGCAGAGTCAATCAGAAGTGGCCAGATGGCTAAATGTGAGTCCATCTGTGGTTCATAGACTTTGGAGGCAATTTCAAACCACAGATTCGGCATCTAGGAGGTTCAGTCAAGGACGGCCAACTGTTACGACCAGTGCCGATGACCGATATTTGACATTAAGTGCACGCAGGAATAGAACCGCTACTCCGACACATCTTAGATCCTCTCTTGCTGCAGCCACCGGAAGGTTGGTGTCAACGTCAACTGTGCGCAGAAGGCTCCACGAAGGTGGTCTGTATGCGAGACGACCAGCCATTTGCGTGCCGCTCACATCACGCCATAGGAGAGACCGTTTGCAGTGGGCCCGACAACATGTCCACTGGACGTCAGATCAATGGAGGCCTGTTCTCTTTACGGATGAGTCCAGGTTTAGTCTAGAAAGTGACAGTAGACGTTATTTGATATGGAGAGAACCTGGGACCCGTTATCATCCATCAAACATCCGTGAAAGAGATGCATACGGAAGAGGCAGTGTCTGTGTTTGGGGAGGCATATCCTTAGGAGGGCGCACATACCTCCATGTCTTTCCAAGGGGAACCGTGAATGCTCAGGTTTATCGAGACAACATCCTTGATGCTTATGTGCGCCCATATGCCGGGGCAATTGGTGATTGCTTCCTGTTACAGGACGATAATGCAAGACCACACAGAGCTCGCATTGTTGATGATTATCTTCAACAGGAAACAATTACTCGCATGGAGTGGCCAGCTCGATCCCCGGACTTGAATCCTATCGAGCACGTTTGGGATGCTCTAGGGAGGCGTGTATCTGCCATCAATCCGCCCCCTCAGACCCTTGCCACGCTTGCAACTGCTTTACAAGAGCAATGGCTCTCACTTCCTATTGAACTGATAGACCGCATAATTGAAAGCATCACACATCGCTGTTTGTGCTGTATTGCTTCTAGAGGCAATCATATTCCATATTAAAGGTACTTTTTCTATTGCAAACCGATACTTCCAATTTGTTTATTTTATACATGTGCTAATTTCTATACTACTATTAATGTCTGATAATTTCTTTTTATGTTGTTTAATACCTTACTATGTGTTGTATATTGTGGGTAAGTTTCATAAAATTCCATGTGTAATTTCTTGAGTTATCGCGATTTTTGTGAATTTTCCTTAATTTATGATAACCAGTGTATAATGTCATTAGATTAATTTAACCTCAAATTTATGTGACCACTAATGATAGAAAACAGAATATCATTTCTAAGTATCTTTTGGGACTTTGTCCCAACATTGATTTTTATTGTTTCTTTAGACTAAACAGGATGTTCAGAAATGACTGCCCATAATATGTAGATCTAGAATACTTAAAAATGAAAGCAAAAAGTAAACACATTGGGGGTTGAGGATTAATATTTATGCTGAAATGCTATAGAAATTTTTAAATTACAGTAGAGGAAAGCAAATGTAACAAACACCCAAGCTGATTTATTTGAGCATTTAAGATAAAATGTGTTTCTAATAATAATTTTTCAATTCCGTTCTGTTTCTTCCAGCAATCAAACTAGTCTTGCTGTTTATTTCTTCCACTCTACTGTTGTATGATTTTTCAAATTTTGACATCGTTTTTGCTTTTTCCCACCTTAAATACTAATTTGTGAACCCAACTTACTTTCATTATTTTTTTCATTTTTTGGTAAGGATTTAAAAAAACACACATGAAGGCAACTTTATGCAACACCCTTTATAACACCACAGGTTTAAATATATGTTATTTGTATTTTATCTTAGAAAACTACAGTGGAATGACATCACTTTATACAAAAATACAAGCACTTTAAAATGCATTTTATGTCACACAAATTATGAAAATTCCAACTTTTCTTAACGTTCTTACCTTCTTCTTAATGATCTTATCTTCGTCTTAACGTTCTTAATTTTTCATTTTACAAGGTCTTTTACATTACATTAGGGAGCGCGGCAAGCTCTTGACTGCCTATACTTCCGGGTTACTGCTTTTGGTGTGCTTTGAACCCATTTGCTCATAACGTGATAATTATGTTTTTAGTCTTTCTAGAGTAATATTTCTTGCATACGTGTATTTTTTACCTGATTTATTATTTGTGTTTAAAAGAAAAATCGTTAGAAGAATCATTTGAAGACCTTTCATTTCATCACGTAAGAATTGTCATAAAAAAAAAAAAAAAAAAAAACTTCGTTTTAAAACACTTTTTACGTTGTTAACAATATACCAACTTTGAAATTTAAACCTAAATGATAATTTGTAAAATGAACTTAATCTCGTTGCTCGAACAATGTGCTAACGCTAACATATGATGTCGATGCCCGGCTTGCACCAAGAACAATTAGTAATAACAAGTAAAAAGAGGCCAAATCGGAACTGCCAAAAAAAGCGAGTTTTGAATTCAGAAATTATATAATTTGTTTCTATTATTAAAAATAAAATTATCTGTTTCAAAATATTGCATCACGAAATAAGTTGTAGTAAGCAGCTGTATCCTTTCTCTCCGGAAGTAGAGCAGATGGGCATTGTTGTTGTTTAGATTTATATTGAAAGCACTATCCACAGAAATGCCAATTTAGACAGATAAATAATTGTCGACATAAGATGAAAATCAAATGAAGGAGAAGTCTTACTTCTTGATATGAGTGAAATTTTGGATAAATTGCTGAATAGATAGTATGTGTGCCAGAAAGTCTCCATTTCAGGATCATCCATTATACCCGATAGAGCGAATATATATGGTTTTCTACTCCTAACATTGTACTCAAATCTGGAAAAAAAGTATTCTTACGTTAAAACTGTTAAATATATATGTAAAAATATTTTTCACATGCAGGCAAATTTCTAAAATCATGGGGCTAACTTAAAAGAGAGGTAAAGCACATTATAAGGATTAAGAACTGCACAAGAACCCATGAACGGAAATGTCATCGTCCGCCTTTTAGGTCCATTTACTGTTTTTACGCTTGTCTTTAAGCAGGTACTTTCATTTATCTAAATGATCTTAATTTCATATTAATTTTACGCTTTCTAATAATTATTGTCCAAAATTGCATTCGCATCTAAACATCTGTTTTATAGTAATTTAATGATTTGGCTACAGGGGTTTCCAATTGGCGGCCCGGGGACAACATCCAGCCTGCGAAGCCTTTTTTTGTGGCCCGCGAACTAAAAAATATTAGTTGTCATTTTTTTTGTGGACAATTTTCGTAAAAAATCTATATGGGTTTAAAATTACTTTTCTCGTTAATAAAAACCTAATTTCTTCGTTTCTGTAAAATTTAACAATCCAGCGGTGCAAAAAAATTTATTTCTCAGGTTTTGCATCCAAGAAAATATTTATTCAAATGCAAAAATAATCGTGTATGTTACTCTTTTTTATTTAATTTTTTTTTGTATTTTGTTAAGATAATTTAGCATGTGCGCATCAGAATTTTTCTCGAAGATATTCTCCGATTTAACTTTTGTAAAACTACTCATTTCGGACGAAAGTATTTACACACACATTTGTAAATTTTAAATTTAAAATGTAAATATCTATTCTCTGGTGGTTGCGGCAGACAAACCACAATTTTCCCATTGAATATTTTGTGTGCTAAATACCAACGTTTTTAAAGTTTTATATTTTAACAATTAGATATCTGTTTCACATTAATTGTTTAATACATATTTGCGCATTAAAAGTATTGTAGCCCGAATTTTTATTATTAATTTAATATTTTTAAAAATATTATTAATAACAATTAAATATTTTTAAAAATCTACTTCTTATTTTAATTTGTAATTCAATACTTTTATTTTGTACAACTTCTGATAGTACAAAATCTGATATTAATATCTAATGTTCTTTCAAACATAAAAGAGCCCTACATAAATTTTGATAAAGTTGCAACCCGCCATTTGCTTTGTGTTTTTGAATGTGGCCCCCGGCCTCATGTAAGTCGGAAACCCCTGGGCTAGCTTCTCAAATTAGTTACTAAATTATTAAATTGCGATTTAAAATCTAATACTTAACCTATTTAAATAAAATTTTCGATAATAGTTGTTATGAAGCATAAAATTAACATGAAACTAATAATTGAAGAAGAAAACAACTTAATTTATTTAGGAAAATGGAACGAAAAGAGTTTCGTGCGGTTACTAAATATTTCCATGTAAGAGGTTTAGAACTCCCACTTCTTCCCGAAAAAAAAAAGATCAAAGCGGAGTTAGAGGGAGTACATGATCCCTTCTGTTGTGTTAAAATGAGGTAAATGAATTTAAACTAAGGTGTCCATGTGTGTAAATAGATGTACTTATTTAGGTGATAAGTTAGGAGAATATAGCTGAGTAAACAAAAATTCAACTTTAAATTATTCAGCTTTTTTTAGTATAATTCCATAAACTTGATCTACCTGATTTCTTGCGAAACTCTCTTTTAACTTTTTCTTTTCATTTTTTTAACAGTTGAAATGCGTGTCAAAACCTTTAGTGTTGCTCTTTTAATACCAGCAATAAAGTCTCGAACATTATTAAATTCGTCTTTTAAAAACACCTAAACGAACTTACTTATACTTGTCATCGACACCAGCGGCATATTCCATAATACCATAAAATGAAGTATTGGCAGGAACACTGAGAGTTAAACTTCTTTGTAAGACTTTGTCATCTCCAATCCAAATAGAATAGCTAATATTCCACTTTTCGCCTACTTGAATTTTTAAACGCTCCAGGCCTTCATTTTCTAAATAGATTACAGTTTATTTTTTAACATCATATCACTTCTTTTTACGTTTAAAGACATTTTAAATATTTTATATTGCAAAAACATAATGTATAAAATAAAAATAAAAAGTATAAAAAGATAAAAGATAAAAAAGGAAGAAAATTAAGAAAATTAATGAGTTTAATTTACTGCTCATAAGCTGCAAGTATATAGAACTCATTAAATAAGTTTAAAATATAGAGAAAACATGGAAAATATTAAAGATTGATGAAAAGAGGAGAAAAAAAAATATTCAAATAAATTATTTAAAAGTAAAAACAAAAAGAAAAATATATTAAAAAGCCGGAAAAGAAAATCAAAATATATAGCTCTTTCATCAGCTCACACGATAAAATCCGCAAAAAAGGAGTGCTTTATAATATTATATCGATATAGCCAAAGCAAAATATATCAATACAATAGTGTGGGGAGCACCCAAAAGAAATTAAAACAAAATAGAGCACATTAAGCAAAAAATATATAATAAACACGATAAAATCCGCAAAAAGGAGTGCTTTATAATATTATATCCATATAGCCAACGCAAAATATATCAATACAACAGTGTGGGGAGCACCCAAAAGAAATTAAAACAAAATCGAGCATATTAAGCAAAAAATATATTATAAACACGATAAAATCCGCAAAAAGGAGTGCTTTATAATATTATATCCATATAGCCAAAGCAAAATATATCAATACAATAGTGTGGGGAGCACCCAAAAGAAATTAAAACAAAATAGAGCACATTAAGCAAAAAATATATAATAAACACGATAAAATCCGCAAAAAGGAGTGCTTTATAATATTATATCCATATAGCCAACGCAAAATATATCAATACAACAGTGTGGGGAGCACCCAAAAGAAATTAAAACAAAATCGAGCATATTAAGCAAAAAATATATTATAAACACGATAAAATCCGCAAAAAGGAGTGCTTTATAATATTATATCCATATAGCCAAAGCAAAATATATCAATACAATAGTGTGGGGAGCACCCAAAAGAAATTAAAACAAAATAGAGCACATTAAGCAAAAAATATATAATAAACACGATAAAATCCGCAAAAAGGAGTGCTTTATAATATTATATCCATATA